>NW_027362032.1:4582500-5052500 GCF_039654945.1 Dendrobates tinctorius | reverse complement strand
GCTCCGCTCCGCACACCTCGTACACACACGGCTCCGCTCCGTACACCTCATACACACACGGCTCCCCTCCGTACACCTCGTACACACACGGCTCCGCTCCGTACACCTCGTACACACACGGCTCCGCTCCGTACACCTCGTACACACACGGCTCCGCTCCGTACACCTCGTACACACTCGGCTCCGCTCCGCACACCTCGTACACACGCGGCTCCGCTCCGTACACCTCGTACACACTCGGCTCCGCTCCGTACACCTCGTACACACACGGCTCCGCTCCGTACACCTCGTACACACTCGGCTCCGCTCCGCACACCTCGTACACACACGGCTCCCCTCCGTACACCTCGTACACACACGGCTCCGCTCCGTACACCCCGTACACACACGGCTCCGCTCCGTACACCTCGTACACACGCGGCTCCGCTCCGTACACCTCGTACACACACGGCTCCGCTCCGTACACCTCGTACACACACGGCTCCGCTCCGTACACCTCGTACACACTCGGCTCCGCTCCGCACACCTCGTACACACACTGCTCCGCTCCGTACACCTTGTACACACACGGCTCCGCTCCGTACACCTCGTACACACACTGCTCCGCTCCGTACACCTTGTACACACACGGCTCCGCTCCGTACACCTCGTACACACACGGCTCTGCTACATCCACCCTGTAAACCCCTCCTGACCCCACACAGAAACTTCCCCTCATCCAGCACCATGACAACCAGCACAGCAGAGTCCTGCACACACTGAGGCCCCTGATCATGTGACCCCTGACTCCTCCCCTCCTGTGACCTCATCACAGGTCCTGTGCGCACAGAGCAGCTGTAGAAATCTCCGGCCTCAGGGGTCTCACCAGACTTCGCTCTTTTCTTGCAGGGGCCGCAGTGGATTTCATCCTGGATCCATAGAGCTGAATAGAGGAGCGATGTTCCTTCACTCTGATGGGAATTGATGGTGACGTTTGTCCAACGTCCACGTTACCGAGTAAATCCCCCCAGGACTGCAGCCGGTAAAGACCCCGATATCCACAGGTGTCCCCTCTAATTGGCGGAAAGGGATAGAAAAGCCTCTTATCCCGAGGGGAAACCCTGTACATGGAGACATCGGCCTCAGATCTCTCCTGTCCTGTTCTTCCAGAAAAGCCTCAAACTTCTGTGTGTGACTCAGAGCTGAGATCTAACGTGAGAGAAGATTCCAGTGCGGGGAAGACGGGAAACCTTCATATAGACGGCCGGTGGGGATGGAGGCAGTGACCGACTCTGGCCACATCTGTCTCTAGAGCCGCAGTTGAAGATGTCGTCCTCATCATGAAGGAGTTATTTCTCATGTCGTGTGTAATGAATATCTCCTGCAGTATTGCTAATGCCGATTCCAGTGTCGGTAATGAGACGAGAATTAGCGTTATGGAAGATGAGTCTATGAGGAACGTGTTCAGCTGCCGACTCCGAGGAGGAAACTGCTTGTTGTCTGTGGCCTAAATATATAGGTTTTATTAGTAGATGTCAGGGGAGAAAACTAAACCCTGTAAGATAATAAACCTCCTCATATGTTTCCCTTATTATCTCCAGTAAGTGTATTATTACACAGGATTCTTATGATGTTACATCGGATCATCTTCTTCTCATTCAGGTCTCTACAATATCGGATCCTCTCAGTGAAGATCTTCTACAGAAGAGAATTTTCCTGATTTACCCATCAAGGATGGATATGGACAGAGACAAGATGGCGGAGAGGATGTTACACCTCACCCTAGAGATCCTCTTCCGTCTCACTGGAGAGGTGAGAGATTCTGATGACGTCACATTACATCATTCTTATCTATGGGAATAACAGATGGACAGAACTGGAGAGGTGAGGACTCTGGAAATGTCTGTAGTGAGATTTATTAATGTGTCTCTCCATAACCAGGATTACACAGTGGTGAGGAAGACCTCTAGTGATCGCTGTCAGGACCCTGTGTCTGAGGAATGGGGAAGACCCCTGAGCCCAATCACGGGGCCTCCACCTCACCCCCTGATCCATGAGGACATCAATGACCAGAAGATCCTAGAACTCATCTACAAGATGATGGAGCTGCTGACTGGAGAGGTGACACTGCTGGGAATGCTGGGACATTATACAGTAACACTATGAAGGGATCGGGGGATGACGGTATCATTGTATGTGTCAGGTTCCTATAAGGTGTCAGGATGTCGCTGTCTATTTCTCCATGGAGGAGTGGGAGTATTTAGAAGGACACAGAGATCTGTACAAGGACGTCATAATGGAGGTTCCCCAGCCCCTCACATCACCAGGTAACAGACAGGACTAAATACACACGGCCTATAATTATCTGTATGTAGAGAATGAATTCAGTCCCTGTATGTGTTTCCTCCAGATCTATCCAGTAAGAGGACAACACCAGAGAGATGTCCCCATCCTCTTCTTCCACAGGACTGTAACCAAGAAGATCCCAGTGCTCCTCAGGATCATCAGGTAGATGGAGAGAAGGTGTCAGGAGATCTCCCCTATGATGTGTAGACGGCTGTGAAGGTCTTGTGCTCAGTCTTGTTTTATCCTCCAGTATTATATGTTTTATACTTGTGTAATGAGAACGGTGGAGATGGCAGGATTAGAGCTGATCATAGATGGGACTTCTCCATCTGTCGGTGACTTTTACAATATTTGTTTCAGGGTGAAGATCTGACCCATATTAATACTACAGAGACATATGTGAGGGGTGATGAGTGGTGTAAAGAGGAGATTCCCACATATGACTACCCAGGTGAGTAGTGACCACTGAATGCAGAGAAGTCACAGATTCCTCTCAGTCACCGGCTGTGGCTGCTTTATCGGTGGTGTAGTCCGGCCGTATTACCATGATCACCATTTTGCCTCTAGACCACAACATTCTCCTCCACCCAAAACTGTTCAAATTACTTTGTGCATTGAAAGCCCTTTTCTATAGAACTTACAACCAATTACATTGTTTTTGATCCTAAGGAATTCAGATTACTGCACAATCTCTCCTGAAATGGGGAGCAATATTATTTTCTCTAATCTTCTGCTCAGGATCCATAGTAGCTCCTATGGTCCACCATAAATGAGGGCAACTCTGGTTTACTGTTGTGTAATCTGTATTTGTAGTTTTCAGTTAATGAGATTCTCGTGCTCTGGGGTGGGGCTGTGGGTGGGGCTGTGGGCGGGGCTTTATGTGGTGTTCTGATTACATATTCCTCTGTATTGGCTTATGACAGGTCGCTGACCCCTCACTGACCTGCCCCCATTATTACATAATGCATATAATAGCATTGATATTATTGGGGATAATGCCTATAATTTTGTGGCTATTGTGAGGCTTAGAAAAAAATTACATCCAGCACAATGTCACCGGTGATGGCGGCGCCTGCACAGTAGCCTCTATATCAACTATATGAATTTTTTTTTGTTAGGAAGTTATAAGGGTTAAAAGTTGACCAGCAATTTCTGATTTTTACAACAAGATTTACAAAACCATTTTTTTTAGGGACCACCTCACATTTGAAGTGAGTTTGGGGGTCAATATGACATAAAATGCCCAAAAGTGACACCATTCTGAAGAGTGCACCCCTCAAGGGGCTCAAAACCACATTCAAGAAGTTTATTAACCCTTCAGGTGCTTCACAGGAATGAATGGAATGTGGAAGGAAAAAATATACATTTACTTTTCTTTCACAAAAATTTTCATTTAGACCTAATTATTTTTTACTTTCGCCAGGGTAACAGGAGAAAATGGACTATACATTTTGTTTTGCAATTTCTCCTGAGCATACCGATACCCCATATGTGGGGGAAATCTACTGCTTGGGCGCACGGCAGGGCTCGGAAGGGAAGGCGCGCCATTTGACTTTTTGAATGTAAAATATGCTGTAATAATTAGCAGTTGCCATGTCGTGTTTGGAGAGCCCCTGATGTGCCTAAACAGTAGAAACTCCCAAAAAGGGACCCCATTTTTTAAACTAGACCCCTTAGGGAACTTATCCAGATGTGTATTGAGCACCTTGAACCCACAGGTGCTTCACAGACGTTTATAACATGGCGCCATGCAAATAAAAAAAGAAAATAAGATTTTTCACAAATCTTTTTAGCCCCATATTTTGCATTTTCATAAGGGGAACAGGAGAAATTGCTCCATACAATTTGTTGTGCAATTTCTCCTGAGCACGCCGATACCCCATATGTGGGAGAATACTACTGTTTGGGCGCATGGCAGAGCTTGGAAGGGAAGGAGCGCCATATTGGAGAGCAGATTTTGCTGGAATTGTTTGTGGGTGACATGTCACATTGTCAGAGCCCCTGAGGTGCCAGAACAGCATAAGCCCCAAAAGTGACTGCATTTTACCAAAATACTTCCCTGAATGAATTCTTCTAGTGGTGCAGTGAGCATACTGACACCACAGCTGTTCCATAGAAAATTATACCATTGGGCAGTGAAGAAGAAATAATGACATTTTTACAATTAAAATGTTGTTTTAACCCCAGATTTTACATTGGAAAATAGGTAGATAGGTAAAGGGTCACTACACCCAGAGATGAATTCACAGGGGGATGTCACTTCCAATTCCCAGAGCAACAGAATCCCTCCTGAAGTGACCCCATTTTGGAAATGACACTCCTCTGGGAATTCATCTGTGGATATAGTAACCATTTTCACTACATGGATGATTTCCAGAAACTTGTAGAAGTTTCAGAGCAAAAATTGCAAAAATGTCATTGTAGTGCCCAATATATTGTGCCGAGCTTGTGTCTCTGGAGACCTCCCCCCACATACCCCCGGAAGTTGTTATTTCAGCTCTACTCAAATGTGTCTGTCACTAAATAATCCAAATGCTTGAATGTCAAAACAGTTGAAAACCGTGGTTCTGTGTGGAAGATTGTAAAGCCGTCATGGAGGCATAAGGCTGGCAATGATGGGCATTGTGGGTAATAATAGCGGGGATCATGCCTCATTCCTCTCTAGGAACATACACGACATCTTCTCTGGGGGTTCTTTCTTGTTTCAGTTACTGGGATGCGTGCAATAAAATGTCGCTCAGTGAGTCTTCTCACCTCTTCACATTCTAAAGGATTGGCGGGGACAAAATTTTGAAAAACAAGATTTTCAGTGACCTTTTCCTGATAATCAAGGAAAGTATCTGCATTTCCGGCTTTTTTGTATAACACAAAAGAATTATATGTGGCCACCTGAAGCAAATACATGACTAACTTTTTATACCAGATCTATGATTTTCTTGATACCTGGTATGGCTGTAGAACCTGATCTGCAAGGTCCACACCCCATATATTTGTTGTAGTCAGTGACAGACACAGGTTTTGGAGTAGTGGATCCCTGTTGGTCTGCAGTGGCCCTTGTGGCATCTGTGTGGATCGAGCTCAGGATAAAAATATCATTTTTATCCTTATACTTAAGGACAAGCAGCTCTCCATTGTGTAAAGCCCATGACTGCCCCTTTCGGAGCTTTTTGCTGACCAATGATTGTGGAAACCCCTGACGGTTTATGTGAATGGTCCCACAAGCCCCTATGTTATGTTCAACCAGACCTTTAAATAGAGGTATGCTGGTGTAGTAGTTGTCAACATACAGATTGTAGCCTTATTGTAAAAATGGAGTTATCAGCTCCCAAACCATTTTTCCAGATGTCCCCAGATAAGTAGGGCGTCCTGGTGGGTTTAGTTGGCTGTCTTTTCCCTTATAAATGTGAAAAGCTGATGTGTATCCGGTTGAACTCTCACACATTTTATAGAGCTTTATTCCGAACCTTGTCCTCTTAGAAGGAATAAATGGCTTGAGGTGCAGTCTTCCTCTGAATTTTACAAGGGACTCATCAATGGAAATGTTTTCTGTTGGGGTGTAGAGCTTTAACAACTTTTCTGTCAAGTCTTCGATGATGGGTCTGATTTTGAATAGTCTGTCATGTTCTGGGACATTTCTGGGCAGGCATTGACTATTGTCATTAAAATGCCAAAATCTCATGAGCATTTGATAACAGGTCCTAGGAAGAACGGCAGGAAATATAGCGGTGGCTTGAACAGGGCAGTTGGACCAATAGGACAGAATGGTCATTTTTTTAACAAGCCCCATAGCGACTGTAAGTCCTAAAAATGTTTTCATTTCTAGGACATTAGTTGGTTCCATAAATTTGACCTAGCATAATAGGATCGTGGATTCTGGCTGATGAATTGGGACACATATAAATTTGTAGGACAATATGCTCTAGCAAGCTATCTGTCAGAAACAAATTAAAAAAATAATTGGTCCAAAATTTTCCACCTCCACATTTATACCAGGAATGGCATTAAAATTAGGGATGAATGGAGTAGCCGAATCCGAAGCCTCCCATCTGGGAAATGCTACATCAAGAGGCAAAGCCCCTTGGACATTGGTGTGCGCCAATTCCCGAGCACTAGGGACAGCGCTAGTAGTGGGCATTGTTCCCTGAGTTGGAGACATTTCTCCAGAAGCGCTATTTGTCCTTCTTGTTGTCCTGGTCCTTGTGTGTGAGGATGGACCGGAATCACTGCTCATTTCTGAGCTATCACTGTCGCTGCTACTAAAGCCCTCGAAATCCACATCCCCATCAGACACTGCAGTTTCTTCGCTATCAGAACATAAAAGTGCATAAGTCTCCTGCACTATAGTACTGACGGGCCATTTTATTCGTTTTTATTTTTTTACCGGAAATTGAAAACTACGACGTGACCAAATAATTTGGGAAGCATTTGAGAAAAGCCTAATTCTTAGCCTACCCCTAACTTTAGCCCCAACACTAACCCTAACTATAGCACTAACCCTAACCTGCCTTATCTGTATTGTTACTTTATAGCACAATCGCTGACTGACACAGCTGTTCCCAGCAGCACTTGTAACAATGTTTCTCCTCTAATCTCTCACTGACAGGAGATCTGAGGAGAAACAGCGTTTTTATGGGGCAGATCACCCGGGAAAGTTCACTGCTGCAACAAACTTTCCCAGTGATTTGACTCATTGGCTGGTGTGACGCTGATGTCATAAGGACCTGAACCAATCAGATCTCAATGAGGTCGAGGGTCACAGGATGTGTTGTGCGGCGAAATCCCCTAGTTATAAGGTATGTGGGGTCCCGATGAGCACAAAACTGCCGACCGTAGACAAACGTCCGCGCTGCACAAAGCCCTGCTAGCGCCGATGTTTATCTAACGTTGGTGGTCACGAAGCGGTTAAGTTAAGGGTACAATCATTTCTGTCCAGGCCTATTTCATGAGTTTTATTTTTTTTTAATTCTGTGGAAGCATGGTTGAAAAGCAATGTCTGACTTTCATTTGTTCATTTTCATAGATTTTTTATTTATTATTACTTTTGTCAGATTCAAGTTATTTCTGTGACCATTGTGGGATTTCTCGTCATTAAACGAGGGGTACCAACAATTTTAACCACGTGTGTAGGAGGAGTGAATATTTTGACTCCACAGCCACTTTCTGGAAATTAACACGCAGTGGATGTTGGAGAGTGAAAATTACACATTTGCCATGTTATTACCCAGCACATAGTGCCCAGATTGTGCTCCAAGAGACACCGCAAATTAAGTGGGTTCTTCTCACTATAATATTGCTAAATACTGGGATCCTAAATGTTGTTTGCGCACACTGCAAGACTCCGAAGTGAGAGCGGATTTTGCTGGATTGGTTTATACTTTTCAGCCGCCTTTGAGCCACTAATAGTGCGGGAACCTCTGTTTTTCCATTGACAGATGATGGACCTGAGTGGGGACTTGTTTTTTGTGAGATGAGAATTGGTATTATTTTCACCTGCATAACATTGATTGGTTTCTTTATATTTGATATTTGGGAGGCAGAATGAACAAACAGTTGAACACCACACACTACTGGCTCATCCAGCAAGGTTTTCTATTAGACTGTGAACTGTCATTGTCTTGGTAAATAATTAAAGTTTTTACATAGCTTGCCATTTTTATGTACAGTTTAAATAGAAATGTTCAAAAATATTAAACTCAAGGATATTTTATTAAAAATAATTGTTTTTTTTATCTTAGCAGATGACTGTACCAGGAGATCAGAGGGACAGCTGACATCTTCAAGTTTTAAATCTGATGATCTTGAGATCCTACAAGATACAACTGAAGTGAATGCCATTACTCCAGATATACCATCATCCATTCACAGCAAAGATCTGTCATCTGATCCTATGAAACAGGTCCCATCTTCTGATTCATTACTGACTACTAAGAAAAATCAAAGTCACAAAAAAGGCAATGAAAAACAAACTGCTCCTAAGGCAAAGAAGCTTTTTTCATGTTCAGAATGTGGGAAATGTTTTGCACGTAAATCACTGCTTGTTGCTCACCATAGAACTCACACAGGAGAAAAGCCTTTTTCATGTTCAGAATGTGGGAAATGTTTTGCACGTAAATCAAATTTTGTTATTCACCATAGAACGCACACAGGGGAGAAGCCTTTTTCCTGTTCAGAATGTGGGAAATGTTTTAACCAGAAATGGCATCTTGATCGCCATCAGAGCAGTCACACAGGGGAGAAACCTTTTTCCTGTTCAAAATGTGGGAAATGTTTTAACCAGAAAGGGAATCTTAATGAACACCAAAGAACTCACACAGGAGAGAAGACTTTTTCATGTTCAGAATGTGGGAAATGTTTTAACCAGAAAGGGAATCTTGATATACACCAAAGAACTCACACAGGGGAGAAGCCTTTTTCCTGTTCAAAATGTGGGAAATGTTTTAACCAGAAAGGGAATCTTAATGAACACCAAAGAACTCACACAGGAGAGAAGCCTTTTTCCTGTTCAGAATGTGGGAAATGTTTTAACAAGAAATGGCATCTTGTTAGTCACCAGAGAACTCACACGGGGGAGAAGCCATTTTCCTGTTCAGAATGTGGGAAATGTTTTAACCAGAAGAGGAATCTTAATGAACACCAAAGAACTCACACAGGAGAGAAGCCTTTTTCCTGTTCAGAATGTGGGAAATGTTTTAACCAGAAATGGCATCTTGTTAGTCACCAAAGAACTCACACGGGGGAGAAGCCATTTTCCTGTTCAGAATGTGGGAAATGTTTTAACCAGAAATGGCATCTTGATCGCCATCAGAGCAGTCACACAGGGGAGAAACCTTTTTCCAGTTCAAAATGTGGGAAATGTTTTAACCAGAAAGGGAATCTTAATGAACACCAAAGAACTCACACAGGAGAGAAGCCTTTTTCATGTTCAGAATGTGGGAAATGTTTTGCACATAAATCACTGCTTGTTACTCACCATAGAACTCACACAGGGGAGAAGCCTTTTTCCTGTTCAGATTGAGGGAAATATTTTATCCGGAAAGAGAATCTTGTTAGACATCAGAGCAGTCACACAGGGGAGAAGCCTTTTTCCTGTTCAGAATGTGGGAAATGTTTTGCACGTAAATCACTGCTTGTTACTCACCATAGAACTCACACAGGGGAGAAGCCTTTTTCCTGTTCAGATTGTGGGAAATATTTTAACCGGAAAGGGAATCTTGTTAGACATCAGAGCAGTCACACAGAGAAGCCTTTTTTATTTTCTTAATGTGGGAAATATTTTACTTGGAAATCAACTGTTAATAAACATCAGAGATGTCACATAGGGGAGAAGCCTTTTTTATGTTCATAATGGTGAAATAGTTTTAACGGCGAGTACTCCAGCAGCTGTGCTCTGCTTGTGAGCAACGCATTATGTCCCTGCCATGTGCTGCTTCCAAGCATAAAGCAGTTGCTGGTATCAGAGCAGGATTCAGCAAGGGAGCGCCGGGTAGGTAAGTGTAATGCTTTTTTCTTAATGTTTTGTGATGGGGCCATGGATACCAGGATGGGGGCCAATTATAAGGATTGGGCTATGCATAGCAGGACTGGAATGGGGGGCCAGTCATACCCGAATAGTGATGGTGCCCTGCATACTAGGAAGAGATGGGGGCCCTGCATACCAGGATAAGGATGGGGGCCATGCATACTACGATGAGATGGGGCACTGCATACCAGGAGTGGGATGGGGCCAATCATGCCACAATAGGATGGGACCCTGCATACTAGGATAAGGATGGGCCCATGCATACTAGGATAGGGATGAGGGATCTATGTATACCAGGGTAGGGATGAGGGGGCCATGTGTATCAGAATAGGGATGAGGGGACCATATACACCAGGATAAGGGATATTAAGTACAGAATTAACCACATTTTTTGCTTCAATTTTTTTTTCCTAATTTCCTCTAAACCTAGGTGTGTCTTATAGTCCAAAAAACACGGTATATATATATTTTTTTCTCAGTGAACTCATTCCTTATGTTTGGCCTCATTAAAATAAAAACACTCATACTCCGCTGGCGTGTCGGCTCCACTTCAGCGGTGTTGAGACTCACTGTCCCGGGGCTTATGTGAGGTTCTCACATCACACGAGCCCTGCACCCAATCAGCAGCAGCTTCACTGTTCCTTCGGACATATTGAACATCAACATGAAGCCAGGGCTGCGGCTGCTCTCTGACGGCCTCATGATGCTTGATTTGTCCGAAGGTGGGGACAGTGACATCAGCGCTGATTGGGCACAGGGCTCACATGACGTAAAAACCTCAAGAGACCCAAGAAAGCAAGTACCAACAACCTTTTTAAACATCAAAAATCCCACACAGGGAAAAGTCATTATTATACCTAGAGTGTGAGAAATGAATGACAGGAAAATCGTATTTTGTTGACCTTCAAAAATAACTCAGACGAGGAGAACCTATATATATTATTCACAAATTGTACAAAAACATGATGCACGCGACGTGTGTTCAAGATGGAATATTATATGGGAGTTTTATAGGATAAATTCAAGGTGAGAATATTATATGGGAGTTTTATAGGATAAATTCAAGGTGAGAATATTATATGGGAGTTTTATAGAATAAATTCAAGATGGAATATTATATGGGAGTTTTATAGAATAAATTCAAGGTGAGAATATTATATGGGAGTTTTATAGAATAAATTCTAGGTGAGAATATTATATGGGAGTTTTATAGGATAAATTCTAGGTGAGAATATTATATGGGAGTTTTATAGAATAAATTCAAGGTGAGAATATTATATGGGAGTTTTATAGAATAAATTCAAGGTGAGAATATTATATGGGAGATTTATAGGATAAATTCTAGGTGAGAATATTATATGGGAGTTTTATAGAATAAATTCAAGGTGAGAATATTATATGGGAGTTTTATAGAATAAATTCAAGGTGAGAATATTATATGGGAGTTTTATAGAATAAATTCAAGGTGAGAATATTATATGGGAGTTTTATAGGATAAATTCAAGGTGAGAATATTATATGGGAGTTTTATAGGATAAATTCAAGGTGAGAATATTATATGGGAGTTTTATAGAATAAATTCAAGGTGAGAATATTATATGGGAGATTTATAGGATAAATTCTAGGTGAGAATATTATATGGGAGTTTTATAGAATAAATTCAAGGTGAGAATATTATATGGGAGTTTTATAGGATAAATTCTAGGTGAGAATATTATATGGGAGTTTTATAGGATAAATTCAAGGTGAGAATATTATATGGGAGTTTTATAGAATAAATTCAAGATGAGAATATTATATGGGAGTTTTATAGGATAAATTCAAGGTGAGAATATTATATGGGAGTTTTATAGAATAAATTCAAGGTGAGAATATTATATGGGAGTTTTATAGAATAAATTCAAGGTGAGAATATTATATGGGAGTTTTATAGGATAAATTCAAGGTGAGAATATTATATGGGAGTTTTATAGAATAAATTCAAGGTGAGATCATTATATGGGAGTTTTGTAGAATAAATTCAAGATGGAATATTATATGGGAGTTTTATAGAATAAATTCAAGGTGAGAATATTATATGGGAGTTTTATAGGATAAATTCAAGGTGAGAATATTATATGGGAGTTTTATAGAATAAATTCAAGGTGAGAATATTATATGGGAGTTTTATAGGATAAATTCAAGGTGAGAATATTATATGGGAGTTTTATAGGATAAATTCAAGGTGAGAATATTATATGGGAGTTTTATAGGATAAACCAAATACCAACAGAAAATAAACAAATATCAGTAAAAATAACTCCTCTTCATTAGGTAAAGTATGAAAGAATTGCTCCATATTCCGATACCCGTCGCATCTTGATTTTTCATGATCTTGCGTTGGGTGAAGGCTTATTTTTTGTGTGCCGAGCTGACGTTTTTAATGATACCATTTTGGTGCAGATATGATCTTCTGATCGCCTGTTATTGTATTTTAATGCAATAGTGTGGCAACCAAAAAAACTTAATTCTGGCATTGTTTTACGTTTTTTCTCATTACGCCGTTTAGTGATTGGGTTAATTCTTTTTTTATGTTGATAGATCGGTTGATTCTGAATGCAGCAATACCAAATATGTATATTTTTTTATTGTTTTATTTTAAATGGGGCAAAAGGGTGAATTTGAACTTTTATATTTTTTTTTAAATTTTTTAATATTTTTAAAAACATTTTTTTTTACTTTTGGCATTGTGAAGACATACAGCATTGTTCCTTAATTAACCAGACGACTATTTTTTAGCAAACGAAGAATAATAGAATGTTATCTGTATGTTGGCTTTAAATTTAAGTGTTGATTTCTGGTTGGTCAAGAAAACAGACTTTTGTTTGTGTAAGTCGGTAATATTGACTTTTATTGTGCGCTTATCCTTGATCACTAGTGATGTTTGCTGATATGCTAATTATGCCTTGTGTTATGGAGCCAGTTTGTTGACTTCTAAAGCAGAGAGGGAAAACTAATGCAAATAGTTTAAGTAATCCTACTTGTTCTCATCTCCATTCTTACCCTTTATGTAAATACTGAATGAGGGACACTTGTTAAGTGCGCAAATAGGTTACAGGCCTCTGTATAAAGAGACAAAGAGAGAAACAGCCAGAGAGATTCTGCCAAGACATCCATACATCCCAAAAGGACCAGAGACAGGACGGCAGCCATTTACATCATGGCTCCATCACGAAGGTCACGGATCTATCATTCTATAGGAAACAACCTAGGGGTTTTCAGCCTTGGTTGGAAGAATACAGATCTGCTCCATTGACCATCGCTGAACCATGGATATGTTTGGAGACAGGTTGTGTTCCTCAGATCAACTGGCCTTGCACCTTGTATTGACTCAATGGACTGTCATCTTCCTACACTTGTTGTTACCCCGTCTCTGTGTTCGTGCCACAGGTGGAGTAGTTGACAGCTGACATGTGCCGAAAAAGATGTGGGCTCAGCGACGGAGCCCACATCAAAGGAAGGGAGTCCGACATTGGCGTACATTTATGCCCAATGTCTGAAAGGGATTAAAGGGGATTGTTTTTACAGAGACAGAAGTGGTAATCAATCATGTATACATACAGATAATTACAAAAATACACAGCTTCTAATGGTAAATAGTATAGAGTTAAGACAAGAAAATATCATTTGTGTAAACCATGTGTAGATATAAAAATTCAGGCAAATGTCAAATGTTGTAGCTCCACAAATAATTAAGAGTGGTGTAAGGTATGAAAGTGTGGTGTACTTAATTATTTGTACCAACTGGGGGTCTGTATGTGGGAGAGACAGGGCAAAAACTTAGAACAAGGATGAATTCTCACAACTACACAATAAGAGAAAAAAGAATAGATCTACCTGTGGCAAAATATTTTTGTAGCCCTGATCACAGCACCATGGACATGAAATTACTTGTGTTAAAAAGGTAACTTCAAATCTCAGAGAAACAGAAGGATCTGGGAGTATAAACTCATGACAGCCTTTGACACTCTCAAAGCAGGAATGAATGTGTCGCAGGGATTCATGTCTTTTTATATCAATTAAGGAATTTTCTCCTCAGACCTTGTTGGGTATCACAACACAGAACCAGACCCCTATCAGAGGACAATAAAACTTTCACACTCCTAATATATGAACTGTTCCAATATTTATGGCCACCACTTTTATCCCTCTCCCATAATGATAGTTCTACTTCACGTCATTTGTCTTACCTATTGCATTATGTCTGTGCTATGTGATTCTTCAGATTTTGTATTATTCTATGCCTGAAGAGACCTGAGTAGTCTGGAAAGCTTGCAATGTGTTACCATCTTTTCAGTTAGCCATTAACCCCTTTACCCCCAAGGGTGGTTTGCACGTTAATGCCCGGGCCAATTTTTACAATTCTGACCACTGTCCCTTTATGGGGTAATAACTCTGGAACGCTTAAATGGATCCCGGTGATTCTGACATTGTTTTCTCATTATATATTTTACTTCATGTTAGTGGTAAAATTTCTTTGACATGACTTGCATTTATTTGTGAAAAAAATGGAAATTTGGTGGAAAATTTTAGCGTTTTCCAATTTTGAATTTTCATGCCCATTAATCACACAGATATGTCACACAAAAGACTTAATAACATTTCCCACATGTCTACTTTACATCAACACAAATTTGGAACCAAATTTCTTTTGTTAGGAAGTTATAAGGGTTAGAAGTTGACCAGCGATTTCTCATTTCTACAACACCATTTTTTTTAAGGGACCACATCACATTTGAAGTCACTTTGAGGGGTCTATATGATAGAAAATACCCAAAATTGGTACCATTTTGAAAACTGCACCCCTCAAGGTGCTCAAAACCACATGTCAGAAGTTTATTAACCCTTCTGGTGCTTCACAGGAATTTTTGGAATGTTTTAAAAAAAATTAACATTTAACTTTTTTTCATAAAGACATTACTTCAGATCCAATTATTTTTTTTCCCCAAGGGTAACAGGAAAATTTGGACTGCAAAAGTTATTGTGCAATTTATTCTGAGTACGCTGATACCTGATATGTGGGCGTAAACCACTGTTTGGGCGCATGGTTGAGCTTGGAAGGGAAGGAGCGCCATTTGACTTTTTCAACACAAAATTGGCTGGAATTGAGATTGGACGCCATGTTGCGTTTGGATAGCCCCTGATGTGCCTAAACAGTGGAAACCCCCACAAGTGACCCCTTTTTGGAAAATACACCCCCCAAGGAACTTATCTAGATGTGTGATATGAACTTAGAACCCCCATGTGTTTCACTAAAGTTTATAGCGTCTGGGCGTGAAAATATGAAAATCATTTTTTCCACAAACATGATTTTTAGTCCCCAATATTTTATTTTCCCAAGGGTAACAGTAGAAATTGGACCCCAAAAGTTGTCCAATTTGTCCTGAGTACATTGATGCACCATATGTGGCAGAAAATTACTGTATGGGTGCACAGTGGGGCTCAGAAGGGAAGTAGTGACGTTTTAGAATGCTGACTTTGATGGAATGGTCTGCCGGTGTCATGTCGCGTTTGGAGAGCCCCTGATGTGCCTAAACAGTGGAAACCCCCCACAAGTGACCCCATTTTGGAAACTAGACCCCCCCAGGGAACTCATCTAGATGTGTGGTGAGCACTTTGAACCTCAAGTGCTTCACAGAAGTTTATAATGTAGAGCCATAAAAGTAAAAAAATATTTTTTTCCACAAAAATGATCTTTTCTAAGCCAATTTTTTATTTTCTCAAGGGTAACAGAAGAAATTGGACCCCAAGAGTTATTGTACAAATTGTCCTGAGAATGCTGATACCCCATATGTGGGGGTAAACTACTGTTTAGGTGCATGGCAGAGCTCAGAAGGGAAGGAGCGCTAGATTTTACTGTTATGGTTTGCAGGTGCCATGACACACTGGGAGAGCCCATGAAGTGCCAGAACAGCAGAACCCCCTATAAGTGACCCCATCTTATTAATTACACCTCTCAATGAATTCATCTAGGGTTTGCAGTGATCATATAGACATCATAGGTGTGTCACAGAATTTTATACCATTGGGCAGCCATGCGGAGAGACTCGGGAGAAACGGAGCGCTATTTGCCTATTCAAGTGAATGGGTCTGTGCACATGTCAGTGTGTTTCCACGGACCGTGTGTCCATGAGCAAAACACACTGACGTCGATTTTTAATGTCAGCGTGGGCCACAAAACAGCCAGCATACGTGCACACATAAAACACATGGATGTCATTCATGTGACACGCATCGGCACCGGGGAAGAAGCGTTACAGTAAGCGCTGTTCCCCAGCGCCAGGTGCTGAACACGACTCTCATCATTCTCCCCTGCTTGTGCCGATCGCCGCCACAGTACCAGTACCAGAAATATCAGGACATGTGAATGAGGTGTTATAGCGGGTTTTTACGTTTGGCAGCTGTCACACATTAAAAGATGCTTTTCATTGTAAAAATAGTTTTTGCATCACCACATTTTGAGAGCTATAATTTTTTGACATTTTTTGATCGCTTTTTATTCTGATTTTTGGATGCAGAATGAACAAAAACCATCAATTCATGAATTTCTTTTGGGGGGGGGGCGTTTATACCGTTCCAGGTGTGGTAAAATTGATAAAGCAGTTTTATTCTTCGGGTCAGTACGATTACAGCAATACCTCATTTATATCATTTTTCATGTTTATACAATAAAAACTATTTTATATAAAAAAATAATTATTTTTTCATCGCTTTTTTCTTAGAGCTATAACTTTTTTATTTTTCCACTGATGACACTGTATGGGGGCTTTTTTTTGCGGGACAAGATGACGTTTTCAGCGGTACCATGTTTATTTATTGATCACGTGTTTTTCCACTTTTTGTTTGGCGGTATGATGACAAAGCGTTGTTTCTTGTCTTTGCTTTTATGGTGTTCACTAAAGGGGTTACCTAGTGGAACAGTTTTATAGGTTGGGTCGTTATGGACGTGGCAATACCAAATATGTGTACTTTTACTGTTTAGAGTTTTTTTTAATTCAAATATTTATTTAATGTTAGAATAAATATTGACATTTTTATTATTATTTTTTATTTATTTTTTTTTATATTTTTACAATTAGTTACATTTTTTTTTATTTCATTCTATCTTTTACACTTTGTCCCGCTATGGGACAGTCATTTTTTGCAGGCTGATCGCTTCTATGGCAGGCAGATGAAGCAGCATCCCCATGCTATAGAACAGGGGTGGGGAATCTTTTTTCTTCCAAGGGCCATTTGGATATTTATACCATCCTTCGGGGGCCGTACAAGCTCCGCCCACAAAGTACATCCTGACTCTGCCACTGGTTTCATGACTTAATCTTTCATTGCATGCCCTTCAATGTTCAGTAGTGAACACTGCGTGTGTGTGCTAACAGAGCAAGAAGAAATTAATGAGCTTCTAGCAATCAAAATACAGCTCCCTGCCCAAGAATGCAGTCCCTGAGAATCTGCTCAGGGGCCTGAAAAAAGGTCATCGAGGGCCGTAAATGGCCCTGGGGCCTGAGGTTCCCTACCCCTGCTATAGAAGCTGTCAGCGCTGCACTCAGTGCCCAGACACTGAGAGACTGCCTGACTTGCACTGCGCATGACCAGGAAGTTTCTTAGCCCCGGATTGTGACAACATCGGCATTGGCAGTGATCGCGACCTTGCGTCACGTTGTGGGGTCTCTGATCCAAAGGCAGAGGGACTGTCAGCCCTCTGCCTGCTCCTGGAATGCTGTGATCATGTTCGATTGCAGTATTTCGGGGGTTAAAATGGCGGGAGCGGTCTGTGACTGCTCCTGGCACTTAGTGCTGGGTGTCAGCTGTGAGAATCAGCTGACACCTGGCCACGATCGGCCGTACACCACCCGTGTGTGCGGCCGATCCCCGAGACACTCTATTCCGTCAATGGTCAAATTGGCCCGGGGCACATGGACGGAATAGTACGTCTGATGTCAGAAAGGGGTTAAACACAATACCACCCCTCTTATTTATTGTATTACGCTGCATTAGAAACTAAATAATTACGGCATGATGAAAATCAGCTTAAAGTTTCATGGAGCAATGTCTACCTTTCCCTCTTACCCCCCTTAGTTCGTATGATGCCTATTTTATGTGCTTCAGTTTTCCTTGGTTTTTCCTTTTCTCTAGGAGCCAAGTCATATGTGATGCCCCTATCACCGACTCTATGGTCTCTGCGCTGACTGTAGGACTTGTAGCTGTTTAACATTTAATAATTCATTGGTTATAAAGAAGCTGTCCGGTTGAGTTATGAAACGAGCCATGTCCTCCTGATTCTCCCCTTCTGAATTCAGATCTGACAATGACAATTTTACTTGTCCTTTGTTTCTACGATATCTACAAGTTTTCCTTTTACCGCTACATGTTATTGATACATAAAAGTTTCAGGACTCGGAAACATTATTTCTGCAAATATAAAGATGCGTGATATTTTGTTAGGCCAATTGTCTGATACTTAGAGGAAGCTTAGCAGCAATTCCAATATCTAAGACATATCTAAACACTATTACAGATTACAGTCACAGAAATTGCATTATGAACTGTGGCCCTCATTCAGTGACAGCTCTTTTTCTTGTCTCTTGTACTCCTGCACCGGGTCATCTCCTACAATGGTCCAACGTTATCTACAAGCATTGATGGATTCCATTGTCCCTGATCTCTTTTTTCCATAGGTGCAATATCTTGGTGGAATCTCTCACCGTGCTCATCGCTCACGACTTCACAGTTTGGTTGAAAAATGTCTTGATGCGAATGTAAGAAATGAATAAGGACATGTACAGCCAAGGTCCTGACACAGTGCGGAAAATAAGTATTTGATACGCTGCCGATTTTACAAGTTTTCCCTCCTACAAAGAATGGAGAAGTCTGTAATATTTATCACAGGTACAATTCAACGGTGAGAGAAAATCCAAAAATAAAATAAAAACAGAAAATCACATTGTATGATTTTAAAATAATGAAATTGCATTTTATTGCATGAAATAAGTGTATGATCACCGACCAACCACCAAGAATTCAGACTCTCACAGCCCTGTTAGTTTTTCTTTAAAAAGCCCTTCTACTCTGCTCTCACCTGTATTAATTGCAACCAGTTTGAACTTGTTATCTGCATAAAAGACACCTTTCCAGATAATCAGTCACACGCCAATCTGTCCACCATGGCCAAGACCAAAGAGCTGTCTAAGGACACCAGGGACAATATTGTAGACCTACACAAGGCTGGGGTGGGCTGCAGCACAATAGGCAAGCAGCTTGGTGAAAAGGCAACAATTGTTGACAAAATTATTGGAAAATGGAAGAAACACAAGTTGACTGTCAGTCTTCTTCGGTCTGGGGTTACATGCAAGATCTCATGTCGTGGAGTAAGGAAGATTCTGAGAAAGGTCAGAAAGCCCAGAACTACATGGTAAGACTGGGTCAATGACCTGACGAGAGCTGGGATCACAGGACCGGGCCTGCTTAGGAAGTGTGCATAGCTACCTAGTGTTCACTGGTGGATACAGACTGACCTGCAGGTAGCAGCCAGGTACCCCTCCGGGGCAGAACCCAATATTGCAGCTGCAGACCCCAGGGGTCAGGTTCGCTGACACTGAATAGGGATAGGTCTCTTTTCAGACTAGTAAGTTCTGGTACCTCTACAGAACGGTTACTGACACTGATTAGGGCAAGGTTAAGACACTCTGGTCTATGATACTGGAATAGGGTTTGGCTGAACACAGACCAGATGACAATGTTCAGGCACTGGCCACTCATGGACAAGCTTCAAGCACTGGCCGCTCCGGGAATGAGATTCAGGCCATGGCCTTTCTGGATCCAGGGGACTATGGATACAGGACTTGCTACACCGGAATGAGTTTCAGACACTGGCTGCTCTGGGACCAGGGGATGACGGATTCAGGACTGGCCACACTGAGGCAAGGAATACAGGTTTAGGACACTAGCCAAACCAGGACCAGGGGACCTCATAACTCACTAGTAGTACACCTTACTGACTAATGATTCTACATGTTGCATGGTGAATCCCTAAGGGAGAGGGAGTCTTTTATATAGGATGACTCCCAGCAATTAGCTGGAAGCCATCTTCCAGGTGTAGTAATTATACTAAACATCTCTGAGCAAAAAGCTAAGAGTATTTAGTATATACTTGTTCTGCCCCTTTAAGAATGGGGGAGTGCGCGCATGTGTGTACTAGGTGCATCGCTTGGAGCTGCGGCTTTCACACAACCAGGAAGCAGGAGAACGCTGAGGATTGTGCCGAGGGTCTGAGGCAGTGAGTAAGCTGGCATCCCACCATGCAGGGGTGCCAGTAATAGAGCTACAGGCACACTATGCCATCATGGATTAAAATCTTTCCGGGCACGCAAGGTCCTGCTACTCACACCAGCATATGTCAAGGCCCATTAGAAGTTTGCCAATGGCCATCTGGATGATCCAGAGGAGGCAAGGGAGAATGTCACTTGGTCAGATAAGACCAAAATAGAAATTTTTGCTATCATCACCACCCGCCATGTTTGGAGGAAGAAGAAGGATGAGTGCAAATCCAAGAACACCGTTCCAACCATGAAGCACGGTGGGGGGGGAACATCATACTTTAGGGGTGTCTTTCTGCAAAACAGACAAGATGACTTCACCGTATTTAAGGGAGGATGGATGGGTCAAGGATCGAGAGATTTTAGCCAAACACCTCCTTCCCTCAGTTGGAACATTGAAAATGGGTCGTGACTGGGTCTTCCAGCATGGCAATCACCCAAAACACACAAGAGGAACTAAGAAGCATTTCAAGGTCCTGGAGTGGCCTAGCCAGTCTCAAATCCTGAACCCAACAGAAAATCTTTGGAGGGAGCTTAAAATCAATGTTGCCCAGCGACAGCCCTGAAACCTGAAGGATTAGGAGAAGATCTGTATGGAAGTATGGGCCAAAATCCCTGCTGCAGTGTGTGCAAACTTGGTCAAGAACTACAGGCAACGTCTGACCTCTGTAATTACAAACAAAGGTTTCTGTACCAAATATTAAAACAGTTATTCACTACCCTAATTTCATTTTGTATTCATTAATCTTACTATTATGTGCCAGTAATGGATCCATACTCTTATTATAGTAATATATACCTTTATAAGGCAGATAGCCTCACTTGGTGTCTGCCAGATGCAGCTCTGATGTTTATCAATCACTTCTTGTCCCCGTACTGCGCTCTAATACTACAAGCTCCGCTATGCGTTGCAGTGGCCTGTGAGCCAGCACTTAGCACGCCTTCTCCATTTTCCACACAAACTCCTCCCTGCCTCCTCACCATCACCATATATATACACACACACTGTATATATGTATACATAGACATATGCACACACATTTCCTATTCTTTGGCATGTTTGTCACACATGTATCAGATCACCAAACAAATGTAAATATTAGCCAAAGATAACACAAAATGCAGTTTTTTAACGAAGATCTTTATTATATAGGGAAAAAGAAATCCAAACCTTCAGGGCCCTGTGTGAAAAAGTGATTGCCCCTAAACCTTATAACTGGTTGGGCCACTCTTAGCAGCAACAACTGCAATCAAGCGCTTGCAATAACTGGCAGTGAGTTTCTGGAGGAATTTTGACTACTCATCTTAGTAGAATTTCTGAGCATGGACCGCCTTTATAGGGTAATGACACAACAGCATCTCAATTGCATAGCTCCCAACCATCCCAGATTCAGCTGGACTGTCATGTCACACCTCAGCTGTTCTCCCAACCTCTATATTCCTCTCTCTGACATTTTCATTGCTCCTGTAGCTCCTCCTGCTCGGAGGGATTGGCCGCTTCTCTCTGCTAAGTGCATAAATTAGATTATATATTCACTTCCTCTCCCTTCAGTGATTGGTCTCCCCAGGAGTATCAGCTTCCATCTCAGTCTCCACAGGCTGCTGCTATACCAGTGAGTCACAGCTCACAACGCTGGAGATGGGAGAATTTGGTCATATTGACCGCTATATTGCCGGCAATGAACTCAGAAGCAGAGTATACATATCCATAGCAATACATTGTGTATAAGAATGCTTTTTATGGTGCCTGTATACTGAGGGGAAGAAAAATATATATTTTTGTTCTTATAAAAGTATTTAAAATAATAAGCAATTACAAAAATGTATTTTTTAATGTTAGAGTCCCAGATCCTGAACCCACAGCCTCAACATTACTGACAGGCACTGTAAGCTGCTGAGCCACAAGCTCCGGTGAAGTGACTGCAGGATTGTGTGCACTTGATTCATATTCCAGGCTCTGACTACAGGCAGAGTATTCAGATAGAAATACACTGCTGTGTACAATGGATATTTCTGTATTCTAGAGGAGAATAAGAGATTTTTTTCATCCTATAAAATTACTAATAATAATGAAAAACACTTGATAATGAAAAAAATGTCATTTTTAATGCGTTTTTTTAAAAATAAGAAGCATCACAAATCAGTGAATAACCCGGACATAGTTGTGCCAATATAACTGTAATGACCCGCAGAACACAGCGATCAGATTATTTACAGGAATCGGTAAATTACGGGAGAAACAAAATGGCGTAATTCATATTTTTCTCTATAAAACCCATAAAATAATGTGATAAAGCTGTGATGCGGAGGACGTGTTCACACGTAGCGTAAATGCTGCGTTCTTTCTTCTGTAAATGTCTGACCCAGATGACGAAGTGACAATCTTCCCTGATTATAGCGCGTTTGCTGCGCTTCTTCTTTTTTGCATTTTCCCCCATATTTGATGTTATTTGGCAGATATGAAGCCGCGTTTAACACTTGTTTATTAGTACAGAAAAGCTTTGATTCTGCGCTTATAAATGTGACGGAGGTTTTCTCTTCATACATTTTTTTTCTTAATACTTTTTTTCAGAAGAAGCCTATAAAGGGAAAATGCATCAAAACCCCAGAGGTCCGCAGGGTCTTCAGATCACAGAGAGCACAGATTTCATGAGAACTGCGGCGCTATCAGACTCCAGCACTCAGTATCTTCCATGATGTAACAGTCAGGATTCCTCTAGATTCTCGTCTCTCCGCCTAGTTACAGCTGTTCTTCCTTTCTCCCCTTTTCTTTCCTCGCCTTTCCCATTCCTTCTCTTCCCCTCCTGCCTCTTAAATGTTTTATATATAAGGTATTATATGTGTCCCGTAACCCCTTTCCCGGCCTATCCGGTGCAGACCAATCTTTTTCATTTTCTTTCTATCCCTTTAATTTTTCCCTTTTCCCCATTTTACTTAACCCCTTCACGACTAGTACGGTGCAGGTAGCTTCTCTCCCTTTGATGTCGGCTCAAGTGGTGAGCCCGCATCTTTCCCAGGTTTTGACTTTCTGACTATTAATAAAATCTGTGTATACCAGTGTCTGTTCACATTGGACCAAAGTACCGATGAAACAGGGACTAATCTTTTGACTATATATAAAATCTATGTATACTAGTGCTTGTTCATATTGGTATAATAGGGTCTATAGGTTTTGACCTTTCAACTATATACAAAACCTGTGTATACTAGCGCCTGTTTACATCGGACCGAAATATCGGTGTAATAGGGTCCTTAGGTTTTTATTTTTTGACTATATATAAAATCTGTGTATACCAGTGCCTGTTCACATTGGACCAAAATATCGGTATAATTTGAAATCTTGTGGATTAGATATATAAAATCTGGGTTCATGGGTGCCTGTTCACATTGGACCAAAACATCGGTACAATTTTATTGACATTGGCTATGCAATGTTTAACCTTTTTATGACATCTGGGTTTTGTGTGTTAGGCCGGGGTCACACTACCGACGCAAAATACGGTCAGTATTTTACATGCGTAATACGGATGAATGGCCCCTAAACAGTGCTCTGTATGTCATCCGTAATCAAGGTGTGGTCGCGTATTTTGCGCATGTCAGCATCCATATGTAATCCGTATGGCATCCGTATGGCGAGATTTTCTCGCAGGCTTGCAAAATGGACATATAATGGAGCCCTATGACAGGGTTTCTAACAGAAACCAAAGAATAAATATAGACACATAGAATGCATATACCATATTTTTCGCTTTATAAGACGCTCCGGATTATAAGACGCACCACAATTTTTGAGGAGAAAAATAAGAAAAAAATATTTTTTAATAAAATGGTGGTGCCTCTTATAATCCTTGCATCTTATTGCTTACCGGGGTTGGTGGCTGCGGTGTAGCGGGGTCCCAGGCTCGCTGCTGGAGGAGGCAGGCGTGGAGTGATGCTGCAGGCCGCATACAGAGATGAGGGGGGGCTCCGATGTGTGCCGTTGCTGCTGCAGAGTCTTGTGCTGGTGTCAGGTTTCTCCACTTGTCCGGCGGTTGGAGGCCGGTGCAGCGTTGTGTGCCCATCGATGCCCGGGGCTCTGCCGACATTGTTCGACAGACCAGAGCCCCAGCATTTCCTCGGTTCCCTATATACGTGCGCTGAAGTGCCGGTAAAAAAAAAAATGGCCGCCGGCGCGTGCGCAGATGGGATCTCGGGACCCAGTTCTCGAGAGATGAGATCTGAAATCTCATCTCTCGAGAGCTGGGTCCCAAGATCCCATCTGCGCGCGCGCGGCGGCCATTTTTTTGCAGGCACTACCGCGCGCACACAGGGAACCCAGGGAAAATGGCCACTGGCGCGTGCGCAGATGGGATCTCGGGACCCAGCTCTCGAGAGATGAGATTTCAAATCTCATCTCTCGAGAACTGGGTCCCGAGATCCCATCTGCACACGCGCCGGCGGCCATCTTTTTACCGGCACACAGGGAACTGAGGAAATGCCGGGGCTCTGGCCTGTCGCACAATGTTGGCAGAGCCCTGGGCATCAACGGGCACACAACGCGGCACCGGACACACCTGCAGCAGCGGCCAGCAACCGCCGGACGCCCCCGATCACAGCCTAGGTAAGGCATGTCCGCTTTGTAAGACGCACCCCTGTTTTCCCCCAAAATTTTGGGGAAAAAAGTGCGTCTTACAAAGCGGAAAATACGGTATGTATATGTGTCACAATGACATGTGTGTATATATATATATATATAATGTATTCTATGTGTTTATATCTATTCTTTCGTTTCTTTATTAAACCTGTCAGTGTGAGTTTACTGTATAGCGCACTGAATTGCCGGCTTTTCTTCAAGACACTGGGTGCGTATTTCTCGCAGGTCACATGTGTGGTCCGTGTGTAATCCGTATTTTTTGCGCACCCATAGACTTGCATTGGTGTACTACGGCCGTAGTACGCTGACAGTCCCAGCATGCTGCGATTGGCACGGAGCGTAGAATACGGATGAGAAATATACGGCTGGTGCGAGGGACCCCATAGAGAATCATTGGTCCGTGTCTAATGCGTGCTTTTAGCGCCTCTCACTCGCCCGTATTCCTCGCCAATGTGACCCCGGCCTTATCGTTCCACTATTTCAACACCGGTATATTGACACCTTTTTTTTTTTCTTTGTGGTCATTAGATGTGTAGCTGTGTCGTAAATGCAGACGCAGCAGAGAGATCTCTCGAAGTCTCTGGAATGAGCTGTGAATAGCGGTTATCCTGCGTAAGCGCAATGAGTCAGACAGTCTTAGATCTTATACCGTGCCAGTCACTTTCGGGGTACGTACGCTGGCACCTGTGCTCTGGATGGAATTCAGCCCGGACAGGGGTTATACAATGCAATCATTGGCCGCCTATGTGTCCTACAGCCTCTTTGGTAGGTGTTAGCGCAGCTGCGCTCGATTACTAATCTAATTGATGTGTAAAAGACACAACTAACAGTCAGTACCCCTGATGAAGCCACAACTGGTGGCGACACGCGGCGGGGCTCTGGACGCTCAGGCTCCACGCCACCTCTGACTCGTAATTTTTATATGATTAATTTAAAGCTGAGCTCAGTATTCTTTGCAGGCGGCTATTGTTAGCCTGTGCTATCTAATTTCAGCATGCCTGATGAATCGTGACAATTTGAGTTATTCTTAGGGAAGTATGCATACCTCTTAGGATGTTGCTAATATCATTGTATTAGGGGGCTACTCAAGCCGGATAGTGTTTTTGGGCTTGTTAGCACGTTTTTTACAGGCGTATTATATTCTCTGCTACCTGGTTCAAATCATCTTTATCTGTATGGACAATACATGCTGTCTTACTGCTGTTTAACTCCTTTGTGACCACTTGTATTTATGGTATGTGCTTCATTCATTCTTATGAACTAGTCTCTATGCATAGCCTTTATATTGTGGTCTGCTGTCTATATACACATTTGGTTCTCTATTGTTACTGAATGTGGAGCCATGAGGGTCTGGCTCTATTTTGAGCCTAGATTTTTATGTCACATGTGTGACCAATTTTAATGTTTTTAATGATTGGGTGTTTTGGTTTGTGTGTCTAAATAAAGATTGTTACAATTTTTGCTAAATCCTATGTTGGGTGATCCCCAGTGTGTGGCCTATATCTTCTCTCTTCTTTGTACATTGGCATCAATCTTGTATAGGTCTGGTTGGATCCCCTTTTATATCTCAGTGGTGCCCCCTTGTGTGTAATTTTAATTTGCATCTTTCCCAGCACACGTCAGCTCAAGTGAGGTATTCTGCTACATACAGGAGATCTGATCATCGCCTGTACGTAGCAGAGCTGACTGAGTTATGGCCGCTTCTAGTCTCCCATGGAAACTAATGAAGCAGGCCAAAAGTTACAAAAAAAGTTTTTAAAAATATTAAAAAAATATAAAAGTTCAAATTCCCCCCCCCCTTTCGCCCTATTCAAAATAGAACAATAGAAAAATCAAACATGCTTAAATTTGGTATTGCCGAGTTCAGAATCGCCCGATCTATCAATAAAAAAAGGAATAACCCGATCAGTTGACGGCGTAGTGAGAAAAAGAGTCAAAATGCCAGAATTAAGGTTTTTTGGTCGCCGCGAAATTGAATTAAAATGCAATAACGGATGATCAAAAGATCGTATCTGCACCAACATGGGATCAATAAAAACATCAGCTGGGCGCACAAACAATAAGCCCTCACCCAACCCAAGATCATGAAAATGGCGCAATGTTTTTTCCCAAAAAATTTTGGATTTTTTTTCACCACTTAAATACAAAAGAACTGAGACCTGTTTGGTGTCTATGAACCTGTAATGACCTGGAGAATCATAATGGCAGGGCAGTCTTAGCATTTGGGGAATATGGTAGAAAGTAAATCCAAAAAAAGTTGTGGAGTTGCACTTTTTTTTGCAATGTCACCGCACTTGGAATTTTTTCCCCATTTTTGAGTACACGATATGGTGAAACCAATGATGTCGTTCCAAAGCACAACTTGTCCCGCAAAAAACAAGCCCTAACATGGCCATACTGACGGAAACATAAAAAAGTTATGGCTGTGGGAAGAAGGGGGGCGAGAAACAGAAACGCAAAAATGAAAAAGGGCAAGGTCTGTAAGGGGTTAAAAAAAAACCCCTATTTTTCCTTCCCCATTCTCCCCTTTATTCTGCCTCTCTCTTTCATGACTTTACATTTCTCTTTTTTGCTGTTGTTTGGTTCTTGTCTGTATTACTGGGTATTTATAATCGGTCTCTCCCCTTTTTCTTTACCCCATTTATGTAAATAAATCCTTAATAAAAACTACTTTACCATAAAAGGCACCCGCTGTGCACCCAAGGCACGCGGCTGATCTGTGCCGATTTGGGGCTTTTCTCTCTCTAATAAAATCGCAGGTAAAAAACTGCAGAAACTTTATTAAGTGCAGAATCAAAGCTTTTCTGTCCTCTAAAAAGCGCAATAAAACCGCGGCTTCACATCTGCACCAAGAACGCATCAAATAAGGGGGAGAAGATCGTTATTGTAGATGGTGCGGATCCTGCAGAAAACAAAAAACACCGTATTTCTGCAGTGTGTGAACACGGCCTTACAGACACAAATAAGCCGGGTGTCGTATAGTGACGCTACATAATGAGGAGAACGTTCTGGAGGCTCCGACTGTGAATGAAGGCACAAAAAATAATCCCCAGGTCCCACGCACGCAGGACCAGAGACCCAGGAATCCACCTGCTCATCTCTAGTCCCAACTGTCCCGGATACAGCAGACAGTCCCGGATTTGGGTCTACGCCCTGCAGTCTCAGGCGTCTGCTGAATTTCCCTCACTACCAGTGTCCCTCTGACAACTCCTCCTGCCGGGGGAGAAAGCAGTGGTAAATGGCCGTGGATTAGGGTGAGGCCAAAATTTGCAGCAATGCGCGCTGCATGCTCTGTGCCTCTTTTTGTGTTTCAAAAGTTGTGAGGTGTGCACAGTTACTTGGTGTAACACTGGTGGATGTGGACCCACTGCACCATCAACCAGGCTCCGTACACCTCGTACACACCTGGCTCTGCTCCGTACACCTCGTACACACCCGGATCTGCTCCGTACACCTCGTACACACTCGGCTCTGCTCCGTACACCTCGTACTCAAAAGACTCCGCTCCGTACACCTCGTACTCAAAAGACTCCGCTCCGTACACCTCGTACACACCCGGCTCCGCTCCGTACACCTCGTACACACGCGGCTCCGCTCCGTACACACGCGGCTCCGCTCCGTACACCTCATACACACGCGGCTCCGCTCCGTACACCTCGTACACACACGGCTCTGCTCCGTACACCTCGTACTCAAAAGACTCCGCTCCGTACACCTCGAACACACACGGCTCCGCTCCGTACACCTTGTACACACACGGCTCTGCTCCGTACACCTCGTACACACACGGCTCCGCTCCGTACACCTTGTACACACACGGCTCCGCTCCGTACACCTCGTACACACACGGCTCCGCTCCGTACACCTTGTACACACACGGCTCCGCTCCGCACACCTTGTACACACACTGCTCTGCTCCGTACACCTCGTACTCAAAAGACTCCGCTCCGTACACCTCGTACACACACGGCTCCGTACACCTCGTACACACACGGCTCCGCTCCGTACACCTTGTTCACACGGCTCCGCTCTGTACACCTCGTACATACACGGCTCCGCTCCGCACACCTTGTACACACACGGCTCTGCTCCGTACACCTCGTACTCAAAAGACTCCGCTCCGTACACCTCATACACACGCGGCTCCGCTCCGTACACCTCGTACACACGCGGCTCCGCTCCGTACACCTTGTACACACACAGCTCCGCTCCGTACACCTTGTACACACACAGCTCCGCTCCGTACACCTCGTACACACACGGCTCCGCTCCGTATACCTCATATACACACAGCTCCGCTCCGTACACCTCGTACACACACGGCTCCGCTCCGTACACCTTGTACACACACGGCTCCGCTCCGTACACCTCGTACACACACGGCACCGCTCCGTACACTTCGTACACACACGGCTCCGCTCCGTACACCTCGTACACACACGGCTCCGCTCCGTACACCTTGTACACACACGGCTCTGCTACATCCACCCTGTAAACCCCTCCTGACCCCACACAGAAACTTCCCCTCATCCAGCACCATGACAACCAGCACAGCAGAGTCCTGCACACTGAGGCCCCTGATCATGTGACCCCTGACTCCTCCCCTCCTGTGACCTCATCACAGGTCCTGTGTGCACAGAGTGGTCATATATGTGGCAGATGCTCCTGGACCTTCCACTTTCTGGGCTGGTTCCTCCTGTGAGTCCTATTAACCCTTTTGCCCCCTGTCTTCTCCTTTCTGACAGGACAATCTCTGAATTTGGACAGTGTGACAGGAATTTCAACAATGTGGAAGGAAGAAATGACAATTTTAGTGTTTCCCTCACAGAAATGTGACTTTTCCCCCCAATGTATCATTGTCCTAAAGGTGACAGGAGCGCTGAGGCCGCACAGTGCGCCGTGTCTCCTGAGTGCCGATACCCCACAGGCTCGGGAGGGAAGGGACGCCATTGTGGCTGGGATAGACGGCGGACGCCGTGTGACGTGTGAAGAACTCTGACACCAGAACAGCAGAGACCCCACAAGTGGCCCCATGTTACCCCCTCCACCTCTGGGGGGCTCCTCTA
Source organism: Dendrobates tinctorius (assembly GCF_039654945.1). Taxonomy (NCBI): domain Eukaryota; kingdom Metazoa; phylum Chordata; class Amphibia; order Anura; family Dendrobatidae; genus Dendrobates; species Dendrobates tinctorius. Next base: position 5,022,605 of record NW_027362032.1, on the reverse strand, counting down.
GGGGGCAGGGAGGATTATTAACCCTCAGGGGGTCACAGAATTGTGTAACATTGAGCGGAGGAATGAAATGTTCCCAGTAAAATGTCGCTCTGTCCCCAAGTCTGTAATTATCAAACGGGAGAAGAGGAGAAAACAGAAACCACTTGTTCCACAATTTCCCCTGAGCGCCGATACCCCATAAGGGGCCGGACACAGGAGGGAAGGAGCGCCGTCTGACAGGGCAGAGTCTGCTCTTATGGTGTTAGGGGCCATGTCACATTATCAGAGCCCCCAATAAGAGGCGCCATGTTACACCCCCCACCTCTCAATTACTCATCTTTCTCTCAGAATTTTGCACCATTGGGCGATGAGGAAAAAATAATTACATTTTACCACAAAAATAGTTTTCTCCCCAGAGCAGCCATAGAAGCTGTCAGTGCTGAGAGAGAGACTGGATTGTTACAGCTGCCTGAAGAAGGAGCCGCTGTGCTCTGCAAGCTGCAAACATACTATTATCTGGTTATAAAGGCGTCACTCCTAGAATAGTTATATCATCATTGGGCAGAAAAGTCTTCACATCCATCTTGTAATATAGGAAAGTCTAAGGCCAGAAATAAACCCCATAAATCACTGTACATGGAGACTTTGGGGTCAGATCATTTCTGTCCGTTGTGTTTGTGGAAACTAAAAATCTTTTCTAAAAGCCTCAAACGTCTGTGTGTGACTCAGAGATGAGATCTAACGGGAGAGAAGATTCCAGTGCTGGGAAGACGGGAAACCTTCATATAGACGGCTGGTGGGGATGGAGGCAGTGACCGACTCTGGCCAAATCTGTCTCTAGAGCCGCAGTAGAAGATGAAGATGTCGTCCTCATCATGAAGGAGTTATTTCTCATGTCGCGTGTAATGAATATCTCCTGCAGTATTGCTAATGCCGATTCCAGTGTCGGTAATGAGACGAGAATTAGCGTTATGGAAGATGAGTCTATGAGGAACGTGTTCAGCTGCCGACTCCGAGGAGGAAACTGCTTGTTGTCTGTGGCCTAAATATATAGGTCTTACATAAGTTCCCTTCATCCAGCAGGATAACAACCAGCACAGCAGTCCTGCATACACTGAGGCCCCTGATCATGTGACCCCTGACTCCTCCCCTCCTGTCACCTCATCACAGGTCCTGTGCACATAGCAGCCATATATGTGGAGTGCGGCTCTGCAGGTTAGTGATGGGCAGTCCGGCTCTTCTGGCTCCTTTCCCCATTTTTCTCACTCCTGTCCCTTCAGTATAAAGCCTGGGCCTCATTATACAGCTGTACAGGGGTCTAGTGAAGGCTTTTTAGCCCTTTCCTCAGTCTGTAGCTCCTGGGCACAGGCCCTCACTCCAGTCCCTTCACTATAAAGCCTGGGCCTCATTATACAGCTGTACGGGGGTCTAGTGAAGGCTTTTTAGCCCTTTCCTCAGTCTGTAGCTCCTGGGCACAGGCCCTCACTCCTGTCCCTTCACTATAAAGCCTGGGCCTCATTATACAGCTGTACAGGGGTCTAGTGAAGGCTTTTTAGCCCTTTCCTCAGACTGTAGCTCCTGGGCACAGGCCCTCACTCCTGTCCCTTCACTATAAAGCCTGGGCCTCATTATACAGCTGTACAGGAGTCTAGTGAAGGCTTTTTAGCCCTTTCCTCAGACTGTAGCTCCTGGGAACAGGCCCTCACTCCTGTCCCTTCACTATAAAGCCTGGGCCTCATTATACAGCTGTACAGGGGTCTAGTGAAGGCTTTTTAGCCCTTTCCTCAGACTGTAGCTCCTGGGAACAGGCCCTCACTCCTGTCCCTTCACTATAAAGCCTGGGCCTCATTATACAGCTGTACAGGGGTCTAGTGAAGGCTTTTTAGCCCTTTCCTCAGTCTGTAGCTCCTGGGCACAGGCCCTCACTCCTGTCCCTTCACTATAAAGCCTGGGCCTCATTATACAGCTGTACAGGGGTCTAGTGAAGGCTTTTTAGCCCTTTCCTCAGACTGTAGCTCCTGGGCACAGGCCCTCACTCCTGTCCCTTCACTATAAAGCCTGGGCCTCATTATACAGCTGTACGGGGGTCTAGTGAAGGCTTTTTAGCCCTTTCCTCAGACTGTAGCTCCTGGGAACAGGCCCTCACTCCTGTCCCTTCACTATAAAGCCTGGGCCTCATTATACAGCTGTACAGGGGTCTAGTGAAGGCTTTTTAGCCCTTTCCTCAGACTGTAGCTCCTGGGCACAGGCCCTCACTCCTGTCCCTTCACTATAAAGCCTGGGCCTCATTATACAGCTGTACAGGGGTCTAGTGAAGGCTTTTTAGCCCTTTCCTCAGACTGTAGCTCCTGGGAACAGGCCCTCACTCCTGTCCCTTCACTATAAAGCCTGGGCCTCATTATACAGCTGTACAGGGGTCTAGTGAAGGCTTTTTAGCCCTTTCCTCAGACTGTAGCTCCTGGGAACAGGCCCTCACTCCTGTCCCTTCACTATAAAGCCTGGGCCTCATTATACAGCTGTACAGGGGTCTAGTGAAGGCTTTTTAGCCCTTTCCTCAGTCTGTAGCTCCTGGGCACAGGCCCTCACTCCTGTCCCTTCACTATAAAGCCTGGGCCTCATTATACAGCTGTACAGGGGTCTAGTGAAGGCTTTTTAGCCCTTTCCTCAGACTGTAGCTCCTGGGCACAGGCCCTCACTCCTGTCCCTTCACTATAAAGCCTGGGCCTCATTATACAGCTGTACGGGGGTCTAGTGAAGGCTTTTTAGCCCTTTCCTCAGACTGTAGCTCCTGGGAACAGGCCCTCACTCCTGTCCCTTCACTATAAAGCCTGGGCCTCATTATACAGCTGTACAGGGGTCTAGTGAAGGCTTTTTAGCCCTTTCCTCAGACTGTAGCTCCTGGGCACAGGCCCTCACTCCTGTCCCTTCACTATAAAGCCTGGGCCTCATTATACAGCTGTACAGGGGTCTAGTGAAGGCTTTTTAGCCCTTTCCTCAGACTGTAGCTCCTGGGAACAGGCCCTCACTCCTGTCCCTTCACTATAAAGCCTGGGCCTCATTATACAGCTGTACAGGGGTCTAGTGAAGGCTTTTTAGCCCTTTCCTCAGTCTGTAGCTCCTGGGCACAGGCCCTCACTCCTGTCCCTTCACTATAAAGCCTGGGCCTCATTATACAGCTGTACAGGGGTCTAGTGAAGGCTTTTTAGCCCTTTCCTCAGACTGTAGCTCCTGGTAACAGGCCCTCACTCCTGTCCCTTCACTATAAAGCCTGGGCCTCATTATACAGCTGTACAGGGGTCTAGTGAAGGCTTTTTAGCCCTTTCCTCAGACTGTAGCTCCTGGGAACAGGCCCTCACTCCTGTCCCTTCACTATAAAGCCTGGGCCTCATTATACAGCTGTACAGGGGTCTAGTGAAGGCTTTTTAGCCCTTTCCTCAGTCTGTAGCTCTTGGGCACAGGCCCTCACTCCTGTCCCTTCACTATAAAGCCTGGGCCTCATTATACAGCTGTACAGGGGTCTAGTGAAGGCTTTTTAGCCCTTTCCTCAGACTGTAGCTCCTGGGCACAGGCCCTCACTCCTGTCCCTTCACTATAAAGCCTGGGCCTCATTATACAGCTGTACGGGGGTCTAGTGAAGGCTTTTTAGCCCTTTCCTCAGACTGTAGCTCCTGGGAACAGGCCCTCACTCCTGTCCCTTCACTATAAAGCCTGGGCCTCATTATACAGCTGTACAGGGGTCTAGTGAAGGCTTTTTAGCCCTTTCCTCAGACTGTAGCTCCTGGGCACAGGCCCTCACTCCTGTCCCTTCACTATAAAGCCTGGGCCTCATTATACAGCTGTACAGGGGTCTAGTGAAGGCTTTTTAGCCCTTTCCTCAGACTGTAGCTCCTGGGAACAGGCCCTCACTCCTGTCCCTTCACTATAAAGCCTGGGCCTCATTATACAGCTGTACAGGGGTCTAGTGAAGGCTTTTTAGCCCTTTCCTCAGTCTGTAGCTCCTGGGCACAGGCCCTCACTCCTGTCCCTTCACTATAAAGCCTGGGCCTCATTATACAGCTGTACAGGGGTCTAGTGAAGGCTTTTTAGCCCTTTCCTCAGTCTGTAGCTCCTGGGCACAGGCCCTCACTCCTGTCCCTTCACTATAAAGCCTGGGCCTCATTATACAGCTGTACAGGGGTCTAGTGAAGGCTTTTTAGCCCTTTCCTCAGTCTGTAGCTCCTGGGCACAGGCCCTCACTCCTGTCCCTTCACTATAAAGCCTGGGCCTCATTATACAGCTGTACGGGGGTCTAGTGAAGGCTTTTTATCCCTTTCCTCAGACTGTAGCTCCTGGGAACAGGCCCTCACTCCTGTCCCTTCACTATAAAGCCTGGGCCTCATTATACAGCTGTACAGGGGTCTAGTGAAGGCTTTTTAGCCCTTTCCTCAGTCTGTAGCTCCTGGGCACAGGCCCTCACTCCTGTCCCTTCACTATAAAGCCTGGGCCTCATTATACAGCTGTACGGGGGTCTAGTGAAGGCTTTTTAGCCCTTTCCTCAGTCTGTAGCTCCTGGGCACAGGCCCTCACTCCTGTCCCTTCACTATAAAGCCTGGACCTCATTATACAGCTGTACGGGGGTCTAGTGAAGGCTTTTTAGCCCTTTCCTCAGTCTGTAGCTGCTGGGCACAGGCCCTCACTCCTGTCCCTTCACTATAAAGCCTGGGCCTCATTATACAGCTGTACAGGGGTCTAGTGAAGGCTTTTTAGCCCTTTCCTCAGTCTGTAGCTCCTGGGCACAGGCCCTCACTCCTGTCCCTTCACTATAAAGCCTGGGCCTCATTATACAGCTGTACGGGGGTCTAGTGAAGGCTTTTTATCCCTTTCCTCAGACTGTAGCTCCTGGGATCAGGCCCTCACTCCTGTCCCTTCACTATAAAGCCTGGGCCTCATTATACAGCTGCACAGGGGTCTAGTGAAGGCTTTTTAGCCCTTTCCTCAGACTGTAGCTCCTGGTAACAGACCCTCACTCCTGTCACTTCACTATAAAGCCTGGGCCTCATTATACAGCTGTACAGGGGTCTAGTGAAGGCTTTTTAGCCCTTTCCTCAGTCTCTAGCTCCTGGGCACAGGCCCTCACTCCTGTCCCTCCACTATAAAGCCTGGGCCTCATTATACAGCTTACAGGGTTCTAGTGAAGGCTTTTTAGCCCTTTCCTCAGTCTCTAGCTCCTGGGATCAGGCCCTCACTCCTGTCCCTTCACTATAAAGCCTGGGCCTCATTATACAGCCGTACAGGGGTCTAGTGAAGGCTTTTTAGCCCTTTCCTCAGACTAGCTCCTGGGCACAGGCCCACACTCCTGTCCCTTCACTATAAAGCCTGGGCCTCATTATACGGCTGTACAGGGGTCTAGTGAAGGCTTTTTAGCCCTTTCCTCAGACTGTAGCTCCTGGAAACAGGCCCTCACTCCTGTCCCTTCACTATAAAGCCTGGGCCTCATTATACAGCTGTACAGGGGTCTAGTGAAGGCTTTTTAGCCCTTTCCTCAGACTGTAGCTCCTGGGAACAGGCCCTCACTCCTGTCCCTTCACTATAAAGCCTGGGCCTCATTATACGGCTGTGCAGGGGTCTAGTGAAGGCTTTTTAGCCCTTTCCTCAGTCTCTAGCTCCTGGGCACAGGCCCTCACTCCTGTCCCTTCACTATAAAGCCTGGGTCTCATTATACAGCTGTACAGGGGTCTAGTGAAGGCTTTTTAGCCCTTTCCTCAGACTGTAGCTCCTGGGATCAGGCCTTCACTCCTGTCCCTTCACTATAAAGCCTTGGTCTCATTATACAGCTGTACAGGGGTCTAGTGAAGGCTTCATAGCCCTTTCCTCAGACTGTAGCTCCTGGGATCAGGCCTTCACTCCTGTCCCTTCACTATAAAGCCTTGGCCTCATTATACAGCTGTACAGGGGTCTAGTGAAGGCTTTTTAGCCCTTTCCTCAGACTGTAGCTCCTGGGATCAGGCCTTCACTCCTGTCCCTTCACTATAAAGCCTTGGCCTCATTATACAGCTGTACAGGGGTCTAGTGAAGGCTTTTTAGCCCTTTCCTCAGACTGTAACTCCTGGGAACAGGCCCTCTCTCCCGTACCTTCACTATAAAGTGTGGGGTGCAGCACGCAAGCATCCCATAAGCAAAGCATCACAGAAGCTAAGCATCCAGCAAAATGGCAGTTATACATGGCAGTTAGTCAGGGCAGGAGTCAGGTAACCCACACTTTGCTCTCCCCTTTAACCATGTGCTTTATTTTTATCTTCCTGTGTTCCCTTGCCATCCACATTCACCACCCTATCCCCCCTCCATCATGACTCGTACACATCAGCCCCTCTATACTTCCCTTTCCCATGTACAGCTCACATGTGCTCCTCACCTTCCTGAGAAACCTCAGCCCATCTTGCCCAAACACATCGCAGAAAAAAACTACTTACAATTCCAACAACTATTTGCTCTTTATCTTCCTACTCCTACTGATTTCAGGGGACATCTCCCCCAACCCTGGTCCACCATCCCCCAACCTCAACCCCTACCACATATCGAAACCATAATAATCTTATTAACATTACTTGCACTCCCTCATCTCCATCTTTTAATTGTGCCCTCTGGAATCCACGGTCTGCTTGTAACAAGCTTCCTTTCCTACACAACTACTTTTTGAACAACTCTCTTAATCTGTTGGCCCTCACTGAAACCTGGATTCAGGATTCTGACACTGTCTCTCCTGCTGCCATTTCCTACGGTGGCTTACAATTCTCTCACTCCCCGAGACCCACAAACAGACATGGTGGTGGAGTCAGCATACTCCTGTCCCCACAATGCACTTTCCAGGTCATCCCCCCCGTTCCATCACTCATTCCCTTTTGAGGTCCACACCATCAGGCTCTTCCGTCCCCTCTCCCTCCGGGTAGCGGTCATATACCGGCCCCCAGGCTCACCCACCCACTTCCTTGACCACTTTTCAGCCGGGCTGCCGCACTTCATGTCCTCAGAACTTCCAACCCTCATCCTAGGAGACTTCAACATCCCCATTAACAGCCCTACTTCCACATCTGCATCCCAGCTTCTATCACTAACCACCTCTCTAGGCCTCTCGCAGCTTTCAACCTCTGAGACACACAAGGACAGTAACACCCTTGATCTGGTCTTTGTCCGGCTCTGCTCAATCTCCCACCTAAATAACTCACCGCTTCCACTCTCTGACCACAACATTCTCTCCTTCACACTCACAAATCCTCGCCCACCCCAGCTCACTCCTACCTCCCACACAGTCAGAAATCTACAAGCCATTAACCCTCAGACACTTTCAGATTCCCTACACTCATCACTGTCCCCTATCTCCTCTTTTTCCTGTCCTAATCTGGCTGTTCATCACTACAATGACACGCTTAGAAGCACCCTTGACCAAGTAGCTCCCCTCACCCTCAGAACCTCCAAACACTGAGTAAAACAGCCCTGGCTCACATCACAAACTCATCTTCTCCAGCGATGCTCTAGGAGTGCTGAACGCCTATGGAGAAAAACCCTCACACCAGAAGACTTCATCCACTTCAAATTTATGTTAAGAACCTATAACGCTGCCCTTCACCTCGCCAAACAGACCTACTTCACCACCCTGATCTCCTCACTAGTCAACAACCCCAAGAAACTTTTTGACACTTTTCACTCCCTCCTCAGGCCAAAAGCACAAGCCCCTATCACAGACATTTGTGCTGATGACCTGGCCTCCCACTTTACAGAAAAAATAGATAATATCCGTCAGGAAATCTGCTCCCAACCACCAAGTCCTGTGACTCCCATCCCTTCCTGCATCTTCCCTGGCTCACTTTCCACATTTGATCCCATCACAGAAGAAGAAGTCTCCAGACTCCTCTCTTCTTCTCGTCCGACTACATGCACTACCGACCCCATGCCCTCACATCTCCTCCAGTCTCTCTCTCCAGTCGTCACAACCCACCTAACTACAATCTTTAATCTCTCCCTCTCCTCGGGCATTTTCCCATCCTCCTTCAAACACGCCATTGTTACTCCATTACTAAAGAAACCTGCTCTTGACCCATCCTGCACAAACAACTACAGACCAGTCTCCAATCTCCCCTTCATCTCTAAACTTTTGGAGCGCCTAGTTTACTCTCGCCTTACCCGTTACCTCTCCACTCACTCCCTTCTAGACCCTTCACAGTCCGGCTTCCGCCCCCTACATTCGACTGAAACTGCACTTATCAAAGTGACCAATGACCTTCTGACAGAAAAACGTAACGGTGACCACTCTCTGCTCATTCTTCTCGATCTATCTGCAGCTTTCGACACTGTTGACCACCATCTCCTACTCTCTAGGCTCCAGTCACTAGGCATTAAGGACACTGCACTCTCCTGGTTCTCTTCTTATCTCTCTGACCACTCCTTCAGTGTTTTGTTCTCTGGCTCCACGTCATCTCCTCTTCCTCTTGCTGTCGGGGTACCTCAGGGCTCAGTCCTTGGCCCCCTTCTTTTCTCTCTCTACATGGCCCCAATTGGACAGACCATCAGCAGATTTGGCTTTCAGTACCATCTTTATGCTGATGACACACAACTATGTACGTATTCCCCCGACCTTACCCCCTCTGTACTACAGAACGCCAGTGACTGTCTGTCCGCAGTCTCCAACGTCATGTCCACTCTCTATCTGAAACTCAACCTCTCTAAAACTGAACTTCTTCTGCTCCCGCCGTCTACTAACCTCCCTTAAATCTGACATTTCCCTCTCCTTGGGTAGAACCACAATAACAACCCTGCAGAAGGCGCGCTGTCTGGGTGTTATGTTTGACACCAATCTCTACTTCACATCCCATGTACAATCTCTTGGCCGCTCTTGCCGCTTACACCTAAAGAACATCTCTAGAATTCGCCCTTTTCTCACCATGGAAACAACAAAAACCCTCACTGTAGCATTGATCCACTCCCGCCTGGATTACTGCAATGCTCTATTAATTGTCCTCCCCGTCACTCGACTATCCCCTCTCCAGTCCATAATGCAGCAGCCAGTGTCATCCATCTGGCTAAGCGGTACTCGGACGTGTCCGCTCTTCGTCAGTCATTACACTGGCTGCCCATTCATTATAGGATCCGATTCAAAGTACTTGTTCTCACCCACAAAGCTCTCCATGGTGCGGCACCCCCCTACATCTCCTCCCTCATTTCTTTCTATCGGCCTAGCCAATCGCTGCGCTCTGCAAACGACTTTCGACTAACCTCTGCACTAATCCGTACCTCCCACTCCCGACTCCAAGACTTCTCCCGTGCTGCTCCTATACTCTGGAATGCTCTACCCCAAGAAATTAGGACTAACCACAGTTTTAGGCGCTCCTTCAAAACACATTTGTTCAGAGTGGCTTATCACGTTCGCTAATCAAAGTCATTCTATGTGTAAGTGTGTGTGTGTAGCCCATTCACTATCTTCATCCATCCTTCACTCCGTCAAGATGGCTGGACCATCATTGTAAATATACAATTGTAAATTCACACCTGTACTTTGTATCTCCCCCACCTCATTGTAGATTGTAAGCTCTCACGAGCAGGGTCATCTTATTTCGTCCTATTTTGCTTTAATTATTGTATTGTTGTTGTTACTTATGACTTGTGTTTTGAAACTGTTAAACTGTAAAGCGCTGCAGAATATGTTGGCGCTATATAAATAAAGATTATTATTATTATTGAAGATTACAGTGCGGGGAAGCCGGGAAACCTTCATATAGACGGCCGGTGGGGATGGAGGCAGTGACCGACTCTGGCCAAATCTGTTTCTAGAGCCGTAGTAGAAGATGAAGATGTCGTCCTCATCATGAAGGAGTTATTTCTCATGTCGCGTGTAATGAATATCTCCTGCAGTATTGCTGATGCCGATTCCAGTGTCGGTAATGAGACGAGAATTAGCGTTATGGAAGATGAGTCTATGAGGAACGTGTTCAGCTGCCGACTCCGAGGAGGAAACTGCTTGTTGTCTGGGGCCTAAATATATAGGTTTTATTAGTAGATGTCAGGGAAGAAAACTAAACCCTGTAAGATAATAAATCTCCTCATATGTTTCCCTTATTATCTCCAGTAATTGTATTATTACACAGGATTCTTATGATGTTACATCGGATCATCTTCTTCTCATTCAGGTCTCTACAATATCGGATCCTCTCAGTGAAGATCTTCTACAGAAGAGAATTTTCCTGATTTACCCATCAAGGATGGATATGGACAGAGACAAGATGGCGGAGAGGATATTGCACCTCACCCTAGAGATCCTCTTCCGTCTCACTGGAGAGGTGAGAGATTCTGATGACGTCACATTACATCATTCTTATCTATGGGAGTAACAGATGGACAGAACTGGAGAGGTGAGGACTCTGGAAATGTCTGTAGTGAGATTTATTAATGTGTCTCTCCATAACCAGGATTACACAGTGGTGAAGAAGACCTCTAGTGATTGCTGTCAGGACCCTGTGTCTGAGGGATGGTGAAAACCCCTGAGCCCAATCACGGGGCCTCCACCTCACCCCCTGATCCATGAGGACATCAATGACCAGAAGATTCTAGAACTCATCTACAAGATGATTGAGCTGCTGACTGGAGAGGTGACACTGCTGGGAATGCTGGGACATTATACAGTAACACTATGAAGGGATCGGGGGGATGACAGTATCATTGTATGTGTCAGGTTCCTATAAGGTGTCAGGATGTCGCTGTCTATTTCTCCATGGAGGAGTGGGAGTATTTAGAAGGACACAGAGATCTGTACAAGGACATCATAATGGAGGTTCCCCAGCCCCTCACATCACCAGGTAATAGACAGGACTAATTACACACGGCCTATAATTATCTGTATGTAGAGAATGAATTCAGTCCCTGTATGTGTTTCCTCCAGATCTGTCCAGTGAGAGGACAACACCAGAGAGATGTCCCCGTCCTCTTCTTCCACAGGACTGTAACCAAGAAGATCCCAGTGCTCCTCAGGATCATCAGGTAGATGGAGAGAAGGTGTCAGGAGATCTCCCCTATGATGTGTAGACGGCTGTGAAGGTCTTGTGCTCAGTCTTGTTTTATCCCCCAGTATTATATGTTTTATACTTGTGTAATGAGAATGGTGGAGATGGCAGGATTAGAGCTGATCATAGATGGGACTTCTCCATCTGTCTATGACTTTTACAATATTTGTTTCAGGGTGAAGATCTGACCCATATTAATACTACAGAGACATATGTGAGGGGTGATGAGCGGTGTAATGAGGAGATTCCCACATATGACTACCCAGGTGAGTAGTAACCACTGAATGCAGAGAAGTCACAGATTCCTCTCAGTCACCGGCTGTGGCTGCTTTATCGGTGGTGTAGTCCGGCCGTATTACCATGATCACCATTTTGCCTCTAGACCACAACATTCTCCTCCACCCTAAACTGTTCAAATGACTTTGGGCAGTGAAAGCCCTTTTCTATAGAACTTACAACCTATTACATTGTTTTTGATCCTAAGGAATTTAGATTACTGCACAATCTCTCCTGAAATGGGGAGCAATATTATTTTCTTTGTGCAGTGGATGATTTTGCAAACTCCCCTCTCCCGCTCTCTGACCACAATCTTCTTTCATTCTCTATCAAGAACTGCCAGGCCGCTCAGGTCACCCCCACTGTCCATACTTATAGAGACATACAGGCCATTAACACCCAGAAACTTATGAAGAACTTGCATTCTTCATTGGCCCCTATCTCCTCCCTCTCCTGTCCTGATTCTGCATTGAAGCATTACAATGAAACACTTCAAACTGCCCTGGATGAATTTGCACCCCCTATAAATAGAACACCACAACACAGATGGCGACAACCCTGGCACACGGTGCAAACACGTTTCCTGCAGCGGCTCCAGGTGCGCCGAACGTCTGTGGAGAAAATCCAATCTACACGAAGATTTCATCCATTATAAGTTTATGCTTAGAACATACAACACTGCCCTTCACCTCTCCAAACAAACCTATTTCAACACCCTCATCACCTCACTGTCCAATAACCCGAAACGTCTCTTTGACACTTATCATTCTATACTCAACCCAAGAGTACAGGCCCCAACCACGGAGCTCTGAGCTGACGATCTGGCCAATTACTTCAAAGAAAAAATTGACCAGATTCGACAGGAAATTATCTCCCAATCACCTCATACCATGCACTGTCCTCCCTCCCCCACTGCATCTAGCTCACTCTCTGATTTTGAACCAGTAACAGAAGAAGAAGTAAGCAGGCTCCTTGAATCTTCTCGCCCAACCTTTTGCATCAGTGACCCATTTCCGTCACATCTCCTCCAGTCCCTTTCCCCTGCTGTCACCCCTCACCTAACTAAAATATTTAACCTCTCTCTTTCTCTTCTGGTATCTTTCCCTCATTTAAGCATGCCATCATACATCCACTACTTAAAAAACCATCCCTCGACCAAAACTGTGCCGCTAACTATAGACCTGTCTCTAATCTTCCCTTCATCTCTAAACTCCTGGAACGCATGGTCCACTCCCGTCTTATCCGCTATCTCTCTGATAACTCTCTTCTCGACCCTCTCCAATCCGGTTTACGCTCCTTACACTCTACTGAAACTGCCCTCAATAAAGTCTCTAATGATCTACTAACAGCTAAACCAAATGGTCATTACTCCATGCTAATTCTCTTGGATCTCTCTGCAGCATTCGACACTGTGGATCATCAGCTCCTCCTCCTCACTATGCTCCGTTCCATTGGCCTCAAGGACACCGTTCTCTCCTGGTTCTCCTCCTATCTCTCTGACCGCTCCTTTACTGTATCTTTTGCCGGTTCCTCCTCCTCTCACCTTCCCCTTACTGTTGGGGTTCCTCAAGGATCGGTTCTAGGCCCTCTCCTCTTCTCCTTGTACACTGCCCCTATTGGTCAAACAATCAGTAGATTTGGTTTCCAGTACCATCTCTATGCTGATGACACACAATTATATGCTTCTTCTCCTGACATCACGCCAGTCTTTCTAGAAAACACCGGCGATTGTCTAAACGCTGCGTCTAACATCATGTCCTCACTATATCTGAAACTGAACCTGTCAAAGACTGAACTCCTTGTATTTCCTCCCTCTACTAATGTACCTATACCCGACATTGCCATTTCTGTGTGTGGCTCCGTTATTACTCCCCAGCAACATGCCCGCTGTCTTGGGGTCATACTTGATTCCGAGCTTTCCTTTGCCCTCCACATTCGATCACTGGCTCGCTCTTGTCATCTGCACCTCAAAAACATTTCTAGAATTCGACCTTTTCTTTTGCAAAAACTCTTACTGTTTCTCTTATTCATTCTCGTCTCGACTATTGTAACTCTCTTCTAATCGGTCTCCCTCTTACCAAACTCTACCCTCTCCAATCTGTCTTGAATGCTGCAGCCAGGATCATATTCCTCCCCAATCGTTACACCGATGCCTCTACCTTGTGACAGTCATTACACTGGCTACCCATCCACTCCAGAATCCAGTACAAACTTATTACCCTCACCCTCAAAGCCCTCCATGGCTCAGCACCACCCTACATCTCCTCCCTTGTTTCAGTATACCACCCTACCCGCGCCCTCCGTTCTGCTGATGACCTGAGGTTAGCATCCTCAATAATCAGAACCTCCCACTCCCGTCTCCAAGACTTTACACATGCTGCGCCAATTCTTTGGAATGCACTTCCCAGGTCAATACGATTAGTCCCCAGTCCCCACAATTTTAAGCGTGCTCTAAAAACGCATTTATTCAGACTGGCCTATCACCTCAACACATTAATCTAATCTATCCCTGTGTGGCACAGCCAAAAGTTTTACCATAACCAGGTTCCCCGCATCATGTTCCCACATGCTTTATGCATTCATTAGCCCTCTGTGACTGTACTGTTACACACTTAACATTATGGCTGGTCCATACAATCAGGGCAACTGTTACCACCCACCTTTCGTGTCTACCTCTTTCCTCATAGATTGTAAGCTTGCGAGCAGGACCCTCATTCCTCTTGGCATTTGTTATAATCTATGTGATTATTGTTATGCTGTAATGTGCTGCAGAATATGTCGGCGCTATAGAAATAAAATGTATTATTATTATTATTTTCTCTGATCTTCTGGTCAGGATTCATAGTAGCTCCAATGGTCCACCATAAATGAATTCAACTCTGGTTTACTGTTGTGTAATCTGTATTTGTAGTTTTCAGTAATGAGATTCTCGTGCTCTGGGGCGGGGCTGTGGGCGGGGCTTTATGCGGTGCTCTGATTACATATTCATCTGTATTGGCTTATGACAGGTCGCTGATCCCTCACTGACCTGCCCCCATTATTACATAATGCATATAATAGCATTGATTTTATTGGTGATAATGCCTATAATATTGTGGCTATTGTGAGGCTTAGAAAACAATTATATCCAGCACAATGTCACCGGCGATGGCGGCGTCATTTGACTTTTTGAATGTAAAATATGCTGGAATAATTAGCGGTTGCCATGTCGTGTTTGGAGAGCCCCTGATGTGCCTAAACAGTGGAAACCCCCAACAAGTGACCCCATTTTGAAACTAGACCCTTTAGGCAACTTATCCAGATGTGTATTGAGCACCTTGAACCCACAGGTGCTTTACAGAAGTTTATTGCGTAGAGCCATGGAAATAAAAAAAAATAAAATTTTTCCTAAATCTTTTTCCCTCGATATATATTTTAGTTTGTCCTGAGTATGCTGACACCCCCATATGTGGGGGTAAACCACTGTTTGGGTGCATGGCAGAGCTCGGAAGGGAAGGAGCGCCATATTGGAGAGCAGATTTTGCTGGAAGTGTTTGTGGGTGACATGTCACATTGTCAGAGCCCCTGAGGTGCCAGAACAGCATAAGCCCCCAAAAGTGACTGCATTTTACCAAATACTTCCCTGAATGAATTCTTCTAGTGGTGCAGTGAGCATACTGACACCACAGCTGTTCCATAGAAAATTATACCATTGGGCAGTGAAGAAAAAATAATTACATTTTAACCACTAAAATATTGTTTTAACCCCAGATTTTACATTGGAAAATAGGTAGATAGGTAAATGGTCATCATAGGTAAACCTATGGGTGTACATAGATGAATTTGCAAGGGGTGTCATTTCCAATTCCCAGAGGGGTGTCATTTCCAAAATGGGGTCACTTCAGGAGAGATTCTGCTTTTATGACACTTTGGAGAGCCGCTAAGTGCCAAAACAACAGAATTCCCCCTGAAGTGACCCCATTTTGCAAATGACACCCCTCTGGGAATTCATCTATGGATATAGTGACCATTTTCACTACATGGATGATTTCCAGAAACTCATAGTGGAAGATTCAGAGCAAAAATTGCAAAAATGTCATTGTAGTGCCCAATATATTGTGCCCAGCTTGTGTCTCTGGAGACCTCCCCCCACCTACCCCCGGAAATTGTTAAGTCAGCTCTACTCAAATGTGTCTGTCACTAAGTAAACCAAATGCTTGAATGTCAAAACAGTTCAAAAACGTGGTTCTGTGTGGAAGATTGTAAAGCCGTCATGGAGGCATAAGGCTGGCAGTGATGGGCATTGTGGGTAATAATAGCGGGGATCATGCCTCATTCCTCTCTAGGAACATACACGACATCTTCTCTGGGGGATCTTTCTTGTTTCAGTTACTGGGATGAGTGCAATAAAATGTCGCTCAGTGAGTCTTCTGACATCTTCACATTCTAAAGGATTGGCGCGGACAAAATTTTCAAAAACAAGATTTACATGACCTTTTCCTGATAATCAAGGAAAGTATCTGCATTTCCGGCTTTTTTGTGTAACACAAAAGAATTATATGTGGCCACCTGAAACAAATACATGACTAACTTTTTATACCAGGTATATGATTTTCTTGATACCTGGTATGGCTGTAGAACCTGATCTGCAAGGTCCACACCCCATATATTTGTTGTAGTCAATGACAGACACAGGTTTTGGAGTGGTGGATCCCTGTTGGTCTGTAGTGGCCCTTGTGGCATCTGTGTGGATCGAGCTCAGGATAAAAATATCTTTTTCATCCTTATACTTAAGGACAAGCAGCTCTCCATTGCATAAAGCCCCTGACTGCCCCATTCGAAAATGTTCTTTGACCAATGATTGTGGAAACCCCTGATGGTTTTTGCGAATGGTCCCACAAGCCCCTATGTTATGTTCAACCAGACTTTTAAATAGGGGTATGCTGGTGTAGTAGTTGTCAACATACAGATTGTAGCCTTTTTGTAAAAAAAGGCTCAAAATGATTTTTCCAGATGTCCCCAGATAAGTAGGGCATCCTGGTGGGTTTAGTTGGCTGTCTTTCCGCTCATAAATGTGAAGAGCTGATGTGTATCCGGTTGAACGCTCGCACATTTTATAGAGCTTTATTCCGAACCTTGCCCTCTTAGAAGGAATAAATTGCTTGAGGTGCAGTCTTCCTTTGAATTTTACAAGGGACTCATCAATGGAAATGTTTTCTGTTGGGGTGTAGAGCTTTAAGAACTTTTCTGTCAAGTCTTCGATGATGGGTCTGATTTTGTATAGTCTGTCATGTTCTGGGGCATTTCTGGGCAGGCATTGACTATTGTCATTATAATGCCAAAATCTCATGAGCATTTCATAACGGGTCCTAGGAAGAACGGCAAAAACATAGGGGTGGCTTGAACAGGGCTTTTTTAACAAGACACATAGCGAATGTAAGTCCTAAAAAAAATTTCATTTCTAGTTGGTGTCCTTAAATTTGATCTATGAATTGGGACGCATATAAATTTGTAGGACAATATGCTCTAGCAAGCTATCTGTCATAAACAAATTAAAAAAATAATTGGTCCAAAATTTTCCACCTCCACATTTATACCAGGAATGGCATTAAAATTAGGGATGAATGGAGTAGCCGAATCTGAAGCCTCCCATCTGGGAAATGCTACATCAAGAGGCAAAGCCCCTTGGACATTGGTGTGCGCCAATTCACGAGCACTAGGGACAGCGCTAGTACTGGGCATTGTTCCCTGAGTTGGAGACATTTCTCCAGAAGCGCTATTTGTCCTTCTTGTTGTACTGGTCCTTGTGTGTGAGGATGGACCAGAATCACTGCTCATTTCTGAGCTATCACTGTCGCTGCTACTAAAGCCCTCGAAATCCACATCGCCATCTGACACTGCACTTTATTCGCTGTCAGAACATAAAAGTGCATAAGCCTCCTCTGCAGTATACTACTGACTGGCCATTTTATTTTATTTTTTTTTTTTTCGTAAATAGAAAACTACGACATGACGTGACCAAATTATTGGGCAGGCAATTGAGAAAAGTCTAATTCTTTACCCTATCCCTAACTTTAGAATAAACCCTAACAGTAACCCTAACTTTAGTCCCAACACTAACCCTAACTATAGCACTAACCCTAACCTGCCTTATCTGTTTTTTACTTTATAGCAAAATCGCTGACTGACACAGCTCTTGGCAGCAGCACTTGTAAGGCTACTTTCACACTAGCGTTTCCTGGAGCTGTGGAGGGATGCGCATGGCCGCCCCTCCTCCGGTCAGCTCCGCCTATGGGCGCATGACGCTGCATGCGACCTGCGTATCCTATCTTTAGCATTGGGTACGCAGGCCGTGCGCAGGTATGTATTTGCTGGCGCATGCGTCCTGTTGACGGTGCGCCGAGCGCACCAAAATGCAACACGGTTAAAGTTTTTTGCATAGCTTGCCATTTTTATGGACAATTTAAAGAGGTTGTCCACTACTTTTTAGTAACCCCCCTATTGTATCCCCCGGGGCCCATAATGATTTTTGTAATTACCTTGCGTTGCCAATTCTGCCTGTGAGCGGCGCTATGCGGGCGGCTGAGTCCGAGTCATGTGACCGCCAGGCTACAGCCGCCGCTAACATCCGCTGTCACGTCAATTTCCTGACTATGGAAATTGATGTGACATCATCAGCAGGCGTGACCCAGTATCAACACACTGCTGTCACTCATCAAGAGTCACAGTAGTGTGTGGGCGGTGCTGCATCACACATCACAGCCCCGTCACTCTGCAGCGTCTGTCTCCTCACCCATCAAGAGTGACGGGGCTGTGTAGGGGTTGGACAGGCTGTCTGCCAGCTGTGCGAGGGGTGGACAGGCCATGCAGGGGTCTGCGGGCTGCTGTGCGGGGGGCCACCGTGCAGGGGTCTGCAGGCTGTCTGCTGGCTGTACGGGAGGTGAAGGAGCTGAGCGGGGTCTGCGGCCTGTCTGCCAGCTGTGCGGGGGGTGGGCGGGCTGTGTGGGGGTATGCAGGCTGTCTGCTGGTGCCGGCTCTGCGGGGGGTGGAAGGGTCGTGCGGGGGTCTGTGGGCTGCTGTGCGGGGGGTGGTGGGCGTTCTGTGCTGGGGTCTGCAGGCTGTCTGCTGGCTGTGCAGGGGGTGGACGGGCCGTGCGGTGGTCTGCCGGCTTTGCGGGAGGGTGGGCGGGCTGTGTGGGTGTTGCCAGGGCTGTGCGGGGGAGTCTGCGAGCTGTGCTGGCGGTGTCGGGGCTGTGCGGGGGGGGTGTGTGCGCGTGCGTGTGTATGCAGGCAAGCATCATCCAGTGGGACTACAAGTCCCATCAGGTGATGCTTGCTACACTGTCAGTGAGTGACACATTAGCCAATGATGGGACAGAAGTAGTCCCATCATCCGGCTAATGTGTTGAAAGTGAAAAAAAAAAAAACCACATACTGAACATACAACATATAGAATATACATATAACATACAACACATAACATAGAGTATATACTTACCAATCACCTAGTTCCCCGAAGCCATCAATCTTCTGTAATAAAAATAAAATAATAAAGCAACCTATACTCACCTTTCCGCTGTAGTCCAGATAATAACGAGGGTCCCACGACGATCTCCCGTGTAGAGCAGCCGCATCAGCTGATGCGACCGCTCTCCAGGGGCCCCAGCAATGAAATGATAGACGGAGGTAATCCTCCGCTGTGTATCCCTCCGCCGCCGGGAAAGTGGGCCCGTAACCCTAACCCAAGCCCTAACCCTAATTCTCATGCCGCATTGCTGGAAAGTGAGAGCCTGAACTCATGTAACCTCAGTGATGCACTGCAGGAGCCATTGTCTCCTGTCAGTTCACCACTGGGAGGCACTATAGAGCGGCCACATCACCTGATGTCACTGTTCTATAGGGGAGATCGTCGTGGGACACTCGTTATTAATTGGACTGTGCCGGACAGGGAGTATACGGTTTGTTTATTTTTTTACTTTTTATTAGAGGAGACCGAGGGTGTCGCTTGGATCTGGGCGTGCAATAAAAATATGATATCCATGTTGTGTTTTATTTAATTAAAATACTTTATTCTTATGTGTGTGGTTTTTTTTAACCCTTTATTTCTATAAGATTAATAATGGAAAGGCTGACGCCACTCCATTATTAACCGGGCTTAATGTCATTTTCCAATAGCAAGGTGACATTAACCCCTTATTACCCCTTATTACCCCATATCCCACCGCTACACGGGAGTGGGAAGAGAGGAGGGGCTAAGTGCCAGAATTGGCGCATCTTATATATGCGCCATTTCTGGGGCGGCTGCAGGCTGGTATTTGTAGCTGGGGGGGTCCAATATCCATGGCTCCTTCCTAGGCTATGAATATCAGCCCGCAGTATAAAATTTAGGGGGACCCCCACGTCATTTTTTGGGGGGTCCCCTATTTTAATAGCCAGTAAAGGCTATGAAGACAGCTGCGGGCTGATATTCATAGCCTGGGAAAAGGCCATGGGTATTGTCCCATTCCCAGGCAAAAAATATTGGCCCCCGGCAGTCGGCTTTCCTCCTCTGGTGCAGAAAATTGCGCTGGAGCCCACGCCATTTTTTTTTTTACTTTCTAAAATGAAACAGAGTTCATTAATAAACATGGATATGGAAATATCTATGGATATCTATGGAAAAATCTATGGAAATATCTATGGAAATAAAGTATCTATGGAAAAATCTATATATAAATCCATATATCTATCCCATATCTATCTTTCTATCTAGCTATCTATCCATCTATCCCATATCTATCTATCTATCTATCTACGTGTGTAATGAAGTGTGGGTTGGACAAGTGTAAATGAGGAGGTTGGACAGAAATGACAACACAAATCTTTCTTTTTTTGTTAAATAACATCTTTATTTAGGTTACAAAAACACATACAATCCACATGTAAAAAAGCACATGAAAAACCGCATGACAAACGCATCAATAACGCACCTGCATTTTCTGCCAAGAGCTGTGGATTCTGTGTGGAATAATCCGCCCGGTGTGCACACAGCCTTATAGCTGTCAGCACTATAACGGTGTGTACACGGGGACTTATTATTAAGAACGTCTGTGTCTGTGCGCGCTCCTGTGTGTGCGCTCATGATGCTTGCAATGTGTTTTATGTGAACATGTGGCGGATTGTGCTGTGGATTTTTCTGTGTGGATTTTGCTATATCCGCAGGTACAATGACCGGCGTTTTATCTGCAGATTTATAGCGGATTTTGTGCGGCTTCCACCTGCATTTTGACACCTGCGGATTCTTATAATGGAGCAGGTGTAAAACACTGCAGAATCCGACATTCTACAGAAATGAACCCTCAGCGTTTATGCTGCTGATTTTCTGCACCATGGGCACAGCAGTTTTTGTTTTACATTGACTATAATGGTACTGTACAATGCAGGAGAATCTGCTGCTGATCCGCAGGGCCAAATCCGCTGCAGATCCACAGTAGAATCCACAACGTGTGCACAGACCCTTACAATAAGATGCTTCAGATTAAAGAGAGAGGAGGGAGAGGTTTGGGTGTGTTTTGGAGTGGGTGTGCAAGGTGCTGGCTTAGGCCTCTCTCACACTACAGTTTTTTGTGTCAGTTAAAATCCGCCAAAAAGGCGGACAAGCGGATCCGTTCTTAACTGATGTGAACGGATGCCACAGGATCCGTTTTTTGACAGATCCGCAAAATGAGGAAATTTAAAGGAACCGCTGGTCAGAGAGAGAGAGAATTTTTTTTTTTGTCCGGCATCCAGACAGAATTTTGGGTTAAATCAGTGTCTGGAGGATCCGCCGCCCAAAAAAACGTTGCAAGCTCCGTTTGGAAATCTTTGAGGATGTTGACGGACACCAACATTGTGGCGGATCCTCATAAAAACAGATGCAACGGACGGCAATCTGTCAAGATCCGCCAATAATGAAAGTCAATGGGGAAAAAAACGTATCCGCAAAGAAAAATGGCGGATCCGTTTTTTTTCCAAATCGGCGGATTTTGACTGATTGTCAAAAATGGAAGTGTGAAAGAGGCCTTACAGGCCAGTGCAATGCATCATGGAACTTGTAGTATTAGAGCACAGTAAGTCGGGAGAAAGAAAGTTGTCAATTAACCCCATGAGAGCTGGAACCAGCACTGAAAATGTGCTGCGAGAGGATGATAAAAGGTAATATTGCTAAAATAAACACAGTGGATGTTTTTAGTGGCACATAATAGCAAGATTTATGAAAAAAAAGTTACAGTAGTGGACAACTTCTTTAAGTAGAAATGTTCAAAAATATAAAACTCAATGATATTTTATGAAAGAAAATTGTTTTTTGTCTTGGTAGATGACTGTACCAGGATATCAGAGGGACAGCTGACAGCTTCAATTTTTAAATCTGATGATCTTGAGATCCTACAAAATACGACTGAAGTGATTGCTGTTACTCCAGATATACCATCATCCATTCACAGCAAAGATCTGTCATCTAATCCTATGAAACAGGTCACATCTTCTGATTCATTACCGACTACTAAGGAAAATCAAAGTCACAAAAAAGGCATTAAAAAACAAACTGCTCCTAAAGCAAAAAATTCATTTTCATGTTCAGAATGTGGGAAATGTTTTCACAAGAAATCTCATTTTGTTACACACCAGAGAACTCACACAGGGGAGAAGCCTTTTTCATGTTCAGAATGTGGGAAATGTTTTAACCAGAAAGGGAATCTTGATGAACACCATAGAACTCACACAGGAGAGAAGCCTTTTTCATGTTCAGAATGTGAGAAATGTTTTAACCGGAAATCAAGTTTGGTTGATCACCATAGAACTCACATGGGGGAGAAGCCTTTTTCCTGTTCAGATTGTGGGAAATGTTTTAACCAGAAATCACATTTTGTTAACCACCAGAGAATTCACACAGGGGAGAAGCCTTTTTCCTGTTCAGAATGTGGGAAATGTTTTAACCAGAAAGGGGATCTTGTTAAGCACCAAAGAACTCACACAGGGGAGAAGCCTTTTTCCTGTTCAGAATGTGGGAAATGTTTTAACCAGAAAGGGGATCTTGTTAAGCACCAAAGAACTCACACAGGAGAAAAGCCTTTTTGATGTTCAGAATGTGGGAAATGTTTTAATCAGATTTTAAGTCTTGTTACACATGAGAGAATTCACACAGCAGAGAAGCCATATTCATGTTCAGAATGTGGGAAATGTTTTAAATGGAAAATACAGTTGTGGCCAAAAGTATTGACCCCCCCTGCAATTCTGTCAGATAACACTCAGTTTCTTCCTGAAAATGATTGCAAACACAAATTCTTTGGTATTATCTTCATTTAATTTGTCTTAAATGAAAAAACACAAAAGAGAATGAAGCAAAAAGCGAAACATTGATCATTTCACACAAAACTCCAAAAATGGGCCAGACAAAAGTATTGGCACCCTCAGCCTAATACTTGGTTGCACAACCTTTAGCCAAAATAACTGCGACCAACCGCTTCCGGTAACCATAAATGAGTTTCTTACAATGCTCTGCTGGAATTTTAGACCATTCTTCTTTGGCAAACTGCTCCAGGTCCCTGATATTTGAAGGGTGCCTTCTCCAAACTGCCATTTTTAGATCTCTCCACAGGTGTTCTATGGGATTCAGGTCTGGACTCATTGCTGGCCACCTTAGAAGTCTCCAGTGCTTTCTCTCAAACCATTTTCTAGTGCTTTTTGAAGTGTGTTTTGGGTCATTGTCCTGCTGGAAGACCCATGACCTCTGAGGGAGACCCAGCTTTCTCACACTGGACCCTACATTATGCTGCAAAATTTGTTGGTAGTCTTCTGACTTCATAATGCCATGCACACTGTCAAGCAGTCCAGTGCCAGAGGCAGCAAAGCAACCCCAAAACATCAGGGAACCTCCGCCATGTTTGACTGTAGGGACCGTGTTCTTTTCTTTGAATGCCTCTTTTTTCTCCTGTAAACTCTATGTTGATGCCTTTGCCCAAAAAGCTCTACTTTTTTCTCATCTGACCAGAGAACATTCTTCTAAATCGTTTTAGGCTTTTTCAGGTAAGTTTTGGCAAACTCCAGCCTGGCTTTTTTATGTCTCGGGGTAAGAAGTGGGGTCTTCCTGGGTCTCCTACCATACAGTCCCTTTTCATTCAGATGCCGACGGATAGTACAGGTTTACACTGTTGTACCCTCAGACTCCAGGGCAGCTTGAACTTGTTTGGATGTTAGTCGAGGTTCTTTAACATCCGCACAATCTTGCGTTGAAATTTCTTGTCAATTTTTCGTTTCTGTCCACATCTAGAGAGGTTAGCCACAGTGCCATGGGCTTTAAACTTCTTGATGACACTGCGCACGGTAGACACAGGAACATTCAGGTCTTTGGAGATGGACTTGTAGCCTAGAGATTGCTCATGCTTCCTCTTTGGTCTTCTATCTTTTCTCCATGCTCAATGTGGTACACACAAGGACACAGGACAGAGGTTGAGTCAACTTTAATCCATGTCAACTGGCTGTGAGTGTGATTTAGTTATTGCCAAAACCTGTTAGGTGCCACAGGTAAGTTACAGGTGCTGTTAATTACACAAATTAGAGAAGCATCACATGATTTTTCGAACAGTGTCAATACTTTTGTCCACCCTCTTTTATGTATGGTGTGGAATTATATCCAATTTGGCTTTAGGACAATTCTTTTTGTGTTTTTTCATTTAAGACAAATTAAATGAAGATAATAATACCAAAGAATTTGTGTTTGCAATCATTTTCAGGAAGAAACTGAGTATTATCTGACAGAATTGCAGGGGTGTCAATACTTTTGGCCACAACTGTAGATCTTGAACGCCATCAAAGAACACACACAGGGGAGAAGCCTTTTTTGCTGTTCAGAATGTGGGAAATGTTTTAACCGGAAAGCTATTCTTGTTAGACATCAGAGCAGTCACACAGAGGAGAAGCAATTTTCATTTTCTTAATGTGGGAAATATTTTACTTGGAAATCAACTGTTAATAAACATCAGAGACGTCACATAGGGGAGAAGCCTTTTTTATGTTCATAATGTTGGAATAGTTTTAACCAAAATAGAATTTTCTTAAATGGGTTGTCTCTTGTCATTCCTCATGTTTTCTGATAAAAGGATAAAACTAAACTTTATTAATTCAAAATGTAAAACTATACCCATAATTCACCCCCTTAAGGTTAGTCAGTAGGTGACTAATAGAAAAAACATGTACCCCAAAGTTCAGTATATAAGGTGAGGTGACGTATACTGTGACGGAGTCAGCTTCAGCTGAACTGATTTCTAGAGTGGACCCTCTGGGTCGTGGCACCCACCCACCTAGGGCGAGCTGACCTTGTGAGGGACCACCACCTATACAGGGAGTGTCAGGGCAAGACCAAGGGGGTAAGCCACCGCGACTGCTGGAACCAGACGGCCGGCTCAAGAAAGATACGTGTTAGTGTCTGGCAACAGGGAACGTGCAGGGTACAAGACATATCAAAGCGTGGTCACAGGGTTTCTTCAATAAAGCATGGTCTCAGGGTTTAATCAGGAACAAGACATACTTACAAGGACAAAGTGAAACATAGCAAGGTGCGTGCATTGGCACGACAAGGTCCAAGGCATGATACGTGCTAGGTGGCACTCCAGGGTTCCCGCAAGGGCTAGATGGCATTGGACTCCGGACATCTGGCAACGATCGACAGGCTCCGGACATTAGTCTGCAGTCATCAGGTTCCGGACCTCTGGCAGCGATCGGCAGGCTCCGGACATCCGCCAGGCAAGCCAGGGTTCAGGCAAGGAGGGACGCCAGAGTTCAAGACATGGTGCATGTTAGGAGACACGCCAAGGTCCAAGGCAGGGGTCCAGACAGCATGAGTGCTGGGAGAAACCAGGGTCCAAGGCAAAGTTCAAGGCAGGGCGCGTGCTAGGGGGCACACCAGGGTCCAAGGCAGGGTGCAAGGCAAGGTGCGTGTTAGGGGCTATGCCAGGTTCAGACTAGGGCAAGGGCCTGCATGTGCTAGGAGGCATGCCAGGGTTCAGGCTAGGGCCTGTGCATGCTAGGAGGCACGCCAGGGTTCATGGCAGGACCTGCGGGTGCTTTAGAGATGCACGGCGAGGTATGTCAAGGAGCAACCTAGGGCCTGCGCGTGCCAAGATGGCACACAGTGCAGCGACAGCGTGAGTGCAAGGAAGCACAGAGCACGGCTGGGGCACTGGCTAGCTGGTCAGGCTGAGGCTCAGACTGGCGAGCACGGCTGAGGCACAACAGTGGACACAGCTAAGTCACTAACCGACATGCACGACAGGCACAAGCAGGCGGGCACAGCTAAGGCAGGCATGGCTGAGGCACAAACAGGAGGGAGAGGGAAGGCCAGGTGCGTGCAGAGGGCTCACGAAGAAGCAAGGCAAGGCAAAGTACAAATCAAGGAGCAGAACGTAGGCTGAAGCACAGAGCCGGGTACAAGAAAGGGAAGCAGAGCGTATGCTAGAGCCCAGAGCCAAGTCAGAGACATAGAGCAGTGTACAGATAGGTAGTGGAATGTATGCTGAGGCACAGAGCCAGGTACAAGGGAAAAGCGGAGCATATGCCAAAGCACAGAGCCGGGTATATGGCAAAGCACAGAGTACAAGATAAGACTTGTGCTAAAGGAGTACAGAAGGTCAGAATGAAAAGATAGAGCTCAAGACAGATTGGATTGGAGAAGCAGGAAGCTCATCTGCATATTTCCGGTGTATTCTGGGAAGAGGAGAAGAGTCGCCTTAAGCTGATCGATCGCTGGGACTTGCCGCGTCTCGCTATTTGAGGACATCGCAAAACCGAGGATTGGAGAAGCAGGAAGCTCATCTGCATATTTCCGGTGCATTCTGGGAAGAGAAGAAGAGTCGCCTTAAGCTGATCGATCGCTGGGACTTGCCGGGTCTCGCTGTTTGAGGACATCGCAAAAGCAGGGATTGGAGAAGCAGGAAGCTCATCTGCATATTTCCGGTGTATTCTGGGAAGAGGAGAAGAGTCGCCTTAAGCTGATCGATCGTTGGGACTTGCCGCGTCTCGCTGTTTGAGGACATCGCAAAACCAGGGATTGGAGAAGCAGGAAGCTCATCTACATATTTCCGATGCATTTTGGGAAGAGGAAAAGAGTCGCCTTAAGCTGATCGATCGCTGGGACTTGCCGGGTCTCGCTGTTTGAGGACATCGCAAAACCATGGATTGGAGAAACAGGAAGCTCATCTGCATATTTACGGTGCATTCTGGGAAGAGGAGAAGAGTCGCCTTAAGCTGATCGATCGCTGGGACTTGCCGAGTCTCGCTGTTTGAGGACATCGCAAAACCACCCATCATAGACTGCATCGGCAATAGCAATATGGAAGAGAAGAAAATCCACATGGTCACCTGCAACACATGCTACATGTTTATGGATCTGCCGGCCCAAAAACTCAACTTTACCTGTCAGAAGTGCAAACTTGTTGCCCTCTTAGAGGAAAAGGTGCAGGGACTGGAAGAAAGAATAGCAACATTGAAGGTAATTTAAGAACATGAGGACTTCTTGGATGAAGCAGAAGCAATCATTCAGGATACGGAAAGTGAGAAAAGCTTCAGAGCACATACAGAGGCTGAAAAGTGGAGCCATGTGACGAAAAGAAGCAAACGGATCAAGTGGTCACCCACACAGCTTAGCAACCAATATGAAGCCCTCATGCTGGAGAACAAAAATAGCACAACTCAGGATGATACCGTATCTACAAGAGAAGACACACTATCAACAAAAGAAGTTACTCTGTCAACAAAAGCGGAAACAAAAGACACTCAAAAACACTCACGAGCAACAAGCAGTGCGTCCGGAAAGAAAAGAAGAGTGGTAGTTATGGGCGACTCACTACTAAGAGGCACGGGGGCAACTATCTGCAGGCCGGACATAACCGCAAGAGAAGTATGCTGCCTCCCAGGAGCAAAAATCAAGGATGTGGCCAACAGGATACCAACTATCCTCAAATCCAAGGATGACGACCCTTTCCTACTGATACATGTAGGCACAAATGACACAGCAATAAATGACCTACCAACTATCTGCGTGAATTACCTCTACGATGGACTTCTCGCAAGAGATGGAATACACCTCACAAAACCTGGGAATCACACATTCGCCAGAAAACTTGCAACACTCATCAGGAGGGATTTAAACTAGAAGAAGAGGGGATGGGAGGAAAAACAGCAGACAAGAACATGCAGAAGGACAAACTAATCAAGGATACTAGATGTGGTAAAGAGGACCCAAGACAGGGTACTCAGAAGGAAGCTAAGAAAAAGGAAGCAAAACTTCTTTCCTGCATGCTGACCAACGCACAGAGCCTGACCAATGAGATTGAAGATCTGGAGTTGGTAATGTATGAGGAAAAATACGACATAGTAGGAATAACTGAGACATGGTTAGACGACAGCTATGACTGGGCGGCTAACTTGCAAGGATATGATTTGTTTAGGAGGGATCATAGAAAAAGGAAAGGGGGTGGAGTCTGTCCATATATAAAGTCCACTTTAAAGCCCACACTAAGAAGATATTCAAGAGGGAAATGAAGAGGTGGAGTCTCTATGGGTGGAGATACAAGGAGGGAAAAGTAATAAAATCCTCATAGGGGTTTGTTATAAGTCACCAAATATAACAGAAGCCACTGAAAATGTATTATTGAAACAAATAGACAAAGCAGCAAATCCCAATGAGGTGATTATTATGGGGGACTTCAACTACCCCGACATAGACCGGGAAACTGAAACCTGCGGATCTCAGAAAGGAAACCAATTTCTGTCGGTGACCAAGGATAATTCTCTGTCACCACTTGTGCAGGGCCCAACTAGAGGGACAGCCCTTCTGGACTTAATGTTAAGCCACAGGCCAGATAGAATAACAGAAGTCCGAGTCGATGGCACCGAGGGAACAGTGACCACAATAGAATACAATTCCACTTGTCCTTCAGTAAGGTGCCCTGGAAGGGGGTTACCAAAACGCTGAATTTCAGGAAAGCAAAGTTTGATCAGCTTAGAGAGGAGCTTCGCCGAATTGATTGGGACAATGTCCTCAAAAATAGGAGCACATAAAATAAATGGGAAATATTTAAATCAGTTTTACACACCCACTGCGAGCTAGCCATACCGTACAGAAATAAAAGGGCTAGGAACAGGAGAACACCAATGTGGCTAAATAAGGATGTAAAAAGGGCAATAAAGAACAAGAACAAGGCATTTAGGAAGCTAAACAAGAAGGCAATGAAGAAGCATTAAAAAGTTATAGAGAAAAAAATAAAATGTGTAAAAAACAAATACATTTAGCAAAAGTGGAAACTGATAGACTCATTGCTAAGGAAAGTAAAACAAACCCCAAACTATTCTTTAATTATATAAACAGTAAAAAGATTCAAATTGATGGTGCCGGGCCTTTAAAGAACAACAAGGGTGAAATCATAGAGCGCGATGTGGGAAAAGCAAATGTTTTAAATACTTTTTTCTCAACAGTGTTCACACAGGAAAAGGATTTGCCAGGCGAAATGCAGAGTGATAATGTAAACTCCCCATTAAGTATTACCTGCCTAACCCAGGAAGAAGTGCAGAACCGCCTTAGTAAGATGAAAATGGACAAATCACCAGGCCCTGATGGCATTCACCCTCGGGTAATAAGGGAGTTAAGTAATGTGATAGACAGGCCTCTATTCCTTATATTTAAAGACTCTATAGAAACAGGGTCTGTTCCTTTTTATTGGCGGCAAGCAAATGTGGTACCAATATTAAAAAAGGGGTGTAAAAGGGAACCTGGAAACTATAGGCCGGTAAGCTTAACATCTGTTGTGGGTAAAATTTTTGAAGGGTTTCTAAGGGATACCATTATGGGATATCTCAATGTTAATAAATGTTTAACTCCATATCAACATGGATTTTGAAGGATCGCTCCTGTCAGACTAACCTGATCAGCTTCTATGAGGATGTAAGCTCTCAAATGGACCCAGGAGAATCATTGGATGTCATTTATCTCGACTTCTCTAAAGCATTTGACACTGTCCCACATAAAAGATTGGTAAGTAAGATGAGAAAGCTTGGGCTAGGGGAAAATGTGTGTAGATGGGTAGGTAGCTGGCTTAGTGATAGAAAACAAAGAGTGGTTATTAATGGGGCATACTCAGATTGGGCCAGGGTTACTAGTGGGGGACCACAGGGTTCTGTATTGGGCCCCCTACTATGTAATATATTTATTAATGATCTAGTGGATGGCTTACACAGTAAAATATCAGTATTTGCAGATGATACAAAACTATGTAAGGTAGTTAACACAAAGGAGGACAGTTTGCAACTACAGACAGATTTGAGTAAATTGGAGAATTGGGCTGAAAAATGGCAAATGAGGTTTAACACAGATAAGTGTAAGGTTATGCACATGGGAAGGAGAAACAGATGCTACAATTACTTACTAAATGGGAAACTGCTGGGGAAATCAGACATGGAAAAAGACTTAGGCATCTTAGTCAATAAGAAGCTAAATTGGAGTGCCCAGTGTCAGGCAGCTGCCACCAAAGCAAATAGGGTCATGGGATGCATCAGAAGAGGTCTGGGGACACAAGATGAAAACATAATTCTCCCTCTGTACAAAATCACTCGTCAGACCACACTTGGAGTATTGTGTGCAATTTTGGACGCCGGTGCTCAAGAAAGACATTACTGAACTTGAAAGGGTTCAAAGGCGGGCTACTAGAATGATAAATGGAGTTGGTTCAGTACAATACCCAGAAAGGTTATCAAAATTAGGTCTATTTACTCTAGAAAAGAGAAGACTTAGGGGAGACCTAATATATATGTACAAGTATATCAGAGGGCAATGCAGAGATCTCTCCAATGAACTGTTTGTACCAAGGACTGTGACAAGAACAAGGGGGCATTCTCTTCGTTTGGAGGAAAGACAATTTCTGCACCAGCATAGAAGAGGGTTCTTCACGGTAAGAGCAGTGAGGCTCTGGAATTCTCTTCCTGAGGAAGTGGTGATGGCCAACTCACTGAATGAATTTAAGAAAGGAATGGATGCTTTTCTTGTGAGTAACAGTATAGAAGGTTATGAATAACAGAATATTATAGGTAGATGGTTGACCCAGCTTAGGAGTCGGGAAGGAATTTTTTTCCCTACTGAGAAAATTGGCTTCTACTCTGTGGGTTTTTTGCCTTCCCCAGGATCAACAATGCAGAACAGCTGCACTAAAAATAGGCTGAACTAGATGGACATAAGGTCTTCCTTCAGCCTTCAAAACTATGTTACTATGTAACTATATGCCAGCTCACCCCTGTATATGCCATGCACAACCTTCATATGCCAGCTCTCCCCTGTATGTGCCACACACAACATCCATATGCCAGCTCACCCCTGTATATGCAACGCGCAACCTCCATATGCTACTTCCCCCTGACACATACCATCAACCACCTCTCATATTTTTGCCTCTGTGCAAAAAGCAGTATTCCTGGCCCTTCACCTCTGCAGATCTGATAGTTACCAATGAATGATGTCGCCACCCACTCCTGTCATCGCTGCAGCACCCCTGGTATACAGCAGGTCTTCATCTTCAGCAGCTCATCGGGTCTCCAGCAGACAGCAATTCGTCAGGTCTACAGCAGGCAGCAGCTCATCGGGTCTACAGCAGGCAGCAGCTCATCGGGTCTACAGCAGGCAGCAGCTCATCGGGTCTACAGCAGGCAGCAGCTCATTGGGTCTACAGCAGGCAGCAGCTCATCGGGTCTACAGCAGGCTGCAGCTCATCAGGTCTACAGCAGGCAGCAGCTCGTCGGGTCTACAGCAGGCAGCAGCTCATCGGGTCTACAGCAGGCAGCAGCTCGTCGGGTCTCCAGGAGCATGTCCGGTATCCTGTCCTGATCTCCTGCAGCTCCTCTTGTATGCACAGTGTAACCATCCGAGACCTGTTATGCCGGAAGTGAACAGTACAGCATCCGACATAATAGGGCTAGCGATAGTGTAAATGGAGCTCAGCGAATAGCCCTGGCCTCTAATAAAATGGCGCCTGGCCACAACTACAGCTGTAAATTGAGCAGCCCACAGAGGCGTACCTGGTTCACAGCTCATGTGGCTGCAATGTTAGAGATATGGTCGGCGTCCGATCGCTGTCTCCTATGCCCATGGACTTCCGTATCTGAGGACCGAAAGTGACGTCCAGCAGCCATTACAGACCTGCATGGTAAACTGGCAGCGCCCAGTGGCTGCACTAAAACAGTAAAAAAAAATAAACATAACAGTCAAGCTTAGGTGAAAACATCTTTTCACATAATTTTCATTTTTATAATAAATTATCAAAAATCACGGCACCTTCCCATTAATCTCATTTCAACCTTGATAGTGACACTCTCTTAGGATACATTTTACTCTATGATGGCACTTTTGCACATAGGCACTAGATGGAGCTACATTTGACTGCATTTTTATATCTACACATGGTTTACAAAAATTATATTTTCTTGTATTAACTCTATACTATTTAACATTAGAAGCTGTGTATTTCTGTAATCATTTGTACGTATACATGATTGATTACCACTTCTGTCTCTGTAAAAACAAACCCCTTTAACCCCTTTCTGACATCAGACGTAAATGTATGTGGATGTTGAACTCCCTCCCTTTGATAAGGGCTCCAGCACTGATCCCACATCTTTTCTGGCACATGTCAGCAAGCGCATCGGAAATCCCGCCCATCAGTGACCCCGTCACGATTGTGGGTCACCGATGCGTTGGCCTCCAGCAGAAGTCTATGGTTGTCACTGCCGGATTGCTATGAGCGCCACCGACTAGCCGAAAATGCATGGACCAGGGATCGTCCTGCCAAACTCCCGCTCTCCTTATAACATGGGCAAAACGCTATTCAGGCAACATAGGGTGAGGGTAAAACAGTGTGGCAATGCTTTACTGAGCCACAAAACAGGCAGATAACACATAGAACAGTCCCAGGAAAATACCCAAGATGGGGCACATTGCAGAGTGTCACCCTTCTACTGACCCGCCAGGGTGATATCAGCTGTGACTCTAGATCTTCCAAGGTCACTACCGCACCTGTGGCACGCACACAAAGAGTAGGTAATGACAAGCGTAGGAAGATGACAGTCCATACAAGGCCAGTTGATTTGAGGATCACAATCTGGCTTCTCCAAATGTATCCAAGGTTCAATGGAGCAGATCTGTATTCTTCCAACCGAGGCTGAAAACCCCTAGGTTGTTTCCTATAGAATGATAGAACCGTGTCCCTCGTAATGGAGTCATGATGTAAAATGGCTGCTGTCCTGTCTCTGGTCCTTTTAAGATGTATGGATGTCTTGGCAGAATCTCTGCCTGTTTCTCTCTCAGTCTCTTTATACAGAGGCAAGTAACCTATTTTTAGACTTAACAAGTGTCCCTCATTCATTATTTACATGAAGGGTAAGAATGGAGATGAGATCAAGTAGCATTACTTGATTATTTAAACTATTTGCATAGTTTTTCCCTCTCTGCTTTAGAAGTCAACAAACTGGCTCCATAATACAATGTATAATTAGCATATCAGCAAACATCACTAGTGATCAAGTATAAGCACACAATAAAAGTCAATATTACCAGCTTACACAAACAAAAGTCTGTTTTCTTGACTAACTAGAAAATAACACTTAAATTTGAAAGCCAACATACAGATAACATTCTATTATTCTTCTTTTGCTAAAAAATAGTCATCTGGTTAATTAAGATACAATGCTGTATGTCTTCACAATGCCAAAAGTAGAAAAAAGTTTAAAAAATATAGAAAAAATATATAAAAGTTCAAATCACCCCTCTTTCACCCATTCAAAATAAAACAATACAAAGAAAATAAAACATATTTGGTATCGCCGCTTTCAGAATTGGCCGATCTATCAATATAAAAAAAGAATTAAATGATCGCTAAATGGTATAATGAGAAAAAGCCAAAACGCCAGAATTACGTTTTTTTGCTCGCCTCAACATTACATTAAAATGCAATTACAGCCGATCAAAAGATCATATCTGCACCAAAATGGTATTCATTAAAAGCGTCAGCTCGGCACACAAAAAGTAAGCCCAAACCCAGCCGAAAATCATGAAAAATGGAGATGCAACAAGTATCGGAAAATGGCGCAATTGTTTTATACTTTACCTAATAAAGATGAGATATTTTTACTGATAAATGTTTATTTTCTGTTGGTATTTGGTTTACCCTATAAAACTCCCATATAATATTCTCACCTTGAATTTATCCTATAAAACTCCCATATAATATTCTCACCTTGAATTTATCCTATAAAACTCCCATATAATATTCTCACCTTGAATTTATCCTATAAAACTCCCATATAATATTCTCACCTTGAATTTATTCTATAAAACTCCCATATAATATTCCATCCTTGAACGCACGCCGCATGCATAATGTTTTTGTACAATTTGTGAATAATATATACAGGTTCTCCTCGTCTGAGTTATTTTTGAAGGTCAACAAAATACGATTTTCCTGTAATTCATTTCTCGCACTCTCGGTATAATAATGACTTTTCCCTGTGTGGGATTTTTGATAAAAAGGTTGACAACTAGTTGGACAACCCCGTCTCATTCCTCATGTTTGGTCCTGTTAAAATAAAAACACTTATACAAACCTCCCATGCTGGCACCGTTTCAGTGGTGTCGGTACTTGCGTTCTTCGGTCTCTTTTGAGGTTTTTACGTCATGTGAGCCCTGTGCCCAATCAGCGCTGACGTCACTGTCCCCACCTTCGGACAAATCAAGCATCATGAGGCCGTCAGAGAGTAGCCGCAGCCCTGGCTTCCTGTTGATGTTCAGTCCAAAGGAAGGAACAGTGAAGCTGCCGCTGATTGGGTGCAGGGCTCGTGTGATATGACAACCTCACATAAGCCCCGGGACAGTGAGTCTCGACACCGCTGAAGTGGAGCCGGCACGCCAGCAGAGTATGAGTGGTTTTATTTTAATGAGGCCAAACATGAGGAATGAGTTCACTGAGAAAAAATCCCCATCCCTATTGCCCCCATCTCATCCTGGTATGCAGGGCCCCATCCCTATTCTGGTATGCATGGCCCCATCAAATAGCATAAAAAAAAATTACAGTTACCTACCCGGTGCTCCTTCACAGCATCCTGCTCCGGTGCCAGCAACTGCTTTATGTTTGTAAGCAGCACATGGCAGGGACGTCATGCGTTGCTCACAAGCAGAGCACAGCTGCCGGAGTACTCACCGAGACTGTGCGCACAGAGAGGAGTGAGTATTCATTCCTCTTCAGTAGCGCGCAGTGTCAGCCACCGACTTCCTGCTGCTGCCGGCAGTCACATGTGCCACTAGTCAAGAGAAATGAATATTCATTGGATTCATCAATTATTCATCAGGAGACTATTTAATATTGAACTATATTCAAGCGGAACTAGACGAAGAAAAACCTAAAATCATGTATCATGTTAACCAAAACAGTCAGAAAACTAGCGAGATATTGGCAGATCCCAGACCTCAGACTATATACTTTGTAAGATTATAAGCCCCTCCAGTGTCAGGAATAGATAGTATGTGAAAATACCGTATATACCGCTCAGGGAACACTTACCTGTCAGAGATAATTTCCATATTCATACTAAATAATGGCACAGATCTCCCAGACATTATGACTGCACATATCCCTAGTCTCTATAACGATATTGCACTCATTCCCTGACAGACCGCAGCATGGCCATTAGGTAGAAGCTGCTAATGATCCTTGGAGCAGGTAAGTTTTCCCTGAGTGGTACATATTGGGCCGACTGAAAACTGAGTTTAGTCTAGGACAATTTGTCTGCAATACTAATTACAATTTATACTCGTGTATAAGCCGACCTGAGTATAAGCTGACCCGCCTAATTTTGACACAAAAACCTCGGAAAACTTATTGACTCGAGTATAAGCCTAGGGTGGAAAATGTAGTTGCTACTGGTAAATTTCAAAAATAAAAATAGATACCAATTAAAGTAAAATTAATTGAGACATCAGTAGGTTAAATGTTTTTGAATATCCATATTGAATCAGGAGCCCCATATAATGCTCCATACAGTTCATGATGGCCCCATAAGATGTTCCATACAAAATACGCCCCATATAATGCTGCACAAAGGTTAATAAAGGCTCCATAAGATGCTCTATAGAATAATATGCCCCATATGCTGCTCCATAAAAGTTATGGCCCCATAAGATGCTCCATTGATTATGCCCCATATGCTGCTCCATAAAGGTTATGGCCCTATAAGATGCTCCATAAAGGTTATGGCCCCATAAGACGTTCCATAGATTATGCCCCATATGCTGCTCCATAGATTATGCCCCATATGCTGCCCCTGTCACGGTCCAATTCTTGGATCCGTGTCAGATTATGCATTCCTTCCCGTAAACCTTTTTTTTCCTTTTCAGGCTTCTGGGGCTTAATATGGGTTTCTGCCCCCGGTGGCCACAAGTGTCACTACAGCCTGATAGGTTCTATTGGTTGCCTTTTGCTCCCGGTGGTCACTGG
Source organism: Dendrobates tinctorius (assembly GCF_039654945.1). Lineage (NCBI taxonomy): Eukaryota > Metazoa > Chordata > Amphibia > Anura > Dendrobatidae > Dendrobates > Dendrobates tinctorius. The sequence goes on along the minus strand of NW_027362032.1, from coordinate 4,986,803 downwards.
GGTTATTGCATGTTTTTGGTCCCTGCTCATGTGACCGCTCCTCCTTTGCTATATGAGGTCAGCTGGTCTATCAGCAGGTGTTGGTGATAGCAGCTTTTCCTTAGTTGGATTCCAACCACGGTGAAGGGAGCAGCTGGCTGAGGTGTTAAGCCACTGCTGAAACCTGGTGAAGTGGGCAGCTGGCTCTGAGGTGTAGAGCCACTGCTGAAACTGGTGTTGAACTCTGTCTGCCCGGTGTCTGCAGAAGAGTGAGATGGTGAAGGTGGCAGCTGGCTGAGGTGTCGAGCCACTGCGAAAAGTTAATCCGGTGATGCACTCTGCTGCCCGGTGCTGCAGCAGAGCAAGATAAGTGTTTTTGGTGTTTTCCCATTTGTATATTTTCCTTGGTGTGTATTAGTACAGCGGTGGGGACCAGTGTCCGCATCACCCAGTTCCCTAGAAAGGGATAGGTGCAGGGTGAGTTAGGGACACAGGTATCCTGCTCGGCGACAGGTGAAGAGCCTATATAGGGAACGCTAGGAGTGTTCAGGGACACTGCCTCAGGGGAGTGAGGGAGGTCTCCACGTCCCCGTTTCCTATTGCAGGGCCCACCATTGTAACTGTTTTCCCTTCCCCTTTGTCTTGTTGTTTGTTACCGGCCTGCGGGTCGTGTCACACAGGACAGTTACACGTGTTGGTCTTGTTGTTTTAGTTACCGACCTGCGGGTCGTGTCACACAGGACAGGTACATGTGACAGCCCCATAAGTCGCTCCATAGAATAGGCCCCACATGCTGCCCCATAAGATGCTCCATAGATTATGCCCCAATATGCTGCCCCATAAGATGCTGCATAGATTATGCCCCCATATGCTGCCCCATAAGATGCTCCATAGATTATGCCCCCATATGCTGCCCCATAAGATGCTCCATAGAATAAGCCCCATATGCTGGTGCAAATAAAAAAAATGACATACTCACCTCTCGTCGCTGGGGGCCAGGTGCCGGTGTCCTGAGCAGGTGGGGACACCGGCGATCTATGTGGGACGGATGCTGGTGTCAACGCTGGGTCAGGACCCGGCACCTGAGATATTCATCTGTCCCCATTCCAATGCTGCTCGCCGCTATCTGCCGGGTCCTCTGTCAGTGACCTTCAGGCAGCAGAGGGCGCACACTAACTACATCATCGCACCCTCTGCTGCCTGAAGGTCACTGACAGAGGACCCAGCAAACAGCGGCAAGCAGCGTTGGAACGGGGACAGGTGAATATCGCATATAGTTACCCCCTCCTGGCGCGGTCTCTGCAGCCCTGTTCTCACGCCTGCCTTCAGCGGTCACGTGGTATTGCTCATTAAAGTCATGAATATGCACATATTCATGACTTTAATGAGCGGTACCACGTGACCAATGAAGGAAGGTGCCTGAGAGCATGGGACAAGCAGGGGGGCTGCAGAGACACGCCAGGGGTGGGTCAGTATGATCTGACACCCCCCCGCTCCCTCTCCTCCGCCAACCTTCTGGCATTTATGACTCATGTATAAGCAGAGAGGGGGACTTTTAGCCCAAAAAAATGGGATGAAAATCTCGGCTTATACGCGAGTATATACAGTAACAGCAGTTACAATACCAAACTAGGGCAGTCCCTATAGGAGAAAAAACACAAGCATCTGTACTGTATTTTCACATACTATCTATTCCTGACACTGGAGTGGCTTATAAACTTACCAAGTATATAGTTTGAGGTCTGGGATCTGCCAATATGTGGCTAGTTTTCTGACTGTTTTGGATAACATGATACATGATTTTAGTTTTTTTGTATAGTCTTGCTTGAATATAGGTCAATATTAAATAGTCTCCTGATGAGTCACCTTTGGCGAGGACGATGAAACCCATAGAAATGAGAGGCTTGGAGAGTGAGTGTGTACACGTCACCTCACCCTATATACTGAACTGTGGGATATATGTTTTTTCTATTAGTCATCTATTGACTAACCTTCAGGGGCAAATTATGGGTATAGTTTTAGATTTGGAATTAATAAAGTTTAGTTTTATCCTTTTGTCAGCAAACATGAGGAATGACAAGAGACAACCCATTTAAGAAGATTTAATTTTGGTTAAAACTATTCCAACATTATGAACATAAAAAAGGCTTCTCCCCTATGTGACGTCTCTGATGTTTATTAACACTTGATTTCCAAGTATATTTCCCACATTAAGAAAATGAAAAAGGCTTCTCCTCTGTGTGACTGCTCTGATGGCGATCAAGAAGCACTTTCTGGTTAAAATATTTCCCACAATCTGAACAGGAAAAAGGCTTCTTCCCCGTGTGAGTTCTATGGTGATTAGCCAAATTTGATTTCCGGTTAAAACATTTCCTACATTCTGAACATGAAAAAGGTTTCTCCCCTGTGTGAATTCTCTGGTGATTAACCACTTGTGATTTCCGGATAAAACATTTCTTACATTCTGAACATGAAAAAGGTTTCTCCCCTCTGTGAGTTCTTTGGTGCCTAACCAATTCTGATTTGTTGACAAAACATTTCCCACATTCTGAACAGGAAAAAGGCTTCTCCCCTGTGTGAATTCTCTGGTGATTAACCAATTGTGATTTCCGGTTAAAACATTTCCCACATTCTGAACAGGAAAAAGGCTTCTCTCCTGTGTGGATTCTCTGGTGCTTAACACAATCTGATTTACTGTTAAAACATTTCCCACATTCTGAACAGGAAAAAGGCTTCTCCCCTGTGTGAGTTCTAAGGTGACTAATAAGATGCTCTTTCTTGTTAAAACATTTCCCACATTCCGAACAGGAAAAAGGCTTCTCCCCTGTGTGAGTTCTATGGTGAATAACCAAATTTGATTTCCGGTTAAAACATTCCCCACATTCTGAACATGGAAAAGGCTTTTCCCCTGTGTGAATTCTATGGTGACTAATAAGATGCTCTTTCTTGTTAAAACATTTCCCACATTCCAAACAGGAAAAAGGCTTCTCCCCTGTGTGAGTTCTATGGTGATTAACCAAATCTGATTTCCGGTTAAAACATTTCCCACATAATGAACAGGAAAAAGGCTTCTCCCCTGTGTGAGTTTTTTGGTGCCTAACCACTTCTGATCTATTGATAAAACATTTCCCACATTCTGAACAGGAAAAAGGCTTCTCCCCTGTGTGAGTTCTATGGTGATTAACCAATTGTGATTTCCAGTTAAAACATTTCCCACATTCTGAACAGGAAAAAGACTTCTCCCCTGTGTGAGTTCTTTGGTGCCCAACCAATTCTGATTTATCGATAAAACATTTCCCACATTGAGAACATGAAAAAGGCTTCTCTCCTGTGTGAGTTCTCTGGTGAGTAACAAAATGAGATTTCTTGTTAAAACATTTCCCACATTCTGAACATGAAAATGACTTTTTTGCTTTAGGAGCAGTTTGTTTTTTACTGCCTCTTTTGTGACTTTTATTTTCCTTAGTAGTCAGTAATGAATCAGAAGATGGGACCTGTTTCATAGGATAAGATGACAGATCTTTGCTGTAAATGGATGATGGTATATCTGGAGTAATGGCATTCACTTCAGTTGTATCTTGTAGGATCTCAAGATTATCAGATTTAAAAATTGAAGATGTCAGCTGTCCCTCTGATCTCCTGGTACAGTCATCTGCTAAGATAAAAAACATCCTTGAGTTTTATATTTTTAAACATTTCTACTTAAACTGTCCATAAAAATGGCAAGCTATGTAAAAAACTTTAATTATTTACCAAGACAATAACTGTTCACAGTCTAATAGAAAACCTTGTTGGATGAGCCAGTAGTGTGCGGTGTTCAACTGTTTGTTCATTCTGCCTCCCAAATATCAAATAAAAAGAAACCAATCAATGATATGTAGGCAAAAATAATACCAATTCTTATCTCACAAAAAATAAGTCCCCACTCAGGTCCATCATTTGTCAATAGAAAAACAGATAAGGCAGGCTACAGTTAGTGCTATAGTTAGGGTTAGTGTTGGGGTAAAGTTAGGGTTACTTTTAGGTTAAAGTTAGGGTTAGGGTCATGCTAAAGTTAGTTACTGTTAGGCTAAAGAATTAGGCTTTTCTCAATTGTCTCCCCAATAATTTGGTCACGTCAGTCATGTCAGAGATTTCTATTTCCGGAAAAAGAAATAAAAACAAATAAAATGGCCCGTCAGTATTATAGTGCAGAGGAGGCTTATGCACTTTTATGTTCTGACAGTGAAGAAAGTGCAGTGTCAGATGGCGATGTGGATATCGAGGGCTTTAGTAGCAGTGACAGTGATAGCTCAGAAATGAGCAGTGATTCTGGTCCATCCTCACACACAAGGACCAGTACAACAAGAAGGACAAATAGCGCTTCTGGAGAAATGTCTCCAACTCAGGGAACAATGCCCAGTACTAGCGCTGTCCCTAGTGCTCGTGAATTGGCACACACCAATGTCCAAGGGGCTTTGCCTCTTGTTGTAGCATTTCCCAGATGGGAGGCTTCGGATTCGGCTACTCCATTCATCCCTCATTGTAATGCCATTCCTGGTATAAATGTGGAGGTGGAAAATTTGGGACCAATTATTTTTTTAGTTTGTTTCTGACCGATAGCTTGCTAGAGCATATTGTCCTACAGATTTATATGTGTCCCAATTCATCAACCAGAATCCACGATCCTATTATGCTAGGTCAAATTTGTGGACACCAACTAATATCCTAGAAATTAAAACATTTTTAGGACTTACATTCGCTATGTGGCTTGTTAAAGAAATGAGCATTCAGTCCTATTGGTCCAACCGCCCTGTTCAAGTCACACCCTACTTATCTGCGGACATCCAGAAAAATCGTTTGGGAGCTGATAACTCCTTTTTTACAAAAAGGCTGCAATCTGTATGTTGACAACTACTACACCAGCATACCCCTATTTAAAAGTCTGGTTGAACATAACATAGGGGCTTGTGGGACCATTTGGAAAAACCGTCAGGGGTTTCCACAATCATTGGTCAGCAAAAAGTTCTGAAAGGGGCAGTCAGGGGCTTTACACAATGGAGAGCTGCTTGCCCTTAAGTATAAGGATAAAAATGATATTTTTATCCTGAGCTCGATCCACACAGATGCCACAAGGGCCACTGCAGACCAACAGGGATCCACTACTCCAAAACCTGTGTCTGTCATTGACTACAACAAATATATGGGGTGTGGACCTTGCAGATCAGGTTCTACAGCCATACCAGGTATCAAGAAAATCATATGTCTGGTATAAAAAGTTAGTCATGTATTTGTTTCAGGTGGCCACATAGAATTCTTTTGTGTTATACAAAAAAGCCGGAAATGCAGATACTTTCCTTGATTATCAGGAAAAGGTCACTGAAAATCTTGTTTTTGATAATTTTGTCCCCGCCAATCCTTTAGAATCTGAAGATGTGAGAAGACTCACTGAGCGACATTTTATTGCACTCATCCCAGTAACTGAAACAAGAAAGAACCCCAGAGAAGATGTCGTGTATGTTCCTAGAGAGGACTGAGGCATGATCCCCGCTATTATTACCCACAATGCCCATCACTGCCAGCCTTATGCCTCCATGACGGCTTTACAATCTTCCACACAGAACCACGTTTTTGAACTGTTTTGACATTCAAGTATTTGGTTTATTTAGTGACAGACACATTTGAGTAGAGTTGACTTAACAATTTCCGGGGGTAGGTGGGGGAGGTCTCCAGAGACACAAGCTGGGCACAATATGTTATTGTGAGGCTTAGAAAAAAAACTACATCCAGCAAAATGTCACCGGTCATGGCGGCGCCTGCACAGTAGCATCTATAAGTAAGAGATAGAGGCTACTGGACAGGGGCCGGTGGTGTCATTTTGCTGGATGTAATTTTTTTGTAAGCCTCACAATAGCCACAATATTATAGGCATTATCAACAATAATATCAATGCTATTATATGCATTATGTAATAATGGGGGCAGGTCAGTGAGGGGTCAGCGACCTGTCATAAGCCAATACAGATGAATATGTAATCAGAGCACCACATAAAGCCCCGCCCACAGCCCCACCCACAGCCCCGCCCCAGAGCACGAGAATCTCATTAACTGAAAGCTACAAATACAGATTACACAACAGTAAACCAGAGTAGCCCTCATTTATGGTGGACCATTGGAGCTACTATGAATCCTGACCAGAAGATTAGAGAAAATAATATTGCTCCCCATTTCAGGAGAGATTGTGCAGTAATCTGAATTCCTTAGGATCAGAAACAATGTAATTTATGACGTGGAGTGACTCCATGACACCAGGGCTGGAGCCAACACATCTCCTGCAGGCGGGAATAAATGTATATTACAGCCATCAGCCACGCACAGCTTAGAGATCTATCAGGGCACCGGTGGAATGTTTGTCCTGTAGATTATCACAATCCTCCTGGAAGTTAGTTGGTTTTAATACAAATTGAAAAGTCAGGATAAAGGGAAACTCTGCTGCTATTGGACAGAAATTCACACTTGGCCTCACTGCACATTTACTGTTGTCGCTCATAAAAGGGAAGTTTGGCCAGAAAGACTGGACCTGGTCTTGTAGGGACCATAATACATTCAGCAGCACAAAAGGGAGAGAAGATTCATCCGATAAGATCTCAGGGATCTAGGAAGCCAACAGCATCATTACCCTCCGCTTTCTCTTACAGGCCCAGCATAAGATTTTTCTTCAAGTGATTTTCTATCTTGTCAGCACATTCTACGTACGCTGTCATTTGGCTTTATAGTTACAGATCTGGGCAGGTAACGGTCAGCGTCTCCTAATGTGAAGGAGAGAATGGCTAAGGAAATCAACTATTAAATCTTATATAAGTCAGTTCACATATGGTGTACCAAGATGGCGTCTGTGTCTTCAGACAACACCCTGGAATGAATCCTTGGAATGCAGAAGCTGAGATACTGGATACCATATATGGAAGTGAAGCTGAAATGGACCTATCATAGACTGACACTGGCTACTCAGAAGATTGTGTGACACCCATTTCCTGTCTCTCTGTCATAAGAATAAACTTCAGTTGTGTGCAAGCCTTTCCTGAGAAAAGAGTAGACATCTAACTCTGTGTTCGGTGTGACTCTTTAAGCGCGCACTCGGCCTATATTAGGTCAGGTACAAGCAATCACATAGATCTCGCTTTAAGGGATCACCCTCACATTAATCCCAGGGGGTAGGTGGATACTCCAGGTTATAAGTTCTATAAAAAAGGTCTTTCAATGCCCAAAGTCATTTGAACAGTTTTGGGTGGAGGAGAATGTTGTGGTGTAGAGGCAAAATGGTGATCATGGTAATACGGCCGGACTACACCACCGATAAAGCAGCCACAGCCGGTGACTGAGAGGAATCTGTGACTTCTCTGCATTCAGTGGTTACTACTCACCTGGGTAGTCATATGTGGGAATCTCCTCTTTACACCGCTCATCACCCCTCACATATGTCTCTGTAGTATTAATATGGGTCAGATCTTCACCCTGAAACAAATATTGTAAAAGTCACAGACAGACGGAGAAGTCCCATCTATGATCAGCTCTAATCCTGCCATCTCCACCGTTCTCATTATACAAGTATAAAACATGTAATACTGGTGGATAAAACAAGACTGAGCACAAGACCATCACAGCCGTCTACACATCATAGGGGAGATCTCCTGACACCTTCTCTCCATCTACCTGATGATCCTGGGGAGCACTGGGATCTTCTTGTTTACAGTCCTGTGGAAGAAGAGGACGGGGACATCTCTCTGGTGTTGTCCTCTTACTGGATAGATCTGGAGGAAACACATACAGGGACTGAATTCATTCTTTACATACAGATAATTATAGGCCGTGTGTATTTAGTCCTATTACCTGGTGATGTGAGGGGCTGGGGAACCTCCATTATGACGTCCTTGTACAGATCTCTGTGTCCTTCTAAATACTCCCACTCCTCCATGGAGAAATAGACAGCGACATCCTGACACCTTATAGGAACCTGATACATAGAATGATACCGTCATCCCCTCGATCCCTTCATAGTGTTACTGTATAATGTCCCAGCATTCCCAGCAGTGTCACCTCTACAGTCAGCAGCTCAATCATCTTGTAGATGAGTTCTAGGATCTTCTGGTCATTGATGTCCTCATGGATCAGGGGGTGAGGTGGAGGCCCCGTGATTGGGCTCAGGGGTCTTCCACATCCCTCAGACACAGGGTCCTGACAGCGATCACTAGAGGTCTTCTTCACCACTGTGTAATCCTGGTTATGGAGAGACACATTAATAAATCTCACTACAGACATTTCCAGAGTCCTCACCTCTCCAGTTCTGTCCATGTCTTATTCCCATAGATAAGAATGATGTAATGTGACGTCATCAGAATCTCTCACCTCTCCAGTGAGACGGAAGAGGATCTCTAGGGTGAGGTGTAACATCCTCTCCGCCATCTTGTCTCTGTCCATATCCATCCTTGATGGGTAAATCAGGAAAATTCTCTTCTGTAGAAGATCTTCACTGAGAGGATCCGATATTGTAGAGACCTGAATGAGAAGAAGATGATCCGATGTAACATCATAAGAATCCTGTGTAATAATACAATTACTGGAGATAATAAGGGAAACATATGAGGAGATTTATTATCTTACAGGGTTTAGTTTTCTTCCCTGACATCTACTAATAAAACCTATATATTTAGGCCACAGACAACAAGCAGTTTCCACCTCGGAGTCGGCAGCTGAACACGTTCCTCATAGACTCATCTTCCATAACGCTAATTCTCGTCTCATTACCGACACTGGAATCGGCATTAGCAATACTGCAGGAGAGATTCATTACACGCGACATGAGAAATAACTCCTTCATGATGAGGACGACATCTTCATCTTCTACTGCGGCTCTAGAGACAGATTTGGCCAGAGTCGGTCACTGCCTCCATCCCCACCGGCCGTCTATATGAAGGTTTCCCGTCTTCCCCGCACTGGAATCTTCTCTCACGTTAGATCTCAGCTCTGAGTCACACACAGAAGTTTGAGGCTTTTAGAAAAGATTTTTTGCTTCCACAAACACAACGGACAGAAATGATCTGACCCCAAAGTCTCCATGTACAGTGATTTATGGGGTTTATTTCTGGCCTTAGGCTTTCCTATATTACAAGAAAAACTCCAGAAAAAGCCGATATTAAAATGTTTCTAAAGAAAATTGGCTCCAACAATTCTTGTAAGAAGAAAAAATATGTAAAAAGCAGAAGATACATTTTATAATTTTTAACATGTTAAACATTTATTAAAAGGAAATTAATCTTTTTGGGCCCCAGAACATAGATGTACACCGCAGGGACGGCACAGATGAGGCGGCAACAAAAACCCTGACAGTTTCACCACTTGCTGCTGTGAAAAGCAAATATGACATCTAAGAAGGTGTGACAGAGTTCGGCTGAATGCCCCCTGCCTCCAAGTACTCGATAGTATGGGGCGTCCTAGTTACTCCGATACTTACATGCCTAATAATGGTGTCTGGGCTGCAATGTATGAAGGTCTATTAGGCCGGGCCAGAGGCAGCGTCCAATAAGTTACCTTATAACGCCCCCATACACATTAGACTAAAGCTCCATGAAAGCACTGATTTCGGGGGGTTTGGCCGACCATATAATGTATTTGGGGGCCTCCTGACAGATGATGTCAGGGCAGAGAAGGATCTGGCATCCTGAATTTCAGAGGATAATCCGTTTGTTCTTCCTGTAGATAATCCTCCTCTAGAGGAGTCTGGAGGCGACTCTCTCATACAGACCACAGGAAAGCTGGAATATTTGTGTGTATGGGGGAGTCGGGAGAGATAGCCATCTGCCAAATGACCGTTCAGCCAACTCTGATCTCATGTGTATGGGGCCGTTAGTATTACACTGACAGGCAGTGATGATACACAGCACTACAGTAGTACAGGGCATCACCGGAGCCATCAGAGGCTTGTATGTTGTGTGATCGCACTGATCAGAGGTGTTTAAAAAAGGTTTAAAGTAGAAAAAAATATCACAGTTTCAGCAACAAGAAATATCCGTCACTATATGGAAAGCAGAGTCACTGCACAATGTTAGTTACGTCACGTCCATAACTACTTTATTATACTCTATTATCCTGTACACAGTGGAGTAGATAGAAATCACAGATCACACAGCAATAGCTGGAATTGGACCATCCAACGTAAAGAAAAAAAATCTCTCTCTCTATATACACTGTTCAAAAAAATAAAGGGAACACTTAAACAACAGAATATGACTCCAAGTAAATCAAACTTCTGTGAAATCAAACTGTCCACTTAGGAAGCAACACTGATTGACAATCAATTTCACATGCTGTTGTGCAAATGGAATAGACAACAGATGGAAATTATTGGCAATTATCAAGACACCCTCAATAAAGGAGTGGTTCTGCAGGTGGGGACCACAGACCACATCTCAGTACCAATGCTTCTGGCTGATGTTTTGGTCACTTTTGAATGTTGGTTGTGCTTTCACACTCGTGGTAGCATGAGACGGACTCTACAACCCACACAAGTGGCTCAGGTAGTGCAGCTCATCCAGGATGGCACATCAATGCGAGCTGTGGCAAGAAGGTTTGCTGTGTCTGTCAGCGTAGTGTCCAGAGGCTGGAGGCACTACCAGGAGACAGGCCGGTACACCAGGAGATGTGGAGGGGGTCGTATGAAGGCATCAACCCAGCAGCAGGACCGCTACCTCCACCTTTATGCAAGGAGGAACAGGAGGAACACTGCCAGAGCCCTGCAAAATGATCTTCAGCAGGCCACAAATGTTCATGTGTCTGCACAAACGGTTAGAAACTGACTCCATGAGGATGGTCTGAGGGCCCGACGTCCACAGATGGGGGTTGTGCTCACAGCCCAACACCGTACACGACGCTTGGCATTTGCCACAGAACACCAGGATTGGCAAATTCACCACTGGCGCCCTGTGCTCTTCACAGATGGAAGCAGGTTCACACTGAGCACATGTGACAGCCGTGACAGAGTCTGGAGACGCCGTGGAGAGCGATCTGCTGCCTGCAACACCCTTCAGCATGACCGGTTTGGCAGTGGTCAGTAATGGTGCGGGGTGGCATTTCTTTGGAGGCCACACGATGTTGGGCTGTGAGCACAACCCCCATGGAGACACAATTGTGCCTTTACCTGGAGATAAATTCCCAGTGGGGGCAATTTCCAAAATGCAATAACTTAAGTGGGGAATTCAGCTCTTTTCTCACTTAAGGGATCTGTATATGGAGTCTACAAACTACAGTGGGAAATAAGGATTTGTTACGCTGCCAATTTTGGGGCTAAAGTCACATTTTTGTGAGGAAATAAAGCAAAATTGTCATTTTTTCCTTCCACATTGCTTAAATTCCTGTCACACTATCCGAATTCAGATATTGCCCTGTCAGAAAGGAGAATACAGGGAGCAAAAGGGTTAATAGGACTCACAGGAGGAACCGGCCCAGAAAGCAGAAGATCCAGGAGTGTCTGCCACATATATGACTGCTCTGCGCACACAGGACCTGTGATGAGGTCACAGGAGGGGAGGAGTCAGGGGTCACATGATCAGGGGCCTCAGTGTGTGCAGGACTCAGTGTGCTGGAGCGCTCCCGATAATCAGCTGCGTGTGTCGCGCTGTGTGATAGTCACAGCACCTGCATGGAGAGCGACACATGCAGCTGATTATCGGGAGCGCTCCAGGGATCCGGGGTCCCGATGCAGCTATTCGGTAAGGCCTGTTTCACACATCAGTTTTTTGTTCAGTCAAAATCCGCTAAAATGGCGGATAGCGGATCCGTTCCTGTACTGACCACAACGTTTGTCACCGGACCGTTATTTTAACGGATCCGTCAAAGGAAGAATTTTAAAGGAACCGCTGCACGGGGAAGGGGAGAAGGAGAGAGAGAGCGAGAGAAATTTTTCAGCCGCCAGAACAGAGTTTAGGGTTAAATTTCCGGCTGAGTGAAGTCTTTCGGGCATGCGCAGTGAGAAGTGCAGATCCTGCCGCCCGAAAAAACGTTGCATGGTCCGTTCGGGCTTTATTCTCATTTGCACAAGGAAAGACTAGAAGCAATGGGATGAAACTGAATGGGAGGAGACACAGATTAGATATTAGAAAAAACTTTTTGACTGTTAGAGTGATCAATGAGTGGAACAGGCTGCCACGAGAAGTGGTGAGTTCTCCTTCAATGGAAGTCTTCAAACAGAGGCTGGACAGACATCTGACTGGGATGATTTAGCGAATCCTGCTTTGAGCAGGAGGTTGGACCAGATGGCCCAGGAGGTCCCTTCCAACTCTACGATTCTATGATTCTATGTCGGCGGACTTCAAAATTTTGGTGGATCCGCAAAAAGACGGATCCATCGGATGGCCATCTGTCAAGATCCACCAGTAATGCAACTCAATGGGAAGAAAAACGGATCTGTCAAGAAAAATGGCGGATCCGTTTTTTTTTGCAAAACAGCGGACTTTGACTGATGGACACAAACGGATGTGTGAAACAGGCCTAAGCGATATTAGCCAATAACAACTTCTCCGACGATATTCGCTCATCTCTAGTAATAACAGATCAAAGGAATTCACCGAACTTTTCATTAAGTTTAATAGCGAGACCCTATTAAATAATGAGCACCAGCGGGATGAAGCATTGACAGCGGCATGTAAAAGTGTGGGCGCCCCGGGTCAAAATGACTGTTATTGTGAGCAGTAGTAAGATGAAGATGAAATGATCTCTAAAAGGCCGAACCTCTAAGATAACACATGGCCTTTGTATTTTAGGCTAAAATAATAATAAAACATATACAGTATATATATATATATATATATATATATATATATATATATATAGACTTTTTTACAATTTCATAATTGCAAAAAGGAAAAAAGGGCGATGCAAAACTTTGGGCACCCTTGGAGATTTGTGTACTGAGATAATTTTGACCAAGGTTTCACACCTTAATTAGCTTGTTAGGGTTATGGTGAGATCACATGGTGACCAAGAGCTACAGTCTGAGGAAAGGGCTAAAAAGCCTTCACTAGACCCCTGTACAGCTGTATAATGAGGCCCAGGCTTTATAGTGAAGGGACAGGAGTGAGGGCCTGTTCCCAGGTGCTACAGTCTGAGGAAAGGGCTAAAAAGCCTTCACTAGACCCCTGTACAGCTGTATAATGAGACCCAGGCTTTATAGTGAAGGGACAAGAGTGAGGGCCTGTTCCCAGGAGCTACAGTCTGAGGAAAGGGCTGAAAAGCCTTCACTAGACCCCTGTACAGCTGTATAATGAGGCCCAGGCTTTATAGTGAAGGGACAGGAGTGAGGGTCTGTGCCCAGAAGCTACAGTCTGAGGAAAGGGCTAAAAAGCCTTCACTAGACCCCTGTACAGCTGTATAATGAGGTCCAGGCTTTATAGTGAAGGGACAGGAGTGAGGGACTGTGCCCAGGAGCTACAGTCTGAGGAAAGGGCTAAAAAGCCTTCACTAGACCCCTGTACAGCTGTATAATGAGGCCCAGGCTTTATAGTGAAGGGACAGGAGTGAGGGTCTGTGCCCAGGAGCTACAGTCTGAGGAAAGGGCTAAAAAGCCTTCACTAGACCCCTGTACAGCTGTATAATGAGGTCCAGGCTTTATAGTGAAGGGACAGGAGTGAGGGTCTGTGCCCAGGAGCTACAGTCTGAGGAAAGGGCTAAAAAGCCTTCACTAGACCCCTGTACAGCTGTATAATGAGGTCCAGGCTTTATAGTGAAGGGACAGGAGTGAGGGTCTGTGCCCAGGAGCTACAGTCTGAGGAAAGGGCTAAAAAGCCTTCACTAGACCCCTGTACAGCTGTATAATGAGGCCCAGGCTTTATAGTGAAGGGACAGGAGTGAGGGCCTGTTCCCAGGAGCTACAGTCTGAGGAAAGGGCTAAAAAGCCTTCACTAGACCCCTGTACAGCTGTATAATGAGGCCCAGGCTTTATAGTGAAGGGACAAGAGTGAGGGCCTGTTCCCAGGAGCTACAGTCTGAGGAAAGGGCTAAAAAGCCTTCACTAGACCCCTGTACAGCTGTATAATGAGGCCCAGGCTTTATAGTGAAGGGACAGGAGTGAGGGCCTGTTCCCAGGAGCTACAGTCTGAGGAAAGGGCTAAAAAGCCTTCACTAGACCCCTGTACAGCTGTATAATGAGACCCAGGCTTTATAGTGAAGGGACAAGAGTGAGGGCCTGTTCCCAGGAGCTACAGTCTGAGGAAAGGGCTGAAAAGCCTTCACTAGACCTCTGTACAGCTGTATAATGAGGCCCAGGCTTTATAGTGAAGGGACAGGAGTGAGGGTCTGTGCCCAGGAGCTACAGTCTGAGGAAAGGGCTAAAAAGCCTTCACTAGACCCCTGTACAGTTGTATAATGAGGTCCAGGCTTTATAGTGAAGGGACAGGAGTGAGGGTCTGTGCCCAGGAGCTACAGTCTGAGGAAAGGGCTAAAAAGCCTTCACTAGACCCCTGTACAGCTGTATAATGAGGCCCAGGCTTTATAGTGAAGGGACAGGAGTGAGGGCCTGTTCCCAGGAGCTACAGTCTGAGGAAAGGGCTAAAAAGCCTTCACTAGACCCCTGTACAACTGTATAATGAGGCCCAGGCTTTATAGTGAAGGGACAGGAGTGAGGGCCTGTTCCCAGGAGCTACAGTCTGAGGAAAGGGCTAAAAAGCCTTCACTAGACCCCTGTACAGCTGTATAATGAGGTCCAAGCTTTATAGTGAAGGGACAGGAGTGAGGGTCTGTGCCCAGGAGCTACAGTCTGAGGAAAGGGCTAAAAAGCCTTCACTAGACCCCTGTACAGCTGTATAATGAGGCCCAGGCTTTATAGTGAAGGGACAGGAGTCAGGGCCTGTTCCCAGGAGCTACAGTCTGAGGAAAGGGCTAAAAAGCCTTCACTAGACCCCTGTACAGCTGTATAATGAGGCCCAGGCTTTATAGTGAAGGGACAGGAGTGAGGGCCTGTTCCCAGGAGCTACAGTCTGAGGAAAGGGCTAAAAAGCCTTCACTAGACCCCTGTACAGCTGTATAATGAGGCCCAGGCTTTATAGTGAAGGGACAGGAGTGAGGGTCTGTTCCCAGGAGCTACAGTCTGAGGAAAGGGCTAAAAAGCCTTCACTAGACCCCTGTACAGCTGTATAATGAGGCCCAGGCTTTATAGTGAAGGGACAGGAGTGAGGGCCTGTTCCCAGGAGCTACAGTCTGAGGAAAGGGGCTAAAAAGCCTTCACTAGACCCCTGTACAGCTGTATAATGAGGCCCAGGCTTTATAGGGAAGGGACAGGAGGGAGAAAAGTGGGGAAAGGAGCCAGAAGAGCCGGACTGCCCATCACTAACCTGCAGAGCCGCACTCCACATATATGGCTGCTCTGTGCACAGGACCTGTGATGAGGTCACAGGAGGGGAGGAGTCAGGGGTCACATGATCTCCGGAGTGCAGACCTCCATGGAGCCTTCTCCTCAGTGACATTCCCGCCATTATTCGCCCCTCACTACTGGCACAATTACCCCGCGCCGCCTTCTCTACACAGTGTTATGTGTGGAATGTAACGTGTGATTTCTCTGGAGGGAAATAGACCCCACACAGGAGGGAATTCTCACCGGTTACCGGCCGTCTACTATATGGCGGCATATGATTGTGCTATCGACTCCACACCAGGAGCTAAAATGCCCAAATCTCTAATGTAACCGCTATAAGAGAAGATATAACAAATTTCCCCTAAACTCACACAGCGGAGGAGGCCTCACTTGGAGCAATGTGACTCGCGCACAGAAAATCTATTCCCGGTTCTGTGATAAGTTATCGGCCAACAGGAAGAAGAAAGGTCTGAATTACAGCCCAGACTGGAGGAGAAACTGCAGGAGTGAGAATTGGCCAATCAGCGCTCTTCACCCCTATACTTATCTACACAAACACAAGATATGAAATGACAATTAGACGCCATTCTCACCACCAGAACGGAGAGGCGCTAACTTGGAGTAAAGCCGCGTTTTATCACCATGCCAATAAGCCTAATAAGATGCCGCTCGTAAGCTCAGAATGAGAGAGTCACTGCATATAATCTCCTCTATAAAAGACCCTAAGGGTCAGCTCTCAGCCCACCCCGATGTCATGTATAGCACTTATAATGAATACCCCAGAGTTTGTATTCGCCCCACAATCACCCCCCCCTCACTACTGGAGTCATTCCTTCACACACTACATCTACCTAACCTGACTGAGTCCGCGGCACAACAACTCCATTTTCACATCTCTGAGGAGGAAATAGTTTCATCAATCAAAAACTAAAAAGAGGAAAGGCCCCGGGGCCGGATGGTCTTACAGCAATATATTATAAAAAATGCAGCGATGTGCTGACACCACATATAAAAACCTCTGTAATTCACTACTAAATGGCTCACAGCTGCCCCCTGAGTTCTACGTGGCGCATGTAACCGTAATCCCTAATCCTAAGAAAGATCATCTCACAACAAATTATAGACCTATATCCCTCTTATACATTGACTTCAAAATCTTTACATCCATTGTGACTAACAGGACCAATAAAATCCTCCCTCACCTCATCCATCGGGATCAGGTTGGTTTTATACCAGCGTGACAGGCCCCAGATAATATTAGGAGAGCGTTAAATATTATTCATACAACTAACCTACAGCGAAAGCGACTTCTCCTGCTTGCATTAGATACTGAGAGGGCTTTCGATTCGGTGTCCTGGACATATCTCTTTACGGTTCTATCGGAAGTCGGATTCTCCCCTAAACTTATAAAGTGCCTCCAATTGTTATATGATAGCCCTATCGCTTATGTAAAACTCCCGTCACCACATCACCCTCCAATTAATATTCAGAGGGTACCAGGCAGGGCTGTCCTCTATCTCCGGATCTTTTTGCACTTGTAATGGAACCCATTGTGGAAGCAATAAGGAGAGATCAGAATATCCTGGGCCCTGAGAATATGGGAGACCAATATAAAGTCAGCCTCTTTGCGGATGATCTCCTGCTAACATTAATACGTCCCCACACTACACTCCCTCACTTGTTTTCCCTCCTTCACGAATTTGAGAAGATCTCAGGGTTAAAGATTAACATTGATAAATCCGAAGCATTATTTGTAAATTTTCCTAAGAGCAAACTAATATAGCCTCCCATTTTGGGTTTATACACAAAGAACATTATCTAACATATCTGGGTATCAACTTAACAGCCAAGAGGTCACCTCTGTTTAGGTGGAATTACTCTCCACTGATCCAAAACTTCCAGAGGGACCTGGATAGATGGGCTTCCTCAAAGTTATCCTGGCTCGGCAGAACACATGCACTAAAAATGGTGTCACTGCCTCGCTTCTTATATCTATTTAGGTCCCTCCCAATTATGGTACCAGCCAGAACGTTCACTCATTTACACTCTGTGATGTCTAAGTTTCTTTGGCTAGGAAAACAACCCAGAATTGTGCAAAAACTTATGTTCCGTCACAGAAAAGAAGGGGGTTTATCCCTCCCTAATTTTACACTTTATTACAAGTCGGCACAGATTGCTCCATTAATAAGTGCGTGTTCATATCCCAATAGTCCGAGATGGGTTATTCTGGAATCATTTCTCTCCAAACCATTCTCTTTATCAGGCCTAATGTGGACCACAGACCGACTTCCACGGGGGTTAATGAATGTGGCTCCTTTTACAGTCCACTCGTTGCTTCTTTGGAGGAAAGTTTAAATATAACTTACAATCAAGCCCTTCTCCCCTGACAGCTATATTACAAAACCCCATGTTCCCGCCAGGCCTTGAGACACAAATGTTTTCTTGGTGGAAGCTGAAAGGTATTCATATACTTAAACATTTGTGTTCCCCATTTAATATCTTACTTGACAGACAGGAATTTGTTCAAAAATTTGAACCTCCAGTTAGGGAGGTAATGCGACTGAACCA
This sequence comes from Dendrobates tinctorius, assembly GCF_039654945.1. NCBI lineage: Eukaryota > Metazoa > Chordata > Amphibia > Anura > Dendrobatidae > Dendrobates > Dendrobates tinctorius. Next base: position 4,968,878 of record NW_027362032.1, on the reverse strand, counting down.
GATCTTCCACTTTGCAAAGCAGATCCTCCCGAGCGGTACTACTCTCAGGGCAACCAGTTTTGAAAATAAATGTCTAAATGACCCTTTGGGCAGGGGAACGATCTCATTGATCTACTATGCTATAAATTCTCCACAAAATGATAAAAAATTGAAGTATATGTTACAATGGGAGGAGGATTTGGGGTTTGAACAGTCAATTGATGAATGGTATCGTAGCTGTGACACCCTATCATGAGGTAGTCACCAGACTTCCCTTGTGGAGACCTTCTTAAAACTATTGCACAGAGTCTATTATGTACAGGAAAAAATTCACAGCATTTTTCCTAAAATCTCGGGAGACTGTTTTGGGGCTGTGGAATATCTGGTGACATGAGACATATTTGATGGTCTTGTACGGTGGTTTCTGAGCTTTGGGAGAAGGTGAAGTGTCTGATAGCACAGATGTATGGTGGACCGGTTGTTCTGGAATCTTCTACCCTTTTACTGGGAACCAGGCCTTCCCGGCTTCCAGAAAGCTTTCAGAAGCTAGTAAACTACTTATGTATGGCCACTAAAATCCACATTGCGGCAAAGTGGAAGTCGCCCTCCCTGCCAATATCTATGGTGAAACAGAAGATGAACGACATTATGTTACTCTCATTTGTGGCCCCAGCGTTTCTCGTAGAATAAATCCCTTTCTCACACAGTCCTGTAGTAATGACTTTGTTCTCACGTTTTGTAGGAGGGTTCGTCTGACTCCATCTTATGTTATCAGTATAAGTGCGAGAGATGAGAGACCGACGACCGCAGTTTTACCGTGTGTGTCCGGCGTCAGTTCTACAGGGTGAGATATGTGGGGTCTGTGACCGAAGCTGGGGGTATATGGGTGTATACAGCATACACAGAGGGGTCTGTGACCGAAGCTGGGGGTATACAGGTGTATACAGCATACACAGAGGGGTCTGCGACCAAAGCTGGGAGTACACAGAGGGGTCCACACAAACGCAGCTCCGCTCCGTACACCTCGTACACACACAGCGCTGCTCGGTACATCTCGTACACACACGGCTCCACAACTCCGTACACCTCGCGCACAAGCGGCTCCACCACTCCGTACACCTCGCGCACACGCGGCTCCGCTCCGTACACCACGCGCACACGCGGCTCCGCTCCATACACCTCGCACACACAGAGCTCCGCTCCATACACCTCGCACACACAGAGCTCCGCTCCGTATACCTCGCACACACAGAGCTCCGCTCCGTACACCTCGTACACACAGAGCTCCGCTCCGTTCATCTCGTACACATACGGCTCCGCTCCGTTCACCTCGTACACACGCGGCTCCACTCCGTACACCTCGTACACACGCGGCTCCGCTCCGTACACCTCGTACACAGATGGCTCTGCTCCGTACACCTCGTACACACATGGCTCCACTCCGTACACCTCGTACACACGCGGCTCCGCTCCGTACACCTCGTACACACACGGCTCCGTGTCGTACACCTCGTACACACACGGCTCCGCTCCGTACACACACGCGGCTCCGCTCCGTACACCTCGTACACACGCGGCTCCGCTCCGTACACCTCGTACACACACGGCTCCGCGCCGTACACCTCGTACACACGCGGCTCCGCTCCGTACACACACAGCTCAGCTCCGTACACCTCGTACACACGCGGCTCCGCTCCGTACACCTCGTACACACGCGGCTCCGCTCCGTACACCTCGTACACACGCGGCTCCGCTCCGTACACCTCGTACACACGCGGCTCCGCTCCGTACACCTCGTACACACGCGACTCCGCTCCGTACACCTCGTACACACGCGGCTCCGCTCCGTACACCTCGTACACACACGGCTCCGCGCCGTACACCTCGTACACACGCGGCTCCGCTCCGTACACCTCGTACACACGCGGCTCCGTACACCTCGTACACACACGGCTCCGCTCCGTACACCTCGTACACATGCGGCTCCGCTCCGTACACCTCGTACACACACGGCTCCGCTCCGTACACCTCGTACACACACAGCTCCGCTCCGTACACCTCGTACACACGCGGCTCCGCTCCGTACACCTCATACACACGCGGCTCTGCTCCGTACACCTCGTACACACACAGCTCCGCTCCGTACACCTCGTACACACGCGGCTCCTCTCCATACACCCTGTAAACCCCTCCTGACCCCACACAGAAACTTCCCCTCATCCGGCACCATGACAACCAGCACACACTGAGGCCCCTGATCATGTGACCCCCTGACTCCTCCCCTCCTGTGACCTCATCACAGGTCCTGTGTGCACAGAGCAGTCATATATGTGGCGGACACTCCTGGACCTTCTGCTTTCTGGGCTGGTTCCTCCTGTGAGTCCTATTAACCCTTTCTCCCCCTGTGTTATTCTTTCCTTAGTTTCCCTGTCTCTGTGTTTCGGGTCGTTGTTCTGTTCGAAGACCCAGCCTCCACCCATCTTCAATGCTGTTACTGAGAGAAGGAGGTTGTTGGCCAAAATCTCCCGGTACATGACCCCATCCATCCTTTCTTCAATACGTTGCAGTTGTCCTGTCCCCTTTACAGAAAAGCCCCCCCAAAGTATGATGTTTCCCCCACTGTGTTCTTGGGGTTGTACCCATATATTACATATAGATGGAAGATTCCAGTGCGGGGAAGACGGGAAACCTTCATATAGACGGCCGGTGGGGATGGAGGCAGTGACCGACTCTGGCCACATCTGTCTCTAGAGCCGCAGTAGAAGATGAAGATGTCGTCCTCATCATGAAGGAGTTATTTCTCATGTCGCGTGTAATGAATCTCTCCTGCAGTATTGCTAATGCCGATTCCAGTGTCGGTAATGAGACGAGAATTAGCGTTATGGAAGATGAGTCTATGAGGAACGTGTTCAGCTGCCGACTCCGAGGAGGAAACTGCTTGTTGTCTGTGGCCTAAATATATAGGTTTTATTAGTAGATATCAGGAAAGAAAACTAAACCCTGTAAGATAATAAATCTCCTCCTATGTTTCCCTTATTATCTCCAGTAATTGTATTATTACACAGGATTCTTATGATGTTACATCGGATCATCTTCTTCTCATTCAGGTCTCTACAATATCGGATCCTCTCAGTGAAGATCTTCTACAGAAGAGAAATTTCCTGATTTACCCATCAAGGATGGATATGGACAGAGACAAGATGGCGGAGAGGATATTACACCTCACCCTAGAGATCCTCTTCCGTCTCACTGGAGAGGTGAGAGATTCTGATGACGTCACATTACATCATTCTTATCTATGGGAATAACAGATGGACAGAACTGGAGAGGTGAGGACTCCGGAAATGTCTGTAGTGAGATTTATTAATGTGTCGCTCCATAACCAGGATTACACAGTGGTGAAGAAGACCTCTAGTGATCGCTGTCAGGACCCTGTGTCTGAGGGATGGGGAAGACCCCTGAGCCCAATCACGGGGCCTCCACCTCACCCCCTGACCCATGAGGACATCAATGACCAGAAGATCCTAGAACTCATCTACAAGATGATTGAGCTGCTGACTGGAGAGGTGACACTGCTGGGAATGCTGGGACATTATACAGTAACGCTATGAAGGGATCGGGGGGATGACGGTATCATTGTATGTGTCAGGTTCCTATAAGGTGTCAGGATGTCGCTGTCTATTTCTCCATGGAGGAGTGGGAGTATGTAGAAGGACACAGAGAGCTGTACAAGAACGTCATAATGGAGGTTCCCCAGCCCCTCACATCACCAGGTAATAGACAGGACTAAATACACACGGCCTATAATTATCTGTATGTAGAGAATGAATTCAGTCCCTGTATGTGTTTCCTCCAGATCTATCCAGTAAGAGGACAACACCAGAGAGATGTCCCCATCCTCTTCTTCTACAGGACTGTAACCAAGAAGATCCCAGTGCTCCCCAGGATCTTCAGGTAGATGGAGAGAAGGTGTCAGGAGATCTCCCCTATGATGTGTAGACGGCTGTGAAGGTCTTGTGCTCAGTCTTGTTTTATCCACCAGTATTATATGTTTTATACTTGTGTAATGAGAGCGGTGGAGATGGCAGGATTAGAGCTGATCATAGATGGGACTTCTCCATCTGTCTGTGACTTTTACAATATTTGTTTCAGGGTGAAGATCTGACCCATATTAATACTACAGAGACATATGTGAGAGATGATGAGTGGTGTAAAGAGGAGATTCCCACATATGACTACCCAGGTGAGTAGTAACCACTGAATGCAGAGAAGTCACAGATTCCTCTCAGTCACCGGCTGTGGCTGCTTTATCGGTGGTGTAGTCCGGCCGTATTACCATGATCACCATTTTGCCTCTAGATCACAACATTCTCCTCCACCCAAAACTGTTCAAATGACTTTGGGCATTGAAAGCCCTTTTCTATAGAACTTACAACCTGGAGGATCCACCTACCCCCTGGGATTAGTGTGAGGGTGATCCCTTAAAGCAAGATCTATATGATTGTTTGTACCTGACCCAATATAGGCCGAGTGCGCGCTTCAAGAGTCACAGCGAACACAGAGTTAGATGTCTACTCTTTTCTCAGCAAAGGCTTGCACACAACTGAAGTTTATTCTCAAGACAAAGAAACAGGAAATGGGTGTCACACAATCTTCTGAGTAGCCAGTGTCAGTCTATGATAGGTCCATTTCAGCTTCACTTCCATATATGGTATCCAGTATCTCAGCTTCTGCATTCCAAGGATTCCTTCCAGGGTGTTGCCTGAAGACACGGACGCCATCTTGGTATAGAACTGACTTAGGCTAGTTTCACACTAGCGTTTCACTGACCTGCGTCGGTCTGCGCACGGCCGCCGCTAAGCTCCAACCCAGGCAGTACCTCCTCCCAGCCGCTCCACCTATGGGCGCAAGACGCTGCATGTGACCTGCGTACCCTATCTTTAGCATTGGGTACGCAGGCCGTGCGCAGGTATGCGTTTGCTGGCGCATGCGTCCTTTTAAGGGTGCGCCGCGCGCACCAAAATGCCACATGATCCAGGATAGGGCCAAGTCTGTGATGCCAAGAAATGAGAGAATCTGTAGCAGAAGGGACTGGTCCATGGTGTCGAAGGCAGAGGACAGAGTAGTGTCGCTTGCTCTTGGCAGTTAGTAAGTCGTAAGTGACTTTAGTTAGGGCAGTTTCAGTTGAGTGATGCGGTCGGAAGCCAGATTGTAACCGGTCAAAGAGGGAAAAGGAGGAGAGGTGGGAAGACAGTTCAAGATATACATGCTGTTCCAGTAGTTTTGAGGCGTAAGGGAGGAGAGATGTTGGGCGATAGTTAGACACAGAGGATGGGTCAAGGGGGGGCTTTTTGAGGATGGGTGTGATTGAGGCATGTTTGAAGGATGAGGGAAAGACACCATTTCTGTCCAATAACAGCAGAGTTTCCCTTTATCCTGACTTTTCAATTTGTATTAAAACCAACTAACTTCAAGGAGGATTGTGATAATCTCCAGGACAAACATTCCACCTGTGCCATGATAGATCTCTAAGCTGTGTGTGGCTGATGGCTGTAATATACATTTATTCCCGCCTGCAGGAGATGTGTTGGCTCCAGCCCTGGTGTCATGGATTCACTCCATGTCATGAATTACATTGTTTCTGATCCTAAGGAATTCAGATTACTGCACAATCTCTCCTGAAATGGGGAGCAATATTATTATCTCTAATCTTCTGCTCAGGATCCATAGTAGCTCCAATGGTCCACCATAAATGAGGGCAACTCTGGTTTACTGTTGTGTAATCTGTATTTGTAGTTTTCAGTTAATGAGATTCTCATGCTCTGGGGCGGGACTGTGGGTGGGGCTGTGGGCGGGGCTTTATGTGGTGCTCTGATTACATATTCCTCTGTATCGGCCTATGACTGGTCGCTGATCCCTCACTGACCTGCCCCCATTATTACATAATGCATATAATAGCATTGATATTATTGTTGATAATGCCTATAATATTGTGGCTATTGTGAGGCTTAGAAAAAAAATCACATTCAGCAAAATGACACCAGCGGCCCCTGTGCAGTAGCCTCTATCTCTTACTTATAGATGCTACTGTGCAGGAGCCGCCATCGCCGGTGACATTTTGCTGGATTTCATTTTTTTCTAAATCTCAAAATAGCCACGAGTCTAAACAGTGGAAATCCCCCAACAAGTGACCCCATTTTGAAATCTAACCCCCCCCAAGGAAATGTGTGGTGGGCACTTTGAACAACCAAGTTCTTCACAGAAGTTAATTACGTAGAGCCATGAAAATAAAAAATCATATTTTTTCCACAAAAAATGATCTTTTTGCCCTCCATTTTTTTTTCAAAGTGTATCAGGAGAAATTGGATCCCAAAAGTTGTTGTGAAATTCAGCCTGAGTATGCTGACACCACATATGTGGGGGTAAACCACTGTTTGGGTGCATGGCAGAGCTCCGAAGGGAATGAGAGCAATATTGGAGGCAGATTTTGCTGGAAGTGTTTGTGGGTGACATGTCACATTGTCAGAGCCCTTGAGGTGCCAGAACAGCATAAGCCCCAAAAGTGACTGCATTTTACCAAATACTTCCCGGAATGAATTCTTCTCGTGGTGCAGTGAGCATACTGACCCCACAGCTGTTCCATAGAAAATTATACCATTGGGCAGTGAAGAAGAAATAATTACATTTTTACCACTAAAATGTTGTTTTACCCCAGATTTTACATTGGAAAATAGGTAGATAGGTAAAGGGTCACTACACCCATAGATGAATTCACAGAGGGGGGTCATTTCCCAAATGGGGTCACTTCAGGGGGGATTCTGCTGTTATGGTACTTTGGAGAGCCGCTAAGTGCCAGAACAACAGAATCCCCCCTAAAGTGACCCCGTTTTGGAAATGACACCCCTCTGGGAATTCATCTATGGACAGGGGGTGGCACGGTGGCTCACCAAGGACAACATCTGCAAGGAGTTTGTATGTTCTCCCCGTGTTTGCGTGGGTTTCCTCCTGGTCTCCGGTTTCCTCCCACATTCTAAAGACATACTGATAGGGAATTTAGATTGTGAGCCCCATCGGGGACAGTGATGATAATGTGTGCAAACTGTATGTGCGGAATATGTTAGCACTATATAAAAATAAAGATTATTATTATAGTGACCATTTTCACTACATGGATGATTTCCAGAAACTCGTAGTGGAAATTTCAGAGCAAAAATTGCAAAAATGTCATTGTAGTGCCTAATATATTGTGCCCAGCTTGTGTCTCTGGAGACCTCCCCCCACCTACCCCCGGAAATTGTTAAGTCAGCTCTACTCAAATGTGTCTGTCACTAAATAATCCAAATGCTTGAATGTCAAAACAGTTCAAAAACGTGGTTCTGTGTGGAAGATTGTAAAGCAGTCATGGAGGCATAAGGCTGGCAATGATGGGCATTGTGGGTAATAATAGCGGGGATCATGCCTCATTCCTCTCTAGGAACATACACGACATCTTCTCTGGGGGTTCTTTCTTGTTTCAGTTACTGGGATGAGTGCAATAAAATGTCGCTCAGTGAGTCTTCTCATATCTTCAGATTCTACAGGATTGGCGGGGACAAAATTATCAAAAACAAGATTTTCAGTGACCTTTTCCTGATAATGAAGGAAAGTATCTGCATTTCCGGCTTTTTTGTATAATACAAAAGAATTATATGTGGCCACCTGAAACAAATACATGACTAACTTTTTATACCAGATCTATGATTTTCTTGATACCTGGTATGGCTGTAGAACCTGATCTGCAAGGTCCACACCCCATATATTTGTTGTAGTCAATGACAGACACAGGTTTTGGAGTAGTGGATCCCTGTTGGTCTGCAGTGGCCCTTGTGGCATCTGTGGGGATCAAGCTCAGGATAGATTAGATTAGATTAGATTAGATAAACTTTATTGATCCCGGAGGAAATTACAGTATTACAGCAGCAGAACAAAGATCAAGAACATTACAAGAACAATACACACTTTACAAAATAAGTCTATATGGACAGCAGATGCGGATAGACTGGTACTTGTAACTCACCAATTCCCCCCCATACACTTTGAACTTCATTTAGTCTTGGGATGCTTTACACTTATACATTTGTTAAACATCCCCACAGCTGTCGGAACAAACGATTTTCTATATCTTTCCTTTTTACACATTAGTTGGAGTAGACGCTTGCTGAATGTGCTCTTTTGCTTCGCAAACAGTTCATAGAGCGGGTGTGTATTGTTGCTCATTATAGCCTTGCATTTCTTAGTAATTCTATCCTCTAATACCTCCTCGAAAGTCCTGAGTTGTAGACCCACCGCCGCACTAGCCTTCTTGATAAGTTTATTCAGCTTATTCGCGTCAGCTGTGCGCACACTACTACCCCAGCATATAATTGCATCAAAGATTGCACTCGCCACAATGGATTGGTAGAACATTTCAAGCATTTTGCTACACACATTAAACGACCTTAACTTCCTTAGGAAGTAAAGTCTACTCATCCCTTTCTTGCAAACCTTCTCCATATGGCACCTCCAATCAAGCTTGCTGTCCAGGTGAACCCCCAAATATTTGAAATTCTCCACCATCTCCACATCCTGACCATCAATAGTGATAGGTAAGCAATCCTTCATGCACCTTCCATAACTCAACACCAGCTCCCTGGTTTTCTTTACGTTGAGTTCTAAATGGTTAGCCTGGCACCAGTCAACAAAGTCCAAAACCACCCTTCTGTATTCCTCCTCCCCCCGGTCTCTCTCAATACCTCCGACTATCACTGAGTCATCAGAGTACTTCTGAAGGTGACAAAGGTCTGATTTATACTGAAAATCAGCTGTGTATAACGTAAAAAGGAATGGCGACAGCACCGTTCCCTGAGGGGCTCCAACACTACTCCGCACACTATCCGATACGGCCGCCCCCAACCTCACAAACTGTGGCCTGTCCGACAGATAATCAATGATCCAATTCACTAGTCCCTCATCAACCGCCATTTCAACCAGCTTTTTACGTAATAATAGTGGCTGTAAGGTGTTGAATGCACTGGAGAAATCGAAGAACATGGCACGCACAGTGGTTCTATCATTGTCCAAAAAGGAATGTACTGTTTGTAGTAGATACGCTACAGCATCGTCCACCCCCAGACTCTGCCGATACGCAAACTGAAGGGGGTCCGTAAAAGCAGACACCCTCGGACACAAGTAGGCAAGTACAATTCTCTCCAAGGACTTCATCACATGCGATGTTAAGGCCACCGGTCTATAGTCATTATGGGAGCTCGGGAAGGTAGTCTTGGGAACCGGCACCAGGCAAGAAGTCTTCCATAGAACTGGTACTCTCTGTGATTGTAAGCTCCAGTTAAACAGGTGCTGGAAGACAGTGCACAACTGATTCGCACACACTCTGATAAAAATACTAAAGCCCTCGAAATCCACATCTCCATCTGACCCTGCACTTTCTTCGCTGTCAGAACATAAAAGTGCATAAGGCTACTTTCACACTTGCGTTTTTTTGCTGCGCGTTTTTTGCGCACACAAACGCATGAAAAAATGCATCATGAGTTTGAGTGCGTTTTTTGCAGGTTTTGGTGCATTTTATAGAAAAAAAACGCATGAGTTTTTTTGCGCATAGGTGCGCATTGCAATGAGCACGTATACGCACCCATAGACTTTAATAGATGTTTTGCTGTAAAAAAGCACATTGCGTGCGTATGCGTTTTTTGGGGGCAAGTCGGACGCACAAAAAAATATAACAGGATGCATTTTGTGCGCCCGAGCGCACACTGCAAAAAAACGCGTGCGCATATGTATGCACACCCATGTTAAAGTATAGGGGAAAAAACGCATGCGTTTTTTTTTGGGCTAAAAAGCAACGCAAAAAAATGCAAGTGTGAAACCAGCCTGAGCCTCCTCTGCACTATAATACTGACGGGCCATTTTATTCATTTTTATTTTTTTACCGGAAATAGAAAACTACGACGTGATTGACGTGACCAAATTATTGGGGAAGCAATTGAGAAAAGCCTAATTCTTTAGCCCCAACACTGACCCTAACTATAGCACTAACCCTAACCTGCCTTATCTGTATTGTTACTTTATAGCACAATCGCTGACTGACACAGCTGTTCCCAGCAGCACTTGTGACACTGTTTCTCCTCTAATCTCTCACTGACAGGAGATCTGAGGAGAAGCAGCGGTTTTTATGGGGTAGATCACCCGGGAAAGTTCACTGCTACAACAAACTCTCCAATGATTTGTCTCATTGGCTGGTGTGACGCTGACATCATCAGGACCTGAACCAATCAGGTCTCGATGAGGTCAGGGGTCACAGGAAGCGTTGTGCGCCAGAATCCCCTCTTTATAAGCAGGGCCAGTTTTAGGCAAAGTGGGGCCCTAGGCAAAGTGTAAAATGGGGCCCAAATGCTGACAGATGGCACATCACAGAGAAGCATTTTGGTTGTAGTTACATTCGCTGAGTTCAGGACGCTAAATGAGTGTGATCGTCAATATAGAAATCGTTCCACACTTGTTTCCCAGCCTCTTTCCACCATCTGAGAAAGAATGATGGGGACAGAACAATCACTATTAGATCAATCTGTCCCCAGACAGTATCATGTATGGCATCAAGCCGCTCATCTACAGTTTACACCGGCGATTTGCTGCTGAGAACAATGGTTTTTGTTCCGGCTTAAACAATCCAATCACTCGATGAATATGCAGCATTTTGCTTGTTTAGTATAATACACCCCATAGTCCGCCATATATTATAATGTGCACCACAGTCTTCCATATTGTAAAATGCACACCCCATAGTCCTCCATATAGTATAATACACTCCCCATAGTCCTCCATATAGTATAATACACTCCCCATAGTCCTCCATATAGTATAATACACTCCCCATAGTCCTCCATATAGTATAATACACTCCTCATAGTCCTCCATATAGTATAATACACTCCTCACAGTCCTCCATATAGTATAATACACTCCCCATAGTCCTCCATATAGTATAATACACTCCCCATAGTCCTCCATATAGTATAATACACTCCCCATAGTCCTCCATATAGTATAATACACTCCCCATAGTCCTCCATATAGTATAATACACTCCCCATAGTCCTCCATATAGTATAATACACTCCTCATAGTCCTCCATATAGTATAATACACTCCTCATAGTCCTCCATATAGTATAATACACTCCTCATAGTCCTCCATATAGTATAATACACTGCTCAGTCCTCCTCAGTCCTCATAGTGCCCCATATAGTATAATACACCACCATAGTCATCTATGTAGTACAATTCACTTCCATAGTATAATGCACCCCATAGTTCTTCATATAGCATAATGTATTCCCCATAGTCCTTGATACAGTGTAATGCAGCCCACATATAGTATAATGCAGCTACCCCATAGAGCATAATGCAGCCACCCCACAGAGTATAATGTAACCCCCCATAGAAAAAAAATGCAATCACCCCTCATAGAATATAAATATAATACAGCACCCCATAGAATATAATGTAGCCCCAAATAGAATATAATACAGCCCACCTCCCCATAGAATATAATGTAGGTCCTTCAAAGAGTATGATGCCATCCTCCCTCATAAAATCTAATACAACCCCAATAGAATATAATGTAGCCCCCCATAGAATATAAAACAGCCCTCCTCCATATAGTATATAATGTAGCCCCCCATAGTATATAACACAGCTTCCCCATAGATTAAAATATACCGCCCATAGTATATAACACAGCCTCCCCCCATAGAATATAATATACCCCCAATAATATATAACCCAGCCCACATATATAACCCAGCCCACATATATAACCCAGCCCACATAGTGTATAGCATAGGCCTCATAGTATATAGCACAGCCCGCATAGTATAGAGCACAGCCCGCATAGTATATAGCACTGCCCATATAGCACAGCCCTCATAATATATAGAACAGCCTGCATAGTATATAGCAAAGCCCCCATAGTATATAGCACAGCCAGCATAGTATATAGCACAGCCCGCATAGTATGTAACACAGCACGCACAGTATGTAACACAGCCCGCATAGTATATAGCACAGCCCACATCTTCCCCCCCCGAGAATGGCCCCAAAGTCCAGTAGTCACTGTTATAGTAAAAAAAACACTATCCTCACCTCTCATGCCTGCGCTGCTCCTGGCTCTTGTCTCAGCAGCTGCCGATGCACTGCCTGGCACACAGTGAGTGCGTGATGACATCATCGCGCACCCGCAGTGTCAGAGGCAGAGCGGGGAATGATGGGAGAGGGAGCATCAGCTAACACTCTCTCCTCCAGCATTGCTTAGAACTGTACCAACAGATGCCGGTATAGTTCAGTGTGGTGGTGGAGGGGGGTCAGTGCTGGCAGCTGGCGGGCTCCCCTGCCTCACAGGCCCCATTGCATCTGTGTGATGTGCTGCTAGCTGGGGGCCCCTGGGGGAACGGGGGCCCTAGGCAGATGCCTGGTCTGCCTGCCCCTAATGCCAGCCCTGGCTATAAGGTGCGTGGGGTTCCCGATCAGCACGATAGGCAACTGTTAGGTGGATTCATAACTGGCTTAGTGATCGGACCCAAAGAGTGGTCCTAAATGACTGCACATCCAGTTGGAAGAATGTCTCAAGTGGGGTACCACAGGGCTCTGTCCTGGGCCCTGTATTGTTCAACATCTTTATCAACTATTTAGATGAAGGAATTGAGGGTAAACTGATTAAATTTGCTGATGACACAAAGCTAGGAGGGATAGCTAATACTAGAGAAGAGAGAGAGAGGATTCAAAAAAATATAAATAAATTGGAGCAGTGGGCAGCAACTAACAGAATGGTTTTTAACAGGGAAAAATGCAAAGTACTACATCTGGGCAATAAAAATAAAAAAAGCATATACAGAATGGGAGGAATAGGGCTAAGCAACAGCTCATGTGAAAAAGTCTTGGGTATACTAATAGATCACAGACTGAATATGAGTCAACAGTGTGATGCAGCAGAAAAAAAGGCAAATGCAATTCTAGGATGTATTAACAGAAGCATACAGTCTAGATCACGTGAAGTCATTATTTCCCTCTACTCCTCTTTGGTCAGACCTCATCTGGAATATTGTGTCCAGTTTTGGGCACCACATTTTAAAAAAGACATCAACAAACTGGAGCAAGTTCAGAAAAGAGCGACCAGAATGGTGACCGGTCTGCAAACCCTGTCTTATGAGGAAAGGTTGCAGGATTTGGGAATGTTTAGCTTGCAAAAGAGAAGACTGAGAGGAGACTTAATAACTCTACAAATATCTCAAGGGCTGTCACATTGTAGAAGGATCAACTTTATTCTCATTTGCACAAGGAAAGACTAAAAGCAATGGGATGAAACTGAATGGGAGGAGACACAGATTAGATATTAGAAAAAACTTTTTGACAGAGTGATCAATGAGTGGAACAAGCTGCCACGAGAGGTGGTGCATCTAATCCTTATAAACAGGGAGGAAATGGTTGAGGAGGTAAAAGTGGCTGGAACCCTAGGAGGTAGCGACCATGCTATTTTAGAATTTTGGATAACTAGAGGAGGAAGACCTGTGAAGACTCAGACGTCAAGGTTAGATTTCAGAAAGGCAGATTTTAATGGATTCAGAAAGATAATTGGAGGGATCCAATGGCTGGATATCCTTAAAGACAAAAATGTCCAGGAAGGATGGGAAATCTTGAAAAATGAAATTCTCAAAGCACAGTTGTTAACAATTCCGAAAAGAGGGAAAAATAGGAAGCATTTAAGGAAACCAGGATGGATGAACACAGAACTTAAGCACATGCTAAAAAGGAAGAAAAAAATGTTTATAAAATGGAAAGAGGGAGGCATATCTAAAGAAGAATATAATGCTGTCTGCAGAACCTGCAGGGCACAAATCAGATTATTTAAAGCTGACAATGAATTGAGGCTTGCAAGAGATGTCAAAAGCAATAATAAAGGATTTTAGGGATATGTCAAAAGTAAAAGAAAAGTCAAAGATGCTATAGGATTTTTACAGGATGAAAATGATGAAATGGTAAGACAGGATGTTGAGAAGGCTGAACTTTTAAATTCCTATTTTGCATCTGTTTTCTCTCAGAAAGGAAATGTAACACCAACTGTTATTCACTGTCCTATTAAGGGAATAGAAGAATCCAGGATATCTATAAACAGAAAGATAGTGAGGAAACACTTAGCTAACCTAAATGAATTCAAGTCTCCAGGTCCAGATGAATTACACCCCAGAGTACTGAAGGAGATAGCAGAAGAAATTTTTGAACCCCTCTCCATAATCTTTGAAAATTCTTGGAGAACAGGAGAAGTGCCAGAAGACTGGAGAAGAGCAAATGTTGTTCCTATCTTCAAAAAGGGGAAGAAGGTGAACCCAGGCAACTATAGGCCGGTGAGTCTGACTTCTATACCAGGAAAGATCTTTGAACAAATTATTAAACAACATGTATGTCAATACCTGGATAAGAATGAAGTGATTAAACAGAGTCAGCATGGGTTTGTAACTAATAAGTCATGTCAGACTAACTTAATTTCCTTCTATGATGGTATCACTGATTGGGTGGATCAAGGAAATGCTGTAGCTATAGTATATCTTGACTTCAGCAAAGCATTTGACAAAGTCTCTCATACAATCCTTATTGAAAAAATGACTAAGTATGGAATGGACAAGGCAACTGTTAGGTGGATTCATAACTGGCTTAGTGATCGGACCCAAAGAGTGGTCGTAAATGGCTGCACATCCAGTTGGAAGAATGTCTCAAGTGGGGTACCACAGGGCTCTGTCCTGGGCCCTGTATTGTTCAACATCTTTATCAACGATTTAGATGAAGGAATTGAGGGTAAACTGATTAAATTTGCTGATGACACAAAGCTAGGAGGGATAGCTAATACTAGAGAAGAGAGAGAGAGGATTCAAAAAGATTTAAATAAACTGGAGAAGTGGGCAGCAACTAACAGAATGGTTTTTAACAGGGAGAAAAGCAAAGTACTACATCTGGGCAATAAAAATGAAAAAAGCATATATAGAATGGGAGGAATATGGCTAAGTGACAGCACATGTGAAAAAGACTTGGGTATACTAATAGATCACAGACTGAATATGAGTCAACAGTGTGATGCAGCAGCAAAAAAGGCAAATGCAATTCTAGGATGTATTAACAGAAGCATACAGTCTAGATCACGTGAAGTCATTATTTCCCTCTACTCCTCTTTGGTCAGACCTCATCTGGAATATTGTGTCCAGTTTTGGGCACCACATTTTAAATAAGACATCAACAAACTGGAGCAAGTTCAGAAAAGAGCGACCAGAATGGTGACCGGTCTGCAAACCCTGTCTTATGAGGAAAGGTTGCAGGATTTGGGAATGTTTAGTTTGCAAAAGAGAAGACTGAGAGGAGACTTAATAGCTGTCTACAAATATCTAAAGGGCTGTCACATTGTAGAAGGATCAACTTTATTCTCATTTGCACAAGGAAAGACTAGAAGCAATGGGATGAAACTGAATGGGAGGAGACACAGATTAGATATTAGAAAAAACTTTTTGACAGTTAGAGTGATCAATGAGTGGAACAGGCTGCCACGAGAAGTTGTGAGTTCTCCTTCAATGGAAGTCTTCAAACAGAGGCTGGACAGACATCTGACTGGGATGATTTAGCGAATCCTGCTTTGAGCAGGGGGTTGGACCAGATGGCCCAGGAGGTCCCTTCCAACTCTACGATTCTATGATTCTATGATTCTATGAGTTCTCCTTCAATAGAAGTCTTTAAACAGAGGTTGGACAGACATCTGTCTGGAATGATTTAGCGAATCCTGCTTTGAGCAGGGGGTTGGACCAGATGGCCCAGGAGGTCACTTCCAACTCTACGATTCTATGATTCTATGAAACCTCCGACCATAGGCAAATGTCGGCTCTGCACAAAGCCCTGCTAGTGCTGACGTTTATCTACCGTTGGCAGTCATGAAGCGGTTAAGTTAAGGGTACCATCATTTCTGTCCAGGCCTATTTCATGAGTTTAATTTTTTTCATTCTGTGGAAGCATGGCTGGAAAGCAATGTCTGACTTTCATTTGTTCATTTTCATAGATTTTTGATTTATTATTACTTTTGTAAGATTCAAGTTATTTCTGTGACCATTGTGGGTTTTTCTGTAACTAAATGAGGGGTACCAACAATTTAGACCACGTGTGTAGGAGGAGTGAATATTTTGACTCCACAGCCACTTCCCGGAAATTAACACTTAGTGGATGTTGGAGAGTGAAAATTACACATTTGCCATTTTATTACCCAGCACATAGTGCCCAGATTGTGCTCCAGGAGACACCGCAAATTAAGTGGATTCTTCTCACTATAATATTGCTAAATACAGGGATCCTAAATGTTGTTTGCGCACACTGCAAGACTCCGAAGTGAGAGCGGATTTTGCCGGATTGGGTTATAGAAACCTTGTTGGTTTTCAACAGCCTTTGAGCCACTAATAGTGCGGGAACCTCTGTTTCTCCATTGACAGATGATGGACCTGAGTGGGGACTTGTTTTTTGTGAGATGAGAATTGGTATTATTTTCGCCTACATAACATTGATTGGATTCTTTTTATTCGACATTTGGGAGGCAGAATGAACCAACAGTTGAACACCACACACTACTGGTTCATCCAACAAGGTTTTCTATTAGACTGTGAACTGTCATTGTCTTGGTAAATAATTAAAGTTTTTTACATAAACTGTCTGTAAAAATGGCAAGCTAAGTAGAAATGTTCAAAAATATAAAACTCAAGGATATTTTATTAGAAAATAATAATTGTTTTTTATCTTAGCAGATGACTGTACCAGGAGATCAGAGGGACAGCTGACATCTTCAATTTTCAAATCTGATGATCTTGAGATCCTACAAGATACAACTGAAGTGATTGCTGTTACTCCAGATATACCATCATCCATTCACAGGAAAGATCTCTTATCTGATCCTATGAAACAGGTCCCATCTTCTGATTCATTACTGACTACTAAGGAAAATCAAAGTCACAAAAGAGGCATTAAAAAACAAACTGGTCCTAAAGCAAAGAAGTCATATTCATGTTCAGAATGTGGGAAATGTTTTACATGGAAATCACATTTTGTTAGGCACCAGAGAACTCACACAGGGGAGAAGCCTTTTTACTGTTCAGAATGTGGGAAATGTTTTACACATAAATCATATTTTGTGAACCATCAGAGAGCTCACACAGGAGACAAGCCTTTTTCATGTTCAGAATGTGGGAAATGTTTTACATGGAAATCACATTTTGTTAGGCACCAAAGAACTCACACAGGGGAGAAGCCTTTTTACTGTTCAGAATGTGGGAAATGTTTTACACATAAATCATATTTTGTGAACCATCAGAGAACCCACACAGGGGAAAAGCCTTTTTCATGTTCAGAATGTGGGAAATGTTTTAACTATAAGAGGGATCTTGAGCAACATCAAAGAATTCACACAGGGGAGAAGCCTTTTTTATGTTCAATATGTGGGAAATGTTTTAGCCGGAAAGTGCTTCTTGTTACACACCAGAGAATTCACACAGGGGAGAAGCCTTTTTCATGTTCAGAATGTGGGAAATGTTTTAACTATAAGAGGGATCTTGAGCAACATCAAAGAATTCACACAGGGGAGAAGCCTTTTTTATGTTCAGTATGTGGGAAATGTTTTACCCGGAAAGTGCTTCTTGTTACACACCAGAGAACTCACACAGGGGAAAAGCCTTTTTCATGTTCAGAATGTGGGAAATGTTTTAACTATAAGAGGGATCTTGAGCAACATCAAAGAATTCACACAGGGGAGAAGCCTTTTTTATGTTCAGTATGTGGGAAATGTTTTAGCCGGAAAGTGCTTCTTGTTACACACCAGAGAATTCACACAGGGGAGAAGCCTTTTTCATGTTCAGAATGTGGGAAATGTTTTAACCAGAAATCACATTTGGTTAAGCACCAGAGAACCCACACAGGGGAGAAGCCTTTTTCATGTTCAGAATGTGGGAAATATTTTAACCGGAAAGCGCTTCTTGTTAGACATCAGAGCAGTCACATAAAGAAGGAGCCATTTTCATTTTCTTAATGTGGGAAATATTTTACTTGGAAATCAGTTGTTAATAAACATCAGAGACGTCACATAGGGGAGAAGACTTTTTTATATTCATAATGTTGGAATAGTTTTAACCAAAACTGAATCTTCTTAAATGGGTTGTCTCTTGTCATTCCTCATGTTTGCTGACAAAAGGATAAAACTAAACTTTATTAATTCCAAATGTAAAACTACACCCATAATTCACCCCCTGAAAGTTAATCAGTAGGTGACTAAGAGAAAAAATATGTACCCCACAGTTCAGTGTATAGGGTGAGGTGACGTATACACACTCACTCTCCAAGCCTCTCATCTCTGAGGGTTTCATCGTTCTCTCCAAAGGCGACTCATCAGGAGACTCTTTAATATTGACCTATATTCAAGCGAGACTAGACAAAAAACCCATGAAACTATATACTGTCTAAGTTTATAAGCCCCTCCAGTGTCAGGAATAGATAGTATGTGACAATACAGTATAATTCTTGTGTTTTTCTCCTATAGGGACTGCCCTAGTTTGGTAATGTAACTGCTGATAATTAGTAGTGCAGACAAATTGTCCTAGACTAAACTCAGTCTTCAGACGGCCCAATATGTACCACTCAGGGAAAACTTACCTGCTCCAAAGATCATTAGCAGCTTCTAACTAATGGCCATGCTGCGGTCTCTCAGGGAATGAGTGCAATATCGGTATAAAGACTAGGGATATGTGCAATCATAATGTCTGGGAGATCTGTGCCATTATTTAGTATGAATATGGAAATTATCTCTGAAAGGTAAGTGTTCCCTGAGCGGTATATACTGTATTTTCACATACTATCTATTCCTGACACTGGAGGGGCTTATAAACTTACACAGTATATAGTCTGAGGTCGCCCAATATGGGGCTAGTTTTCTGACTGTTTCGGTTAACATGATACATGATTTTAGGGTTTTCTTCGTCTAGTCCCGCTTGAATATAGTTCAATATTAAATAGTCTCCTGATGAATGAATGAATCCAGTGAATATTCATGCCAGCAGGAAGCCGGTGGCTGACACTGCGCGCTACTGAAGAGCAATGAATGCTCACTGCTCTCTGTGCGCACAGTCCCGGTGAGTACTCCGGCAGCTGCGCTCTGCTTGAGAACAACGCATGACGTCCCTGCCATGTGCTGCTTACAGGCATAAAGCAGTTGCTGGCATTGGAGCAGACGCTGTGAGGGAGCGCAAGGATAGGTAAGTGTAATGGTTTTTTTTTAATGTCTTCTGATGGGGCCATGCATACCCGGATGGGGGTGGTGGCCAATTATAAGGATTGGGCCATACATACCAGGACCACAATGGGGGCCAATCATACCATAATAGGGATGGGGCCCTGCATATCAGGATAGGGATGGGGCCATGCATAATAGTATAGGGATGAGGGCGATAATTACTGCCAGGATAGGGATGAGGAGGCATGCATAATAGGATGGGAATGAGGAGTCATGCATACCAGGGTAGGGATGAGGGGGCCATGCATACCAGGATAGGGATGAGGGGGTCATGTATACCAGGATAGGGAAGAGGGGGTCATGCATACCAGGGTAGAGATGAGGGGGCCATGCATACCAGGGTAGGGATGAGGGGTCCATGCATAACAGGGTAGAGATGAGGGGGCCATGCATACCAGGATAGGGAAGAGGGGGTCATGCATACCAGGGTAGGGATGAGGGGGCAATGCATACCAGGATAGAGATGAGGGGGCCATGCATACCAGGATAGGGAAGAGGGGGTCATGCATACCAGGGTAGGGATGAAGGGGCCATGCATGCCAGGATAGGGATGAGAGATCCATGCATACCAGGATAGGGATGAGGGATCCATGCATGCCAGGATAGGGATGAGGGGGCATGTATACCAGGGTAGGGAAGAGGGGACCGTATATACCAGGATAGGGGATATTAAGTAAAGAATTTACTACATTTTTTACCTAATTTCCTCCTCTAAAACCTAGGTGCATCCTATAGTCCACAAAATACAGTATATATATTTTTTTTTTCTCAGTGAGCTCATTCCTCATGTTTGGCCTCAATAAAATAAAAACACACATACTCCACTGGCTGACACTGCGTGCTACTGAAGAGCAATGAATACTTACTGCTCTCTGCAATGAACCGTCCCGGTGAGTACTCTGGCAGCTGTGCTCTGCTTGTGAGCATTGCATGACGTCCCTGCCATGTGATGCTTACAAGCATAAAGCAGTTGCTGGCACTGGAGCAGACGCTGTGAGGGAGCGCAGGATAGGTAAGTGTAATATTTTGTTGTTTTTAATGTTTTCTGATGGGGCCATGCATACCAGGATGGGGGTGGTGGCCAATTATAAGGATTAGGCCATGCATGCCAGAACCGAGATGGGTGCCAATCATACCAGAATAGGGATGGGGGCCCTGCGTACCAGGACGAGATGAGGGCCCTGTATACCAGGATAGGGATGGGGCCATGCATACTAGTATAGGATGAGAGTGATAATTCCAGCCAGGATAGGGATGAGGGATCCATGCATACCTGGGTAGGGATGAGGGGGCCATGCATACCAGGGTAGGGATGAGGGGGCCATGCATACCAGGGTAGGGATGAGGGGGCCATGCATACCAGGATACGGGATATTAAGTACAGAATTAACATTTTTTGCTTCAATTTTTTTCCTAATTTCCTCCTCTAAAACCTAGGTGCGTCCTATAGTCCCAAAAATACGGTATATATATCTTTTTTTCTCAGTGAGCTCAGTCCTCATGTTTGGCCTCATTAAAATAAAAACACTCATACTCCGCTGGTATGCCGGCTCCACTTCAGTGATGTCGAGACTCACTGTCCCGGGGCTTATGTGAGGTTGTTACATCACACGAGCCCTGCACCCAATCAGCGGCAGTATTCTGACTCTTCCTGCTGGCTGTGAATCCCAAGGGTTCTTACTATCAGCTTCTTAGATAATTGTATAACTCGTACTCACACCACCAGGCGTTTTCAGGTCGTTTTAACTCCACCGGCAATGCAACTGTAGAAAGACCAAGAATACCTCTTTGTGGCGTTTTGACTTTTTTTTCTCATTACGCCGTTTAGCAATCAGGTTAATTTTTTTTTTATATTGATAGATCAAGAAATTCTGAACGTGTTGATACCAAATATGTGCATGTTTTTTTTAATTGTTTTATTTTGAATGGGGCGAAATGGGGGTAATTTGAACTTTTATATTTTTTTATTATTTTTAAAAACATTTTTTACTTTTGGCATTGTGAAGATATACAGCATTGTATCTTAATTAACCAGACGACTATTTTTATCAAACGAAGAATAATAGAATGTTATCTGTATGTTGGCTTTAAATTTAAGTGTTGATTTCTGGTTGGTCAAGAAAACAGACTTTTGTTTGTGTAAGCCGGTAATATTGACTTTATTGTGCGCTTATCCTTGATCACTAGTGATGATTGCTGATACGCTAATTATACATTGCATTATGGAGCCAGTTTGATGACTTCTAAAGCAGAGAGGGAAAAACTAAGTAATGCTATAATAATCTCATCTCCATTCTTACCCTTTATGTAAATACTGAATGAGGGACACTTGTTAAGTCTAAAAATAGGTTACATGCCTCTGTATAAAGAGACAGAGAGAGAGACAGCCAGAGAGATTCTGCCAAGACATCTATACATCTCAAAAGGACCAGAGACAGGACAGCAGCCTTTTTAGATCATGGCACCATTACGAGGGACACAGATCTATGATTCTACAGGAAACAACCTAGGGGTTTTCAGCCTCGGTTGGAAGAATACAGATCTGCTGCATTGACCATCGCTGAACCATAGATATGTTTGGAGAAGTCAGGTTGTGATTCTCGGATCAACTGGTCTTGTATGGACTGTCGTCTTCTTACGCTTATCATTACCTCCTCTATGTGCATGCCATAGGTGCGGTAGTGACTCTGGAAGATCTGTAGTCACAGCTGCTATTATCCCGGCAGGTCAGTGGAAGGGTGAGACTCTGTAATGTGCCCCATCTTGGGTACTGTGCTGGGACTGTTCTATGTGTTATCTGCCTGTTTTGTGGCTCAGTAAAGCATTGCCACTCTGTTTTACCTTCAGCCTGTGTTGCCTGAGTAGCATTTTCCCCATGTTAAAAGGAGAGCGGGAGTTTGGCAGGATGATCCCTGGTCCATGCATTTTCGGCTAGCGGGCAGCGCTCATAGAAATAGACTTCTGCTGGAGACCTCTGGTTGTCATGCTAACCCATCAGTGATCCACAATCGTGACGGGGTCACTGAAGGGCGGGATTTCCGGCGCGCTTGCTGGCATGTGCCAGAAAAGATGTGGACTCAGCGCTGGAGCAGACATCAAAGGGAGGGAGCCCGACATCCGCATACATTTACACCCGATGTCAGAAAGGGTTAAAGGGGATTGTTTTTACAGAGACAGAAGTGGTAATCATGTATACATACAGATAATTACAGAAATACACAGCTTCTAATGGTAAATAGTATAGAGTTACCACAAGAAAATATAATTTGTGTAAATCATGTGTAGATATAAAAATTCAGGCAAATGTCAAATGTAGCGCCATCTAGTGGCCATGTGCAAAAGTGCCATCATAGAGTAACATGTATCCTAAGAGAGCGTCACTATCAAGGTGGAAATGAGATGAAAGGGAAGGTGCCGTGATTTTTGATAATTTATTGTAAAAATGAAAATGATCTAAGAATATGATTTCATCTAAGCTTGACTCTGTTATGTTTATTTTTTACTCTTTTAGTGCAGCCACTGGGCGCTGCCATTTTACCTTGCAGGTCTGTAATGGCTGCTGAACGACACTTTCCATCCTCAAATACGGCAGTCCCTGGGCATAGGAGACAGCAGTCGGACACCGACCCTATCTCTAACATTGCAGCCGCATCTGCTGTGAACTGGGTACGCCTCTGTGGGCTGCTCAATTCACAGCTGTAGTTGTGGCCAGACGCCATTTTATTAGAGACCAGCGCTATCCGCTAAGCTCCATTTACACTCTATCACAAGCCCTATTATGCCGGATGCTGTACTGTTCACTGCCAGCATAATAGGTCTTGGATGGTCACGTTGCGCTTAACGGAAGAGCTGCAGGAGATCAGGACAGGATACCGGACGAGCTCCTGGAATCCTGACGAGCTGCTGCCTGCTGTAGACCCGACGAGCTGCTGCCTGCTGTAGACCCGACAAGCTGCTGCCTGCTGGAGACCCGACGAGCTGCTGCCTGCTGTAGACCCGACGAGCTGCTGCCTACTGAAGACCCGACAAGCTGCTGGAGACAAGATGACCTGCTGTATACCAGGTGTGTTGCAGCAAGGAAGGGAGTGGGGTGGTGACATCATCCATTGGTAACTATCAGGGCTGCAGAGGTGAAGGGCCAGGAATACTGCTTTTTGTACAGAGGCAAAAATATGAGAGGTGGTTGATGGTATATGTCAGGGGGGAAGTAGCATATGGAGGTTGTGCGTGGCATATACAGGGGGAGCTGGCATATGGAGGTTGTGCATGGCATATACAGGGTGATCTGGCATATGGAGGTTGTGCGTGGCATATACAGGGTGATCTGGCATATGGAGGTTGTGTGTGGCATATACAGGGGGGAAGTAGCATATGGAGGTTGTGCGTGGCATATACAGGGGTGACCTGGCATATGGAGGTTGTGTGTGGCATATACAGGGGTGAGCAGGCATATGGAGGTTGTGCGTGGCATGTACAGGGTGAGCTGGCATATGGAGGTTGTGTGTGGCATATACAGGGGGAGCTGGCATATGGAGGTTGTGTGTGGCATATACAGGGGTGAGCTGGCATATGGAGGTTGTCTGTGGCATATACAGGGGTGAGCTGGCGTATGGAGGTTGTGTGTGGCATATACAGGGGTGAGCAGGCATATGGAGGTTGTGTGTGGCATATACAGGGGGAGCTGGCATATGGAGGTTGTGTGTGGCATATACAGGGGTGAGCTGGCATATGGAGGTTGTGTGTGGCATATACAGGGGTGAGCTGGCATATGGAGGTTGTGTGTGGCATATACAGGGGTGAGCTGGCATATGGAGGTTGTCTGTGGCATATACAGGGGTGAGCTGGCGTATGGAGGTTGTGTGTGGCATATACAGGGGTGAGCAGGCATATGGAGGTTGTGCGTGGCATGTACAGGGTGAGCTGGCATATGGAGGTTGTGTGTGGCATATACAGGGGGAGCTGGCATATGGAGGTTGTCTGTGGCATATACAGGGGTGAGCTGGCGTATGGAGGTTGTGCGTGGCATATACAGGGGTGAGCTGGGATATGGTGGTTGTGTGTGGCATATACAGGGGGGAGCTGGGATATGGTGGATGTGTGTGGCATATACAGGGGGGAGTTGGCTTATGGAGTTTGTGCATGGCATATACAGGGGTGATCTGGCATATGGAGGTTGTGCGTGGCATATACAGGGGGGAGTTGGCTTATGGAGTTTGTGCATGGCATATACAGGGGTGATCTGGCATATGGAGGTTGTGCGTGGCATATACAGGGGTGAGCTGGGATATGGTGGTTGTGTGTGGCATATACAGGGGTGAGCTGGGATATGGTGGTTGTGTGGCATATACAGGGGGGAGCTGGCATATGAAGGTTGTGCGTGGCATATACAGGGGTGAGCTGGCATATGGAGTTTGTGCATGGCATGTAAAGGGGTGATCTGGCATATGGAGGTTGTGTGTGGCATATACAGGGGTGAGCTGGCATATGGAGTTTGTGCATGGCATATACAGGGGTGATCTGGCATATGGAGGCTGTGCATGGCATATACAGGGGGGAGCTGGCATATGGAGGTTGTGTGTGGCATATACTCCTCACACAATGTGCCCATACAATACCCAACACGTGCACAGTAGGATGACTCTACAGTGTCCCTAGCACGGTATGATGCAGCAACCGTGTCCACACCATAGTATCATGTCCCCACAACCACTAACACAGTATAATGCTGCAACCGTGTCCACAACATAGTATCATGCCCCCACAACCACTAACACAGTATGATGCTGCAACCGTGTCCACAACATAGTATCATGCCCCCACAACCACTAACGCAGTATGATGCTGCAACCGTGTCCACAACATAGTATCATGCCCCCACAACCACTAACACAGTATGAGGCAGCAACTGTGTCCACAACATAGTGTCATGCCCCCACAACCACTAATGCAGTATGATGCTGCAACCGTGTCCACAACATAGTATCATGCCCCCTCAACCATTAGCGCAGTATGATGCAGCAACCGTGTCCACAACATAGTATCATGCTCCCACAACCACTAATGCAGTATGAGGCAGCAACTGTGTCCACAACATAGTATCATGCCCCCACAACCATTAGCGCAGTATGATGCAGCAACCGTGTCCACAACATAGTATCATGCCCCCTCAACCATTAGCGCAGTATGATGCAGCAACCGTGTCCACAACATAGTATCATGCTCCCACAACCACTAATGCAGTATGAGGCAGCAACTGTGTCCACAACATAGTATCATGCCCCCTCAACCATTAGCGCAGTATGATGCAGCAACCGTGTCCACAACATAGTATCATGCTCCCACAACCACTAATGCAGTATGATGCTGCAACCGTGTCCACAACATCGTATCATGCCCCCACTAACACAGTATGATGCAGCAACAATGTCCACAACATAGTATCATGCCCCCACAACCACTAACACAGTATGATGCAGCAACATTGTCCACAACATAGTATCATGCCCCCACAACCATTAGCGCAGTATGATGCTGCAACCGTGTCCACACCATGTTATGATGCCCCCAGAACCATTAGCGCAGTATGATGCAGCAACCGTGTCCACAACATAGTATCATGCTCCCACAACCACTAATGCAGTATGATGCTGCAACCGTGTCCACAACATAGTATCATGCCCCCACTAACACAGTATGATGCAGCAACAATGTCCACAACAGAGTATCATGCCCCCACAACCATTAGCACAGTATGATGCAGCAACAATGTCCATAACATAGTATCATGCTCCCACAACCATTAGCACAGTATGATGCAGCAACTGTGTCCACAGCATAGTATCATGCCCACACAACCATTAGCACAGTATGATGCAGCAACCATGTCCACAACATAGTATCATGCCCCCACAACCACTAACACAGTATGATGCTGCAACAATGTCCATAACATAGTATCATGCCCCCACAACCATTAGCACAGTATGATGCAGCAACAATGTCCACAACATAGTATCATGCCCCACAACCATTAGCACAGTATGATGCTGCAACAATGTCCACAACATAGTATCATGCTCCCACAACCACTAACACAGTATGATGCAGCAACCGTGTCCACAACATAGTATCATGCCCCCACAACCATTAGCACAGTATGATGCTGCAACAATGTCCACAACATAGTATCATGCCCCCACAACCATTAGCACAGTATGATGCAGCAACCGTGTCCACACCATATTATGATGCCCCCAGAACCATTAGCGCAGTACGATGCAGCAACCGTGTCCACAACATAGTATCATGCCCCCACAACCACTAATGCAGTATGATGCTGCAACCGTGTCCACAACATAGTATCATGCCCCCACAACCATTAGCGTAGTATGAGGCAGCAACCGTGTCCACACCATATTATGATGCCCCCAGAACCATTAGCACAGTATGATGCTGCAATCGTGTATACAGCATAGTATCATGCCCCCACAACCACTAACATAGTATGATGTGACCATTGCACACCCCATTCATTATGATACTGCAACAGCCCCCTCCAGTGCAGTATGTTGTCCCCACAGTGCCCCCAACACCGTATGATGCCAACAGTCTTCCCCCACATACATTATGAGGCCCCTACACTGTAAGAATCTTCTACATCCCCCCACACAGTATGATGCCTCCACAGCCCCACAAAACAGTATGATGGCCCCACAGTACCCCATACACAATGTGATGGCCCCCAAAGTCTCACACACCGTATGATGGTCCCAGCTGCCTCCAATATAAAGTATGATTTCCCCCACAGTTCCCTACATAGTTTGATTACCCATACAGTCCCCTCACACAAAATTGAGGCCCCCACACATAGCATGATGTCCTCATAACTATGTCCAAGAAGTATCATTTCTCCTTGCGGAGAATGACATGCTAAGCATGTCGAGGTGAGGAGACTTAAAGCCGCAATGCTCCTCTGGGAAATATGCTAATTATGCAAATTGTCTCTTCAGAGAGGAAGAGGACTAGAACTCTAGTGCCACCTATTGGAGGTAGCAATCCTAAAAGTCAATGTTGACCCTTTAACGAGCCTAGTTACATGACTTAGGATAAAAGCCAAGCCAGAATCTCCATTTGCAGACACTGTGTTTCAGGGTACTGCCCCTCATCAGTGCAAAGTGGGAGAAGATCTGGTTTGGCTGTGAGAGAGGCATCTGACCGATATCCAAGAAGTATCATTTCTCCTTGCGGAGAATGACATGCTAAGCATGTACCCCGAAGCACAGTGTCTGCAAATGGAGATTCTGGCTTGGCTTTTATCCTAAGTCATGTAACTAGGCTCGTTAAAGGGTCAACATTGCCTTTTAGGATTGCTACCTCCAATAGGTGGCACTAGAGTTCTAGTCCCATAACTATGTACACAGTATGGTGACCCCCACAATTCCATCCACAGCACACACAGTATGATTGCTCCTACTCAGCATGCTCGCTCCATTCCAAAAGAATTGACTGACAAAATTGTTTAAAAATGTTCTCACGCAGCCCAATTCCTCCAGTGCCCTTCACCCGTCTGTGCAGGCTCGATCTAGTCTCATCATTGTGCCTTCTGGCTGACACTCAGATCTACAGACTGAATACAGTTCTACCATTGAATTCCACTGTATTGGCCTCGGAAGCAGATACTGGTGAAATGTAGCCACCAGCACAGGGAGGGCAATGTTGCTTGACACCACGCCCCCCACACACTCACGGCTCCCATCATGGCTGCATGGTTTGCCGCTGTTAGCTTGAAGCGGGTGGCATACTGCTATCATTTAGACACTTTTGTCTATGAATGATTACTTTGTGATCGGTGGGGGTCCAACTACTAAAAGCAGGGTTCTGCAATGAGCCATCAGAATGGAGCGGTGGCGGCACATGCGTTCCACCGCTTCTTGTATTGTCTATAGGATTGCTAGAGAGAATCAAGTAGAGCTGTACGCATGTGACGGCCATCCAGGCAAAAAATTGAGTGATGGAGGCCACAACTGTTTCATCGTCCTGTTCTCTGGATCTATGGGGATCCAATCTGTCCGACTCCCACCAATCACAATGACCAATCCTGTGGAAAATGTGAAGCTAAAGACTGTTTATAGATGGACGGTAGTTTGCTGCGAGGTCAGGTGGATCTTCTGCATTGTCTCTAATGCGCCATCCAGTTGTTAGCGAAGGTAGAAATGACCATTCTCGACCAATAGAAACTTTACAGCATACTAGACTTCTATTGTAGAAAAATAAAAGTCTAGTTGTTATGCGTCTCCATTGCTTTTCTGTACAAGTTAAAAGAAAGTATACCAATGCGTATACATCAAACGTGATGATAACACAGCCCTAAACCTGAACTCCAATGCAGTTTCACATTGAAGAGCAGTTTTATAGTTACACGTAGCTAGAATTTACAGGAAACATTGGAAATTTATTGAGGCTTTTGTTTCAGTTTTCGCGCATAAAAAAAAATCACAAAGTTTGTACCGTTTCGTGCAGCACTGAAAATTTGGTGCAAAGTACAATAATGCAGCCCGAAAAGCAACTGACTTCAAGCTTCAATTCATCTCATTAATATTATTATTATTATTATTATACATTTTATAGCGCCATTTATTCCATGGCACTTTACATGTGAAATGGGCAAATATGGACAAGTATAATAAACATGAGCAAAACAAGGTGCACACAAGTACAGAAGGAGAGAGGACCCTGCCCGCGAGGGCTCCCCATCTACAGGACACGGGTGAGGGTACAGTAGGAGAGAGTAGAGCTGGTCGTGTGGCGGTTCAGTAGACTGAGGATCACCGCAGGTTGCAGGCTTGTCGGAAGAGGTGGGTCTTCAGGTTCTTTTTGAAGGTTTCCGTCGTAGGGGAAAGTCTGATGTGTTGAGGTAGAAAGTTCCAGAGTATGGGGGAAGCACGGGAGAAGTCTTGTATGCGGTTGTGCGTAGAAGAGATAAGAGGGGAGTAGAGAAGGAGATCTTGAGAGGATCGAAGGTTGTGTGTGGGTAAGTACCGGGAGACCATGTCACAGATGTATAGAGGAGACAGGTTGTGGATGGCTTTGTATGTCATAGTTAGGGTTTTGAACTGGAGCCTCTGGTCTATAGGAAACCAGTGAAAGGCTTGGCATAGAGGAGAGGCTAAAGAATAACAGGGAGATAGGTGGATTAGTTGGGCAGCAGAGTGTAGGATGGATTAGATTGGTGCTAGAGGGGAGGCCAGAGAGTAGGAGGTAGCAGTAGTCGAGGCGGGAGATGGTAAGGGCATGCGCTAGTGGTTTTGTGGCTTCATAGTCAAGGATTGTATGGATCCGGGAAATATTTTTGAGTTTGTGTCAGTAGGAGGAGGCAAGGACTTGGATATGTGGCTTGAAAGAGAGGGCAGAGTCGAGGATCACCCCGAGGCATTGAGCATGCGGGACTGGGGAAAGTTTATCTCATGACAAATTCCCTGTTGCAAGTCACTTTGTAAGGACATTATTTTGTCATGTGCATATCTTATATATACTCTCCTCTCCGTAGCTCAGATTTGCTTGTCTTGTGTCAAAAGCGAGCTCCTTCTGGTAAGTTTTATATATGTCCTAGTTTAGTCTTTATCCTGTGACATAATCTCTCCCAGAATGCAGAGCAGAAGACATTAGATTAGCCCACCAAGGGATGTGTCTGTCTACAGATGGTAAGCTGTTTTAGGGGCAATCAGCAGAAATGTACTACAACCAGACTTTCTGTAGTTCAGGATCATTAGACCCTTAATTACTGCTGTAGAAACCTTATGGGTTCTTCTAATGAGTGCACCAGTGTTACAGGACGATGCTTCAGAAGAAGACTACAGCGCTGTGTCCTGCACTGTACAGATGCTCAGGCTGATGCTTGCAGCATTGAGCATTAACAATGATCGGAGTCCAAATTGGTCTAGGATCATGTAACCCCTTAGATGCCAAAATGAATGGTGACTGCCAAAAAGTATAATAAAAAAACACAAGTTCTCATAAAGCTATGTTGAAAGAAAGATGAAAAAATTGTGGATCTTGACATGCAATGATAAAAAATGGAGAAAATGGTTGGTTCTTGGAGCCATATTCTTGGTATCAGAAGGCACAGATCCTACTGACAGCTGTCAGTGACGGTAATTCATACATGTCTATGAGGCAGACAGAGAAGCTGCATAATGTGCCGTGTAGAGGACAGGCAGTCACCTGCGTCCTCCAAGTTTGTGAAGTCGACTCATTTGTATTGATGTCAGAGGAGAATGCAACTTTTGTTTTATTTCATTTTGGCAGTGATCCCACCGGCTTTGTCTTTTTGGTGGTAATGGCTATTTTCTGAGGCTTCAAATGCTTTGGCTTCCTATTTAAAAAAAACACTTAAGTGTGAACAGCAATATATAAATTATGTCATGTCTAAGCTCCAGTAACAGAGGCGTATCTAGGCTTTCTGGCACCCGGGGCAAGAATTTGGTTCGGCGCCCCCCCAGTACATATGCGACTTGCAAGTACCCACAAGCCGCTCTCCCTAATGCTCTCAATGTTCAGTAAAAAACTGAAAGCAGGAAGAGAAGCTCGTTGTCACAGGACCATAACTATGAAAATCGCATATGAGTGAAGTGTCCATGTGATGACTACTGGAACCTGCAGAGCTGAATCCTGACATTTCAGCTTCTGAATTCTCACAACGAATGCACTGCACACTTTTATGATCCTCCCTTGCCGATATACAGTCATGTCAGCACAAGTATGCGAGTTATATACTTCTGGCCACATTCCGACTAGACGTGCCCGGCCCCGCTCTGTTCATTTTCATTGAGTGAGGCCACACATGTCTAGTCAGCATGTGACCGTATGTATGTAAATTACCGGCACGAGAGAATCCTGACAGTGTTCAGTGAGCACTGTGAGAATTCAGAAGTCTGCAGTCACATAGAATGACTGCAGACTCAGCACAAACCTGGACAACCCCTGTAATGCTCCTAACAAATAAAAACATGAGAATAAGTCAGTATCACAGATAATATATACATCCAGGTACCTTATAGATGACGGCGTCTCTGGAGTCGTTCTCCTTCTTTTCTTCTTCTTGTCCAGACCCCATGATGAGTTTTCTCATCCACAGCCGTCTCTGTAGACTTCCATCTTCTCCGTTCTTCTGCACCAATTCTCCACGCGATGCCTTAAAGATTGAAGTGTCATTATAATGCCCCTAAATACAAATATCTGCAATATACTGTCGCCTCACACTATTCCCCTCCCTCCTCATACTGTCTCCTCTATCATCCTCCTGTTCACCATACTGTCTCCTCATATATTTACCCCCTCACTCTCTATACTGTCTGCTCACACATACCCCTGACTCCCCATACTGTGTCTGCACACATCCCATCACCCTCACTCCCCATACTGTGCCCACATACATTTTTCCCATCACTCCCCATACTGTGTCCACATACATTCACCCGTTCGCACCCCTTACTGTCTGCACCCATCCCCCATACTGTTTCCTCATACATGCCTCGGCACACAAAATTTATGAAATATAATGCTCAACTTTATAAGACTAAAGCAATTCTGATAAAGTTATTTCAATACATATACTGTATGCTGATACAAAGAAAGTACCTCAGATTACCACCACCGAGATAAGCAATACTGTGGTAATCTGAGGTACTTTCTTTGTATCAGCATATATGTATTGAAATAACTTTATCAGAATTGCTTTAGTCTTATAAACTTGAGCATTATATTTCATAAATTTTGTGTGCCGAAGTTTTTCTACTGTACAATATATGTCTTTTAACTCTGAGCACCTAAATTGGCAGTGAGCACCCCATTCTCTACAGTATTCCTCATAAATACTCTTCATTTTGTGTCCTCAAATCACCCCACACACATTAAATCCCATCCCCACTCCAAATCCCCCCACATTAAGTATTCCCCATCCCCACTCAATAACCCCCGTCCCAACACCCAAATCCCCACACACACTCATTATGTAGCCCCCACTCATTATGTACCCCCACTCATTATGTACCCCCACACATTAACCCCCATCCCCACTCATTAACCCCCCCACACATTAACCCCCATCCCCACTCATTAACCCCCCACACATTAACCCCCATCCCCACTCATTAACCCCCCACACATTAACCCCCATCCCCACTCATTAACCCCCCTCACATATTAACCCTCATCCCCACTCATTAACCCCCCACACAATAACCCCCATCCCCACTCATTAACGCTCCACACATAAACCCCCATCCCCACTCATTAACCCCCCACACATTAACCACATCCCCACTCATTAACCCCCCACACATTAACCCCCATCTCCACTCATTAACCCCCACACATTAACCCCCATCTCCACTCATTAACCCCTCAACTCATTTACCCCCATCCCCACTCATTAACCCCCATCCCCACTCATTAACCCCCATCTCCACTTATTAACCCCCATCCCCACTCATTAACCCCCATCCCCACTCATTAACCCCCCACTCATTAAACCCCATCCCCACATTAACCCCCATCTCCACTCATTAACCCCAAACATTAACCCCCATCCCCACTCATTAACCCCCCACTCATTAAACCCCATCAAAGGTTAGAAGGGGTACCGTATCCCCGGATAACATGTATGGATAGCGTACACATTCAAAATATATGTCTATACAGCATGAGGCAGGCTCAGACGGTGTTAGGCCCAGTATGGATTGCACGTCATTGCACAAAGGTTAGAAAGGGTACCGTATCCCCGGATAACATGTATGGATAGCGTACACATTCAAAATATATGTCTCAGGAGGCAGGCTCAGACGGTGTCAGGCACAGTATGGATTTGACGGCCCAGATTACACAGTGGAGGAGCAGGGAGAGGTAAAGATTGCAAATGCTGGGGCCCTGGCCAAGCAAGGGGGGCCCACTAGTGGGCGTCGGTACTGGCACTGGGCCCCTCATAGTACAGCGGTGTGTCTGACGGCGGGTGTGCACCACCACCGTCAGAGACACTTGATTGCACTATGAGGGACCCTGTGCCAGTGCCTGCGCCCAAGAGTCGGCCTACCCACCTGTCCAGGGCAACGGCACTCGCACGGTGTCGTGCGCTAGGTGGTGACCCCGGCCATGGGGGGGGAGGCAGCACAGTTAGGGAGTTTTAGAAAGTGGCATATGTTGATGTTGGACATTCAACTGATGCAAAAGGCGAAATAGGTGAAGTACCAGGAAGAGGTGGACCAAAGCAAGCCATTTTTCTGTCACCCTATGTGTCATCAGGGGAAGGTGGGACAAAATCCTTGGAAACCCATGCGTGGTTCATTTTATTGAAGGTTAGATCATCCACATTTTGGGTTGACAGACGGGTCCTTTTTTCTGTCAGGATTGATCCAGCTGCACTGAAGACTCTTTCCGATAGCACACTTGCAGCTGGGCAAGCGAGCTCCTGTAAGGCATATTGGGCCAATTCAGGCCAGGTGTCCAGTTTAGCGGCCCAATAGTCAAAGGGGAATGACCTGTGTGGGAGAACATCGATATGGGAGGAAAAGTAGTTTGTAACCATAGTTGACAACTGCTGTCTCCTGTCACTTTCCATCGATGCAGTATTACCAGTTGTGTGAGCGGTATTTGAAAAATCAGTCAACAACATTGTCATGAAACCCCTGTCTCCAACGCCACTTCTGCTGTGTGCACCACGAACACCTCTGCCAAGCTGCCCCCGGCCCGTACGGCTCGTGTGAGAACCATCACCGCTGCTGTGTGCTGGGAATGCCTCAAGCAACCGATTTACCAGAGTTGCTTGTTTATTAGCCAATATTAGGTCAAGGTTCTCCTGTGGCATGATGTTTTGTAATTTGCCTTTATAGCGTGGATCCAGGATGCTGGCCAACCAGTAGTCGTCATCGTTCATCATTTTGGCAATGCGGGGGTCCCTTTTTAGGATCCGCAAGGCATAATCTGACATGTGGGCCAATGTTCCCGGTGTCAATGATGCACTGCGAGTGCTGGGTGGAGGAGCACTTTCTGGCAAATCCACATCCCTCCAGTCACGCACAAACCCTGTACCAGACCTTGCCACGCCAACATTTTCACTTGCCCCACGAGATGCATCCTCCTCCCCTAAGTAATCATCCCCATCATCCTCCTCTTCCTCCTCCTCTTCTTCCTCCACCTCGTCCAGGAGAGGTCCCTGAGCAGACAATGGCTGAATGTCATCAAGGATTCCCTCCTCCTCTTCCTCCTCATCAACATTGGCTGCAGACGCCTGCTCCTTAAGGTGCGTCAAAGTTTGTATGAGCAGACGCATAAGTGGGATGCTCATGCTTAGGATGGCGTCGTCTGCGCTTACCAGCCGTGTGCATTCCTCAAAACACTGAAGGACTTTACAAAGGTCTTTCAGCTTCTACCACTGCACGCCTGTCATAGAATCATAGAATCGTAGAGTTGGAAGGGACCTCCTGGGCCATCTGGTCCAACCCCCTGCTCAAAGCAGGATTCGCTAAATCATCCCAGTCAGATGTCTGTCCAGCCTCTGTTTGAAGACTTCCATTGAAGGAGAACTCACCACTTCTCGTGGCAGCCTGTTCCACTCATTTATCACTCTAACTGTCAAAAAGTTTTTTCTAATATCTAATCTGTGTCTCTTCCCATTCAGTTTCATACCATTGCTTCTAGTCTTTCCTTGTGCAAATGAGAATAAAGTTGATCCTTCTACAATGTGACAGCCCTTTAGATATTTGTAGACAGCTATTAAGTCTCCTCTCAGTCTTCTCTTTTGCAAACTAAACATTCCCAAATCCTGCAACCTTTCCTCATAAGACAGGGTTTGCAGACCGGTCACCATTCTGGTCGCTCTTTTCTGAACTTGCTCCAGTTTGTTGATGTCTTTTTTAAAATGTGGTGCCCAAAACTGGACACAATATTCCAGATGAGGTCTGACCAAAGAGGAGTAGAGGGAAATAATGACTTCACGTGATCTAGACTGTATGCTTCTGTTAATACATCCTAGAATTGCATTTGCCTTTTTTGCTGCTGCATCACACTGTTGACTCATATTCAGTCTGTGATCTATTAGTATACCCAAGTCTTTTTCACATGTGCTGTCACTTAGCCATATTCCTCCCATTCTATATATGCTTTTTTCATTTTTATTGCCCAGATGTAGTACTTTGCATTTCTCCCTGTTAAAAACCATTCTGTTAGTTGCTGCCCACTTCTCCAGTTTATTTAAATCTTTTTGAATCCTCTCTCTCTCTTCTCTAGTATTAGCTATCCCTCCTAGCTTTGTGTCATCAGCAAATTTAATCAGTTTACCCTCAATTCCTTCATCTAAATCGTTGATAAAGATGTTGAACAATACAGGGCCCAGGACAGAGCCCTGTGGTACCCCACTTGAGACATTCTTCCAACTGGATGTGCAGCCATTTACGACCACTCTTTGGGTCCGATCACTAAGCCAGTTATGAATCCACCTAACAGTTGCCTTGTCCATTCCATACTTAGTCATTTTTTCAATAAGGATTGTATGAGAGACTTTGTCAAATGCTTTGCTGAAGTCAAGATATACTATATCTACAGCATTTCCTTGATCCACCCAATCAGTGATACCGTCATAGAAGGAAATTAAGTTAGTCTGACATGACTTATTAGTTAGAAACCCATGCTGACTCTGTTTAATCACTTCATTCTTATCCAGGTATTGACATACATGTTGTTTAATAATTTGTTCAAAGATCTTTCCTGGTATAGAAGTCAGACTCACCGGCCTATAGTTGCCTGGGTCCACCTTCTTCCCCTTTTTGAAGATAGGAACAACATTTGCTCTTCTCCAGTCTTCTGGCACTTCTCCTGTTCTCCAAGAATTTTCAAAGATTATGGAGAGGGGTTCAAAAATTTCTTCTGCTATCTCCTTCAGTACTCTGGGGTGTAATTCATCTGGACCTGGAGACTTGAATTCATTTAGGTTAGCTAAGTGTTTCCTCACTATCTTTCTGTTTATAGATATCCTGGATTCTTCTATTCCCTTAATGGGACAGTGAATAACAGTTGATGTTGCATTTCCTTTCTGAGAGAAAACAGATGCAAAATAGGAATTTAAAAGTTCAGCCTTCTCAACATCCTGTCTTACCATTTCATCATTTTCATCCTGTAAAAATCCTATAGCATCTTTGACTTTTCTTTTACTTTTGACATATCCCCAAAATCCTTTATTATTGCTTTTGACATCTCTTGCAAGCCTCAGTTCATTTTCAGCTTTAGCTAATCTGATTTGTGCCCTGCAGGTTCTGCAGACAGCATTATATTCTTCTTTAGATATGCCTCCCTCTTTCCATTTTATAAACATTTTTTTCTTCCTTTTTAGTATGTGCTTAAGTTCTGTGTTCATCCATCCTGGTTTCCTTAAATGCTTCCTATTCTTCCCTCTTTTCGGAATTGTTAACAACTGTGCTTTGAGAATTTCATTTTTCAAGATTTCCCATCCTTCCTGGACATTTTTGTCTTTAAGGATATCCAGCCATTGGATCCCTCCAATTCTCTTTCTGAATCCCTTAAAATCTGCCTTTCTGAAATCTAACCTTGACGTCTGAGTCTTCACAGGTCTTCCACCTCTAGTAATCCAAAATTCTAAAATAGCATGGTCGCTACCTCCTAGGGTCCCAGCCACTTTTACCTCCTCAACCATTTCCTCCCTGTTTATAAGGATTAGATCCAAGGTAGCAGTTCCCCTTGTTTTCTCCCTTACCTTTTGGAAGATAAAGTTGTCAGCAAGAGAGGATAAGAATTTCCTTGACCTGTTAGTTTTGCCTGAGTGAGATTCCCAACAAATGTCTGGATAGTTGAAATCTCCCATGACAACTATGTCATATTTTTTGGAGAACTTGGCCATCTGATGCATAAATAGTTCATCTATATCTTCGGCTTGCACAGGCGGCCTGTAGTAAATGCCTACAATGGTGTCCTTTCCATTGTTCTGTCCTTGTATTCTTACCCAAACAGTTTCCACAGAACTCCCAGTCTCTGAAGCTTCAATCTCTGTGCAGATATACGCGTTTCGAACATACAATGCGACACCCCCTCCTCGTTTATCAAGTCTGTTTCTTGCAAATAAGTTGTATCCTTCTAGTCTTGTATTCCAATCATGTGTATTGTCCCACCAAGTTTCAGTGATTCCAATTACATCATATTTCTGTTCCTGTGTTAGTAGTTCCAATTCTCCTTGTTTGTTGCCCATGCTTTGTGCATTAGTATAGAAACATTTTAGTTTGTGATTGGTTTCTCTTTCTCCAATATTTTTATTAATTAGATTCTTTCGTCTTTGTTCTTCCTTTCCACTTCTAATAGCAGAGTTCTCAATAGCATTTGTCAGGTGTATGGCTTTTTCTGGTCTTTTGCTTCCCTTCCCATGTTGTTCTAGTTTAAAGCTCTCCTTGTCTGCTCTCAAAGTGCCTGGCCGTGTATCCTCCCACAAATGCATTATGGCCTGCCTCTGCTCGCACAGCCGCTCCACCGTGTGCAGGGTGGAGTTCCACCTTGTTGCAATGTCGATAATGAGGCGGTGGTTGGGAAGGTGGAGCAATCGCTGCAGCTTCTGCATACGAACGGAGTGTACAGACGACCGGCGGATGTACGCGCACAGTCTTCGCACCTTCTGGAGCAGGGCTGTTAACTCCGGATAATTTTTGAGGAAGCACTGCACCACCAGGTTCAAGGTGTGAGCCAAGCAAGGTATGTGGCTGAGTTTTGAAAGGGCTATGGCTGCCACAAAATTACGGCCGTTATCACTAACTACCTTGCCTGCCTCAAGATGTACACTGCCCAGCCATGACTCAGTTTGTCGCTTCAAGTACTCGGCCAGCACCTCGGCGGTGTGTCTGTCGCCCAAACACATCATCTGCAACACAGCCTGCTGACGCTTTCCACTAGCTGCTCGATAGGGGGACACATCGTGTGCAACAGTGGCAGCTGCAGATGGAGTGCTCGTACGACTGCGCTCTGTGGACGAGCTGTCGCTTCTGGAGGAGGAGGAGGGTCGAACGCCTACAGCCAACTGTTTCCTATACCGTGGGCTAGGCAGCACTGTCCCACCACCGCTGTCCCCTGTGGACCCTGCATCCACCACATTAACCCAGTGCGCAGTGATGGACACGTAACGGCCCTGGCCATGCCGACTGGACCATGCATCAGTTGTGAGGTGCACCTTTCCGCTCACTGACTGTTTGAGTGCATGGACAATGCGGTCTTTCACATGATGGTGGAGGGCTGGGATGGCTTTGCGAGAGAAGTGGCGACTGGGTAGGTCATAGCGTGGTACTGCATAGGCCATGAGTTCGCGGAAAGCTGTGCTTTCCACCAACCGAAAGGGCATCATCTCAAACGAGATTAGTTTGGCAATGTGGGCGTTCAAACCCAGTGTACGCGGATGAGAGACTGAGTACTTTCTTGACCTACTCATAGTGTCTGGGAGGGTGAGCTGGACTTGAGAGCTGCATATGGTGGAAGTAGCGGTGGACAGGGCGGACTGAGAGAGGGTTGATGATGGTGATGGAGTTGGTGTTCTTTCTGATGGCCTAGAATCAGTCTTTCGTTGATATAACAGTGGGATTCCCTGACTGCTGTGGCCTTGCAACGACACCTCAACATTTGCTGCTGTGCTAACCAGTGGGCTTACAGTGGGGGAAACAATGTAGCGTTGCTGACTACCTTCGTTGTGATCAGTTGCACATGTGGCACTTGAGGTTTGGTGTTGTGTCCACGCTTGCAAGTGCATGCTGGTTAAATGTCTAAGCATGCAACTGGTATTCAAATTTTTCAGATTTTTCCCTCGGCTAAAGGTCTTTGCGCACTTCTTACAGATAACCTTGGCCTGATCATGAGGATTTTGTTCAAAAAAGTGCCACACTGCACTCTTCCTACTTTGGCAGACATTTTGCGGCCTAGCACGCTGTGATCTTTTGACCCTCTGGACAAGCTGTCCAGCAACTCTTTTGATGTTTGGAACCTGTCTTTGGAGTGCTCCGGGCCTGCCAGATAACAGCTGTTGCGATGTCGATGTCTGCTGTGGATGCTCCTCATCTGAGCTATTGGAAGCAGCACCCTCTTCCCCCAATGGATGCCAATCTGGGTCAACAACTGGGTCATCCATCACCTCCTCTTCTATGTCATGTGCACCTTTCTCTGTGTCACCGTGTATGGTGGTATAGTGTGCGGGAAGGGGCACCTGAGTCTCATCAGGGTCAAAATCTGGCTCTGTACACTGCGAGGACAATGTAGTGCTCTGAGTGAATGTACCAGCAGAATCATCCATCAGCGGCTGTGCATCAGTGCACTCCATGTCAGATTCATCTTGGCCTGGGTAATTCACCATTTGACTTGATAATCCAGGCATGGTATGTGAAAACAGCTCCATGGAGTAATCAGTAGTATGGCCTGCGTCATCCTTCAATCTTGGTTGGGGTGAAGGACACAAGGAAAGGTGTGGTTCATGAACATGAGCCTCCAATGACGACTCAGTGCTTTTACTTTTTACAACTGAAGAAGAGGAGGCGATAGAGCTGGAGGCTGAGTCAGCAATGTAAGACAAAACTTTTTCCTGATGCTCTGCCTTTAAAAGCGGTTTGCCAACTCCTAGAAAACTAAGCGTTCGAGTCCTTATGTAGCCAGACGATGACGCAGGGTCAGCACCTCCTGCATTCGGTCCTATTTTGCTCTTGCCACTACCATCAGATCCACCACCAACACCATCATTACCAGCTGCCAACCCCCGCCTAATTCCACGGCCTCTTCCACCAGCCTTCCTCATTTTTGGTAGAAATGTAGACAAAATCCAACAAACTATATAGTAATGTAAAACAAGGTACAAGGTGTCTATAGGACAGGGGAGTTTTACAATTTCTGCACACACTTGTGGACAGTGGACACTTGTGGATTGTGTGCGGCCCACTGATATCTGAGCGCTATGTGACACGCTCGATGGCACAGCTGCCTGTGACCAAAGTGACGAGAGGATAATGGAGATTTTGAATCTCTGCGTACACTTTTGGACAGTGGACACTTGTGGATTGTGTGCGGCCCACTGATATCTGAGCGCTATGTGACACGCTCGATGGCACAGCTGCCTATGACCAAAGTGATGAGAGGATAATGGAGATTTTGAATCTCTGCGTACACTTGTGGACAGTGGACACTTGTGGATTGTGTGCGGCCCACTGATATCTGAGCGCTATGTGACACGCTCGATGGCACAGCTGCCTGTGACCAAAGTGACGAGAGGATAATGGAGATTTTGAATCTCTGCGTACACTTGTGGACAGTGGACACTTGTGGATTGTGTGCGGCCCACTGATATCTGAGCGCTATGTGACACGCTCGATGGCACAGCTGCCTGTGACCAAAGTGACGAGAGGATAATGGAGATTTTGAATCTCTGCGTACACTTTTGGACACTGGACACTTGTGGATTGTGTGCGGCCCACTGATATCTGAGCGCTATGTGACACGCTCGATGGCACAGCTGCCTGTGACCAAATTGACGAGAGGATAATGGAGATTTTGAATCTCTGCGTACACTTTTGGACAGTGGACACTTGTGGATTGTGTGCGGCCCACTGATATCTGAGCGCTATGTGACACGCTCGATGGCACAGCTGCCTGTGACCAAAGTGACGAGAGGATAATGGAGATTTTGAATCTCTGCGTACACTTGTGGACAGTGGACACTTGTGGATTGTGTGCGGCCCACTGATATCTGAGCGCTATGTGACACGCTCAATGGCACAGCTGCCTGTGACCAAAGTGACGAGAGGATAATGGAGATTTTGAATCTCTGCGTACACTTGTGGACAGTGGACACTTGTGGATTGTGTGCGGCCCACTGATATCTGAGCGCTATGTGACACGCTCGATGGCACAGCTGCCTGTGACCAAAGTGACGAGAGGATAATGGAGATTTTGAATCTCTGCGTACACTTGTGGACAGTGGACACTTGTGGATTGTGTGCGGCCCACTGATATCTGAGCGCTATGTGACACGCTCGGTGGCACAGCTGCCTGTGACCAAAGTGACGAGAGGATAATGGAGATTTTGAATCTCTGCGTACACTTTTGGACACTGGACACTTGTGGATTGTGTGCGGCCCACTGATATCTGAGCGCTATGTGACACGCTCGATGGCACAGCTGCCTGTGACCAAAGTGACGAGAGGATAATGGAGATTTTGAATCTCTGCGTACACTTTTGGACACTGGACACTTGTGGATTGTGTGCGGCCCACTGATATCTGAGCGCTATGTGACACGCTCGATGGCACAGCTGCCTGTGACCAAAGTGACGAGAGGATAATGGAGATTTTGAATCTCTGCGTACACTTGTGGACAGTGGACACTTGTGGATTGTGTGCGGCCCACTGATATCTGAGCGCTATGTGACACGCTCGATGGCACAGCTGCCTGTGACCAAAGTGACGAGAGGATAATGGAGATTTTGAATCTCTGCGTACACTTGTGGACACTGGACACTTGTGGATTGTGTGCGGCCCACTGATATCTGAGCACTATGTGACACGCTCGATGGCACAGCTGCCTGTGACCAAAGTGACGAGAGGATAATGGAGATTTTGAATCTCTGCGTACACTTGTGGACAGTGGACACTTGTGGATTGT
Organism: Dendrobates tinctorius; assembly: GCF_039654945.1. NCBI lineage: Eukaryota > Metazoa > Chordata > Amphibia > Anura > Dendrobatidae > Dendrobates > Dendrobates tinctorius. The sequence continues at coordinate 4,926,838 of NW_027362032.1, read as the reverse complement.
GTGCGGCCCACTGATATCTGAGCGCTATGTGACACGCTCGATGGCACAGCTGCCTGTGACCAAAGTGACGAGAGGATAATGGAGATTTTGAATCTCTGCGTACACTTTTGGACAGTGGACACTTGTGGATTGTGTGCGGCCCACTGATATCTGAGCGCTATGTGACACGCTCGATGGCACAGCTGCCTGTGACCAAAGTGACGAGAGGATAATGGAGATTTTGAATCTCTGCGTACACTTTTGGACACTGGACACTTGTGGATTGTGTGCGGCCCACTGATATCTGAGCGCTATGTGACACGCTCGATGGCACAGCTGCCTGTGACCAAAGTGACGAGAGGATAATGGAGATTTTGAATCTCTGCGTACACTTGTGGACAGTGGACACTTGTGGATTGTGTGCGGCCCACTGATATCTGAGCGCTATGTGACACGCTCGATGGCACAGCTGCCTGTGACCAAAGTGACGAGAGGATAATGGAGATTTTGAATCTCTGCGTACACTTGTGGACAGTGGACACTTGTGGATTGTGTGCGGCCCACTGATATCTGAGCGCTATGTGACACGCTCGATGGCACAGCTGCCTGTGACCAAAGTGACGAGAGGATAATGGAGATTTTGAATCTCTGCGTACACTTGTGGACAGTGGACACTTGTGGATTGTGTGCGGCCCACTGATATCTGAGCGCTATGTGACACGCTCGATGGCACAGCTGCCTGTGACCAAAGTGACGAGAGGATAAGGGAGATTGGATTGCTTTTAAAAAAGCAGTTTGCGGAGCAGTGGGTAAACAGCAATGCCAGCGTGTCAGGAAGCCTTAAAAGGCAGCCCAACAACCAACACCACTGATACACCACAATATAGCCTCCCCTTGCACTGCACACACAGTGACTTGTGTGTTGTGCAGGCCAAATCGCTAGCAGCAGAAGCAGTTTTTTTGTCTTCTTCCCTGCCTAACGCTCTCCCTACAGAATCAGCAGCATCCTCTCCCTATACTAAGATCGGCAGAAGTAAGATGGCGGTCGGCGTGCACGCCCTTTTATACCCCCTGTGACGCCCACCAAAGCAAGCCAATCACTTGCATGCCCTTCTGAAAGATGGTGGTGACCCGTGCCTATGTCATCACGTTGCCCACAGTGTCCGTGGATCCTGATTGGCTGAAAAAGAGCGCAAAACAAACTTTTGAAACGCGACTTTGGCGTGTAAGTCGCCGACCTCGTGGCCGACCTCATCGTAGGGTCGGGTTTCGTTTCATGAAACCCGACTTTGCCAAAAGTCGGCGACTTTTGAATTTTTTCGACCCGTTTCGCTCAACTCTACTCACCATACATATTCATTCACATTACTAAAAAGGACCCTTCACCGGATCAAAAGCAGACAGTTTTGCTCTTATTTTATTGAATGGTCCATTTTTTTGGTTTTGCTTAAATCTGCCATACGGTTCCAAATGGAGGGGCCTTTTCATTTACTGCTAATTTTTGTATCTTTCCCAAGGGTGCGTGTCTCACAGGATTCTCTAGGGACGTGTCTTTAGGCTGCTATGGAATGTTACCCTGTGAGCCATACCCATTTGATAAAGACCATATTTTGCACTGAATAAAAACACCAAAATCTCTGGAACCATTTTGGCGAATTAAAAAAATAAAAATAAAAAACCCTGCATATTCAAGGGAGCAGCGGAAGTAAAATAGGAGCAAAAACTGTCCACCTTTGACCTGGTGGAGGTCTTCTGTAATTAGTCTAGTACTCAGTTATGGAGAAACATTCAGCATTTCTGTGAGTTCTCTGAAGACGTATGTATCTAAATGTCTGAGTTCTCGTACAACTCACAAGGTTGGTGCGGCATACATGGCCCCTTCTGTGCATTATTCTAGTAGAAGATCTGGATCATATTTATGGGTGAGGAGCTTTGGTAAGATGGTTTTGATTTTTGACAGTGGGATATGTTAATAGGTATGATGCTTATGTAATACCATGGCCGCCGGGGGATAGCTTCTGCGGCCGCTCCAGTACTTACTGTGCTGGAGGCTGTTACATCACCCATATGCTGTTCACTTTGGGGACCCGATTGACTGCAGACAGAGGCTGGAAGCAACTTTAACAACTCAGCTTTATTCTCTTCAGGGCACAGCATATCCACTATGGCTACAGGACTCTTTACTCGGTAACAGCAATACATCTTCATCTACAGCAGTACGTCACTTCTTCCTTCACTTCACACATAAGCACCACACAGGCAAGCTGACACGTCACATGGAGCACGATGAACACGGAACTCTTCCCTTCTTCCAGAGCCCGACTTCAGCCCACAAAGGTACCCGACTTTTCTGTTACAGCTCACACCCTAAAGGCACTGTTGCTCCTGTTCGTGTCCTAGATTCACAGCTCACTAAACTCTCCACAAAGCTCCCGTACTCCAGCTGCTACTCCCACAGACCTCCCTGGCTTGCAATTCTCCAGACATGGGCTGGACTCAATAGACTGGCTTGGGTTGTCACTTCAGCTCTTCCTTGCTAGCTGACTTGACCGACGAGACTCCTTCTTCTGTCTCGCTAGCCTTACAGTCCCCAGTCCCTGACTGCAAGGCCTCCAACACCACAACGTGCCAGGTAATGCTGTAGGCAATCTGCTGTTCTTCACTCTCCTCCTGTCCTGTTCGCTACCCCCAGCTCAACTAACTCTTGGAGGGAAATCTATCTCCTTTCCTCCTGTCTAGCCACTCCTCTAAGTTAACCCCTAAGCAGTCTTCTCACTAGTTGAGCTCAGTGCCCCCATCTAGTGGCCCTTTTCTAATATTCTAATATAACACCTATCTAACTATTGTTGTGTGGACGCAAACACACACACACAACATACATACATACAGATAATACACATTAGGCGGGGGTCACACTGGCGAGGAATACGGCCGAGTGAGAGGCGCTAAAAGCACGCATTACACACGGACCAATGATTCTCTATGGGGTTCCTCGCACCAGCCGTATATTTCTCATCCGTATTCTACGCTCCGTGCCACTCGCAGCATGCTGCGATTGTCAGCGTACTACGCCTGTAATACGCCAATGCAAGTCTATGGGCGCGCAAAAAATACGGATTACACACGGACCACACATGTGACTTGTGAGAAATACGCACCCGGTGTCTTTTAGCAAAGCCGGCAATTCAGTGCGCGATACAGTAAACTGACACTGACAGGTTTAATAAAGAAACCAAAGAATAGATATAGACACATAGAATACATATATATATATATATACATACATTCTATGTGTATATAACTATTCTTTGGTTTATGTTATAAACCCTGTCATAGGGCTCCATTATATGTCCATTTTGCAAGGCGGCGAGAAAATCTCACCATACGGATGCCATACGGATTACATACGGATGCTGACATGCGCAAAATACGCGACCACACCTTGATTACAGATGACATACGGAGCACTATTTAGGGGTCATTCATCCGTATTACGCCTGTAAACTACTGACCGTATTTTGCGTCGGTTAGTGTTACCCCGGCCTTAATGTTACTATTTACAGGGCGAGGCCCTTGACCTCATTACAATTAATGCATCAACCCCCATGCACATTAGAGCAAAATCGGCCAAAACCATCTTTTTTTTTTTTTTACGGTCCTGACCTGAGGCCCACTGACATCCTCAAATAGATAGTGTACGGAGAAAGAAGGATCGGGCATGTTGTGTCTTAACACCTGATCTATTTGCTCTTAGAAAAGTTAGTCCACCAGTGGCCAAACTACGTATATATGTGTAAGGGAGGTCAGTAGGAATAAAGGTATATGGCAACCTTTAGCCATAAATGAAGGATGGACCAAATAAGTGGTCATAAACTTGTAAATAACTCATGAAAGAATAAAGTTACATTAAAACCAAGCACACCATTGTTTTTCTTGTGAAATTCTCAATAAGTTTGATGTGTCACATGACCCTCTTCCCATTGGAAAAAATAAAGTTGGATCCAAAATGACCGACTTCAAAATTGCCGCCATGGTCAACACCCATCTTGAAAAGTTTCCCCCTTCCCATATACTAATGTGCCCCAGAAAGGAAGTTGATATCACCAACCATTCCCATTTTATTTAGGTGTATCCATATCAATGGCCCACCCTGTACAAGCCAGGAGAACGGATGGTTCCAAAATGGCATTCTGTCTATCTGCAGTCACCACTAGAGGGAGCTTAGGAGCTCACGGCATCAATACTATACAGTGAGCTCCTTCCAGTGGTGGCGGCAGGGGATTTGGAACTTTGCATCAGGTAAAAAAAGAAGCCACCTAAAAAGGCGCAACTATATACAAGAAAGTTTGTGATGCATTCCAAGTTCATGATCACTGCAGTTCAATTTTTCATAATAAATGCTGCCAACGCAACTAGGCAAACTGAAGAAAACTGGAAGAAAACATGATGAACAAAACAAACAGGCACAATGGTGCTAATACCCTCCTGGGTAACAGTTATTTATCTGGGGACTGTTCTTTAATGTGGGTCTCCTCCTGGGATGGTGGAAGCTGGTTTCTTGGGCTGCTTCCAGGGGAGAACTTCTGATTTTCCTGTTCCTGCTGGTTGTTCACAAATTGCATGTATTCCTTCTCCCAAGGAGTGAGGTTAGTGGTTGCCTGTGTAGATGGAGTGGCAGCTGATGTAACCGCTGAAACTGTTGCCTGAGGTTCTGCAGGGGTTGCAGGCGATACCAGTGACTGGTGCACTTCAACTTCTACAATAACTAGCGGTACTGCTACCTGTCGTTGCTGGCATGGTGCAACTTGAATGTTGCCACTTGGGTTCGGAACAAGCATAGGACTATTTCTGTCCACAGGCACAGTTCCTAGCACCAGGATCATGGCAGGAGCGGTGATCATACTTGGCGCCTCCCAGTGATATTCTGGCTCCGGTGTAGGTACAGGTTGGCGAACAGTGGCAGCTGCAACCTCCGAGGCTGCCTGGTGAGCTGGCGGCAGCTGGGTCCGAGCTGGTACAGGATTGGGGCACGCCGGTAGGAGCCTGCGCTGCCACGTCAGGTCCAGGCTGGGACTCAGCCCCGGTCCCACTGTCTGCTCCAGGACTCTCATGTACCTTCTCCAGACAGGTCGCATCCAGTGACAGTACCGGCTTGGAGGTGGTGGCGGGCGCTGTAAAGGGTATCTCAGCAGCCGTATGCTCCGCAGGTGCTGTCTGGGGGAGAGTGGTTTCTCCCCACTGTTTTTTCCTGGCCTCTGTCTTTCTTCCATCATGGCGTTCTGGCGTTCTCTCTCCTTCCCGGGCTCCTTTCCCGCCACAGGATCTCGCTCCTCCTTCCTACTCCATACAAAGCCAGTATACGAACCCCTCTGGGGGTGGGCCATGTTGCTGTAGCATAGAAGTTTAGGCAGGGGAGGCCCAGGACAGTTTGCGCTCTTTTCTTAGGTCCACCTATGTTGTCACGCCCTTCTTCACCGCCCCGGCAGCTATTTTGAGAGTCCATTTTACAGTCTATCAATTTGGTTATTCTGCACATTCTCAGCAATGTTTAAGTCCAATAAATCTTCGGCACACAGAACCCGGTGGCACCGGGCTTCGTCATTCTGTTCGTGACGCCAAAAATGGAACACTTGCCAGGGCCGGTGGGGGTTCTCGGTACCGGGTCCATCAATCTCAATGGGAGTTGTCACGGCAGCCGTGGCCCTGGGCATCCATTGTAAAAGGGGAATGTTAAGTGTGCTAGTAATGATGATTAAAGTTTATGAGTGAATGATTCGTGACGCCACCTGTGGTGTTCGGCAAGGGAGGTGTTAAGCCGACGCTGCAAGCAGATCCTCTGGGACAGATGGTGTGGTGCAGCAATGATGTTGTGGCCCTCCACAGGTAGGGCTCTAGTCCCAGGGCAGTGTAGATGAAGAGATAGTCAAGCGATAGGGGAGAGATATAGATGGTGCAGTGCCAGGCACAGAGATGTAGCAGTGCTGAACATGTTGGCGCAGGAATAACTGGAGGACACCAGGGAATGTAGTTCCAAAGCTTTACTCACAGTCTGTTGGGCATACAGGTACCCGCATCCATGACGTGTCCTCCGGGTCAGGGGCTCAGTCAACCTCCAAGATAGGTGAAGCACTCCGTTCCAACACTCCGCCAACATGTGCCTTTTCTGAACGTCCCCCTCTTAGGGCCTAGGTGAAGTACTCACAGTACTGAGTTACACTGGAGTTCCTCCTTTCAGATGTTCCTATGAACTCTACTTGTACGGCAGACAGCTGTAGCCTGCTTCAGGGACTCCTGGCTACTAAGTCCCAGCTCACTCACGATGCTGTTGTGCCCCCAAGTCTTGTGTGGGAATAAAGTGGTCACTACTTCTATTCCTCCGGTGTCTGCTGCAGGACCATTAGTATCCATACAACCTCGGGGACCGGACCCCGGCCTTGCGCTCAGAACTTGGGGAAGGTTTCTCTTCTAACCCTAATCCTTAGTCCTCTCCTTCCGTTCAAAACTATCTTTCTTATGGAGAATCAGGCTTTCTGAATATGTCTTTTTCCACAGTTTCTTCCTCAAACGTGGATTCACACTTTATTCAGGTGCAAGGCATAACAGGGAATCAGGTGCAGGGCACAAACAGTGAAACACGGCAGGATGCGTGCAAGGGGACGCCAAATGTTCCAGGCATAACACGTGCACGAAAACATACCAGGGTCCAGGACAGGATACGTGATAGGGATCACACAAGAGTTCCTAGAAGGGATGCATGCTAGGACACGCCAGGATCCAAGACGGGGTGCGATGGCATCGGACTCCGGACTACTGGCAACGACCGACAGGGTCCAGGCATCGGGCTGCGGACATCAGCTCGCAGTCATCTGGTTCCGGACCTCTGGCAACGGTCGACAGGTTACGGGAATCCGGCAGGCAAGCCAAGGTTCAAGGCAGGGTGCGTGCTTGGAGCCACGACAGGATTCAAGGCAGGGTGCGTGCTTGGAGACACACCAGGGTTCAAGGCAGGGTGCGTGCTTGGAGACACGCCAGGGTTCAAGGCAGGGTGCATGCTTGGAGACACGCCAGGGTTCAAGGCAGGGTGCGTGCTTGGAGACACGCCAGGGTTCAAGGCAGGGTGCGTGCTTGGAGACACGCCAGGGTACAAGGCAGTGTGTAGAGACATGCCAAGGCACGAGGCTCAAGACAGAGTGCGTGTGTAGAGACACGCCAAGGTCAGGGTTCCAGGACAGGGTTAGGGCCTGTGCGTACAAGAGGGCACGACAGGGAACATGGCAAAGCCTGCGCGTACTTTTACAAAAGCACGGGGAGGTATGCCATGGATAGGCGAGGGCCTGCGCGTGCTTTAGAGAGCACGCAGAGCACAGTGCGGAAACAGCGTGAAGTGCAAGGGAGCACAAAGGGCACGGCTGGGGCACTGGCTAGCTGATCGGGCTGCGGCACTGACAGACGGGCAAGACTCCAGCGAACCCGGCTGAGGCATGGCAGGTGACACAGCTGTCACTGACCGACGAGCACGGCTGAGGAACAAGCAGGCGGGCACGGCTAGGGCAGGCGCATGCAGAGAGCATACGAAGAAACAGAGCAAGGGAAGACAAGAAGAGAAAAAAGGCAGGGCTTAAGCAGAGCACAGAACCAGGAAAGTAAGCATAGGCAGAAACACAGAACAAGAACAGAACAAGAACAGAGCAAGAACAGAGCTAGCAGCGGAGCGTAGGCAGAAGCCCAGAGCCGGGCCAAGGGAGAACCTTGGGACTAGCCTAGAAACGTGCAAGAGAGCATAATAGGAAAGAGTCTAGCAGCGGAGAGTAGGCTGAAACCCAGAGCCGGGCCAAGGCAGAGCCTTGGGACTAGACATGGAAAAGAGCACAAACGGAAAGAGAGGAGGAATGGTGCGTGTGCCAGGGAGCACTACAGAGCACCATAGGAGAGAGCGAGGCAGAGCAAGCAAAGACTGAGACCATAGGGAGGAACAAGGCAAGGTATGAAACAAGGCATAGCGAAAACAGGCAAGGCAGAGAATAACAGAAGGACTACAAGTCCAAGCAGGACAGGACAAACATGGCACAACGGACAAACATAAGACAAAGCACGGAACAAGAGATGGAGTACGAGCACAGAGCGTGTGCAGAGACGCACGACAGAGAAGAGTGCAAGGGCACAGAATAGAGGCAGCACCCCACAGACCAAGCAGCCATGCAGGGACACCACACAATACTCAGGCCCTGAGCATAGGAAGGGGCGGTCTTATAGAGGGCATAGCACCTCCTCTTCCGGGTCAGGACCAGGGGAGAACTTCCTAGTTCAGATGCTCCAGGATCACAGAGTGCGGTCACATGATCAGGGTTTCAGACATGACGAGATGATCACAGAACCAGACAGTGCAGGATCTTAGGAAACGTCACATGATCAAGGTTTCAGACATGACGAGGTGATTGCAGAACCAGACAGTGCAGGATCCTAGGAAACGTCACATGATCAAGGTTTCAGACATGACGAGATGATTGCAGGACCAGACAGTGCAGGATCTTAGGAAACGTCACATGATCAAGGCTTCAGACATGACGAGATGATCACAGAAGGCAAAGCAGAAACAAAGGCATCTTGCAGCTCAGCAGACATAAGGTGAGTGTGCACACTGCTCTAGGGTCATGAGGTAAAATAGACATGGCGGACATAACAGACATGGCAAGCATGACAGTACCCCCCTCCTTAAGCCCTCTCTTACCGGGGCTGGAAAGAAGAAAAAAAAATTCTTCGGCAGAATCCAGAGTTAGTACAAACCACTCCAACAACGTTGATCCGACATCTGAAACGGACACCTGCACCGGTCAAGACACAGGATCCGCGGACGAGACACAGGGATCCAGTGGGGAGGACTGCGGGTAGACAAGCAAGTCTTCTTACTCTGGCTGCCATCATTTCCAAACAAGTTCAGAGGTCAAGGGCCGGGTCTGATTTGCATCAGAAGAGTGGCCAGGGTACCGCCATTATCAAGCGAGTTCAGGAGACAGGGCAGATTCTTCATCAGACGGGTGGCCGAGGTACCAGCGGAGTCCATGGCCTGAGTATTCTGTTACGGACTCGGCTTCTGCTGAGCCCATCTTCCTTTTTAGAGTGGACCCTCTGGGCCGTGGCACCCACCCACCTAGGGCGAGCTGACCTAGTGAGAACCCACCCCCTGTACAGGGAGTGTCAGGGGCAAGACCAAGGGGGTGAGCCACCACGACTGCTGGGACCAGACGGCCGGCTCAAGGAGACACTATTGAGTGTCTGACAACAGGACGGACAGGATACCAAAGATAAAGCAAAGTCACACAGTTTCTTCCTCAAACGTGGATTCACACTTTATTCAGGTGCAAGGCATAACAGGGAATCAGGTGCAGGGCACAAACAGTGAAACACGGCAGGATGCGTGCAAGGGGACGCCAAATGTTCCAGGCATAACACGTGCACGAAAACATACCAGGGTCCAGGACAGGATACGTGATAGGGATCACACAAGAGTTCCTAGAAGGGATGCATGCTAGGACACGCCAGGATCCAAGACGGGGTGCGATGGCATTGGACTCCGGACTACTGGCAACGACCGACAGGGTCCAGGCATTGGGCTGCGGACATCAGCTCCGGACATCAGGCCGCAGTCATCTGGTTCCGGACCTCTGGCAACGGTCGGCAGGTTACGGGAATCCGGCAGGAAAGCCAAGGTTCAAGGCAGGGTGCATGCTTGGAGCCACGCCAGGGTTCAAGGCAGGGTGCGTGCTTGGAGACATGCCAGGGTTCAAGGCAGGGTGCGTGCTTGGAGACACGCCAGGGTTCAAGGCAGGGTGCGTGCTTGGAGACACGCCAGGGTTCAAGGCAGGGTGCGTGCTTGGAGACACGCCAGGGTTCAAGGCAGGGTGCGTGCTTGGAGACACGCCAGGGTTCAAGGCAGGGTGCGTGCTTGGAGACACGCCAGGGTTCAAAGCAGGGTGCGTGCTTGGAGACACGCCAGGGTTCAAGGCAGGGTGCGTGCTTGGAGACAGGCCAGGGTTCAAGGCAGGGTGCGTGCTTGGAGACAGGCCAGGGTTCAAGGCAGGGTGCGTGCTTGGAGACACGCCAGGGTTCAAGGCAGGGTGCGTGCTTGGAGACACGCCAGGGTTCAAGGCAGGGTGCGTGCTTGGAGACACGCCAAGGCACAAGGCTCAAGACAGAGTGCATGTGTAGAGACACGCCAAGGTCAGGGTTCCAGGACAGGGTTAGGGCCTGTGCGTACAAGAGGGCACGACAGGGAACATGGCAAAGCCTGCGCGTACTTTTACAAAAGCACGGGGAGGTATGCCATGGGCAGGCGATGGCCTGCGCGTGCTTTAGAGAGCACAGTGCGGAAACAGCGTGAAGTGCAAGGGAGCACAGAGGGCACGGCTGGGGCACTGGCTAGCTGATCGGGCTGCGGCACTGACAGACAGGCAAGACTCCAGCGAACCCGACTGAGGCATGGCAGGCGACACAGATGTCACTGACCGACGAGCACGGCTGAGGCACAAGCAGGCGGGCACGGCTAGGGCAGGCGCATGCAAAGAGCATACAAAGAAACAGAGCAAGGGAAGACAAGACGAGAAAAAAGGCAGGGCTTAAGCAGAGTACAGAACCAGGAAAGTAAGCATAGGCAGAAACACAGAACAAGAACAGAGCTAGCAGCGGAGCGTAGGCAGAAGCCCAGAGCCGGGCCAAGGGAGAACCTTGGGACTAGCCTAGAAACGTGCAAGAGAGCATAATAGGAAAGAGTCTAGCAGCGGAGCATAGGCCAAAGCCCAGAGCCGGGCGAAGGCAGAGCCTTGGGACTAGACATGGAAAAGAGCACAAACGGAAAGAGAGGAGGAATGGTGCGTGTGCCAGGGAGCACTACAGAGCACCATAGGAGAGAGCGAGGCAGAGCAAGCAAAGACTGAGACCATAGGGAGGAACAAGGCAGAACAAGGCAAGGTACGGAACAAGGCACAGCGAAAACAGGCAAGGCAGAGAATAACAGAAGGACTACAAGTCCAAGCAGGACAAGGACAAACATGGCACAACGGACAAACATAAGACAAAGCACGGAACAAGAGATGGAGTACGAGCACAGAGCGTGTGCAGAGATGCACCACAGAGCAGAGTGCAAGGGCACAGAATAGAGGGAGCGCCCCACAGACCATGCAGCCATGCAGAGACGCAACACAATACTCAGGCCCTGAGCATAGGAAGGGGCGGTCTAATAGAGGGCATAGCACCTCCTCTTCCGGGTCAGGACCAGGGGAGAACTTCCTAGTTCAGATGCTCCAGGATCACAGAGTGCAGTCACATGATCAAGGTTTCAGACATGACGAGGTGATTGCAGAACCAGACAGTGCAGGATCCTAGGAAACGTCACATGATGAAGGTTTCAGACATGACGAGATGATTGCAGAACCAGACAGTGCAGGATCCTAGGAAAGGTCACATGATCAGAGTTTCAGACATGACGAGATGATTGCAGGACCAGACAGTGCAGGATCTTATGAAACGTCACATGATCAAGGCTTCAGACAAGACGAGATGATTGCAGAACCAGACAGTGCAGGATCCTAGGAAAGACATGATCAGGGATTCTAGACATGACGAGAAGATCACAGAAGGCAAAGCAGAAACGCAGGCATCTTGCAGCTCAGCAGACATAAGGTGAGTGTGCACACTGCTCTAGGGTCATGAGGTAAAACAGACATGGCAGACATAACAGACATGGCGAGCATGACAGATGGAGGATATGTATGATGGGTATATGGGCACTGGACTATGGGATAGAGGATATAATGGGTATATGGGCACTGGACTATGGGATGGAGGATATGTATGACGGGTATATGGGCACTGGACTATGGGATGGAGGATATGTATGATGGGTATATGGGCACTGGACTATGGGATGGAGGATATGTATGATGGGTATATGGGCACGGGACTATAGGATGGAGGATGTATGATGGGTATATGGGCACGGGACTATAGGATGGAGGATATGTATGACGGGTATATGGGAACTGGACTATGGGATGGAGGATATGTATGATGGGTATATGGGCACTGGACTATGGGATGGAGGATATGTATGATGGGTATATGGGCACTGGACTATGGGATGGAGGATATGTATGATGGGTATATGGGCACTGGACTATGGGATGGAGGATATGTATGATGGGTATATGGGCACGGGACTATAGGATGGAGGATGTATGATGGGTATATGGGCACGGGACTATAGGATGGAGGATATGTATGACGGGTATATGGGAACTGGACTATGGGATGGAGGATATGTATGATGGGTATATGGGCACGGGACTATGGGATGGAGGATATGTATGACGGGTATATGGGCACGGGACTATGGGATGGAGGATATGTATGATGGGTATATGGGCACGGGACTATGGGATGGAGGATGTGTATGAATATTGTGTCCAGTTTTGGGCACCACATTTTAAAAAAGACATCAACAAACTGGAGCAAGTTCAGAAAAGAGCGACCAGAATGGTGACCGGTCTGCAAACCCTGTCTTATGAGGAAAGGTTGCAGGATTTGGGAATGTTTAGTTTGCAAAAGAGAAGACTGAGAGGAGACTTAATAGCTGTCTACAAATATCTCAAGGGCTGTCACATTGTAGAAGGATCAACTTTATTCTCATTTGCACAAGGAAAGACTAGAAGCAATGGGATGAAACTGAATGGGAGGAGACACAGATTAGATATTAGAAAAAACTTTTTGACAGTTAGAGTGATCAATGAGTGGAACAGGCTGCCACGAGAAGTGGTGAGTTCTCCTTCAATGGAAGTCTTCAAACAGAGGCTGGACAGACATCTGACTGGGATGATTTAGCAAATCCTGCTTTGAGCAGGGGGTTGGACCAGATGGCCCAGGAGGTCCCTTCCAACTCTACGATTCTATGATTCTATGATTCTATGACGGGTATATGGGAACTGGACTATGGGATGGAGGATATGTATGATGGGTATATGGGCACTGGACTAAGGGATGGAGGATATGTATGATGGGTATATGGGCACTGGACTATGGGATGGAGGATGCGTGATGGGTATATGGGCACTGGACTAAGGGATGGAGGATATGTATGATGGGTATATGGGCACTGGACTATTGGATGGAGGATACTGTATATATGATGGGTATATGGGCACAGGACTTTGGGATGGAAGATATGTATGATGGGTATATGGGCACAGGACTATGGGATGGAGGATATGTATGATGGATATATGGGCACGGGACTATTGGATGGAGGATATATACGATGGGTATATGGGCACAGGACTATGGGATGGAGGATATGTATGATGGATATATGGGCACTGGACTATGGGATGGCGGATATGTATGGTGGGTATATGGGCACTGGACTATGGGATGGAGGATATGTATGATGGGTATATGGGCACTGGACTATGGGATGGAGGATATGTATGATGGGTATATGGGCACTGGATTATGGGATGGAGGATAATCATTACAATTTGTTATAACTAACCACAGTTAGTTACTATGCCTGGGCAACGCCGGGCTCTTCAGCTAGTGACATGATAATGAGGGGCAGGGCTTGATACACACACATACACACACACACATACATACATTTGTTTTTATATATATGTGGATTAACCATTGGGTTACGTATTTGTCTTCTAGTTCAATGGTTTCTTTTCCAATAATCCTATGTTTTCAGTCCGATGCTGATCCATCAAGCTCACTAGTGGTGCACAGCTTTACACCACTATACCTGTGACTTCAGAAACTTACAGAACACCAGCTCACATCTCATATAGGAAACTACTGACACAACTAAATAACACCATTAATAAATGATTTATTTACGGGCAGAACTTATTCATTCATTTCACATTCATGTTTATTCATTCTTTTACGTGACCTTTTTTGTTTTTTCATGAACCATAATTTATCTTTGTGTGACAAACTTTCTCATGAACTTTGACATATCGTGCTTTGTTGGAGTGTTTTTTTTTTTTTCAAAAAGACTGTATATAAAACGTTCCAAGCTTGACATGTTTATCCGCTATCAGGTTTCGTCCTGAGGAAGACGTCCTGCGTGACTGTGAAATGCGTTGACTTTGAAAACCTATTTGAATAAATGTTTTTAAGGAAAATCTCCATCTTCGATCATCTCCATCAGCAGCGCAGGTACAGACACATTATACCCGGATCAGCTCTTCTGCTCGGTCTTTGGCCCCTTGTCCTGCAGCAGCTGGTTTATGCATTGAGCATGGTGTAAAGGTGCCGCTCCATCAGGTGAGTGTAATACTCCCCTACTCTCATTATATCTGGTTATCAGGTAAGACCCTATTTTTCGCTTGTTTGTTCCTCAGTATCACGACTAAAAGAAATCTCTTTAACACTTTCAGGTCACTTGGATAAAACCAATGAAGGGACTGCTGGGACCGTAACGGGGTCCATCTGAGACCCCAATGCAGAAGCCACATGTCCTGAGAACTGGACCTGCTGGACCATAAATTGTAATTTCTCCAGGGTACCAAATAAATAGTTGTCACGTAGAACCTGGAGAACCTGTCTGACATGCTCAGCATGCTCCTCCAGAGGACGGGAGTAACTCACTATATCATCCAGGAAAATTACCACAAATCTACCAATCAGTGAGAAAAATATAATTACTGACATTGTCACAGACTGCCGGAACATTGGTTACCCCGAATGGCAGCATCAGGTTTTATATCTGCCCCTCAGGTATATTGAATGTGGTCTTCCATTCGTCCCCCTGACGTACACTTATAAGGTTATATTCCCCTCTCACGTTAAGTTTGTAAAACCATTTAGCTCCAGATAATTGGATAAACAGGTCGGGTATAAGGGGTAAAGGATAGGGATGTGGAACCGTGACTCACAGGCCCAACCCTCCATCCTTCTACCAAACCCCCCACGGTGACTGGAGAGGAGCATGGCCGTATATGAGCCTCAGCCGGACTCTGGAAGGGAGGAAATAAATGAGATTTGGGCATTTTAGCTCCTGGTGTGGAGTCGACAGCACAATCATATGCCGCCATATAGTAGACGGCCAGTAACCGGTGAGAATTCCCTCCTGTGTGGGGTCTATTTGTCTCCAGAGAAATCACACGTTACATTCCACACATAACACTGAGTAGAAAAGGCGGCGCGGGGTAATTGTGCCAGTAGTGAGGGGCGAATAATGGCGGGAATGTCACTGACTGAGAAGTCTCCATGGAGCCTCTTCACTCCGGAGATCATGTGACCCCTGACTCCTCCCCTCCTGTGGCCTCATCACAGGTCCTGTGCACAGAGCAGCCATATATGTGGAGTGCGGCTCTGCAGGTGGAGGTATGTGGAGATTCCCCCCCATTACTGAGCGCTTTAATGCTAGAAATATATTGCACAGGGGATATCACAGCCAATTCCCACAAGAAGAATCCTGGAAACATCGACTCATCTTCTTCTCATTCAGGTCTCTACAATATCGGATCCTCTCAGTGAAGATCATCCACAAAAGAGAATTTTCCTGATTTACCCATCAAGGATGGATATGGACAGAGACAAGATGGCGGAGAGGATACTACACCTCACCCTAGAGATCCTCTTCCGTCTCACTGGAGAGGTGAGAGATTCTGATGACGTCACATTACATCATTCTTATCTATGGGAATAACAGATGGACAGAACTGGAGAGGTGAGGACTCTGGGAATGTCTGTAGTGAGATTTATTTATGTGTCTCTCCAAAACCAGGATTACACAGTGGTGAAGAAGACCTCTAGTGATCGCTGTCAGGACCCTGTGTCTGAGGGATGTGGGAGACCCCTGAGCCCAAACATGGGGCCTCCACCTCACCCCCTGATCCATGAGGACATCAATGACCAGAAGATCCTAGAACTCATCTACAAGATGATTGAGCTGCTGACTGGAGAGGTGACACTGCTGGGAATGCTGGGACATTATACAGTAACACTATGAAGGGATTGGGGGGATGACGGTATCATTGTATGTGTCAGGTTCCTATAAGGTGTCAGGATGTCGCCGTCTATTTCTCCATGGAGGAATGGGAGTATTTAGAAGGACACAGGGATCTGTACAAGAACGTCATAATGGAGGTTCCCCAGCCCCTCACATCACCAGGTAATAGACAGGGCTAAATACACACGGCCTATAATTATCTGTATGTAGAGAATGAATTCAGTCACTGTATGTATTTCCTCCAGATCTATCCAGTAAGAGGACAACACCAGAGAGATGTCCCCGTCCTCTTCTTCCACAGGACTGTAACCAAGAAGATCCCAGTGCTCCTCAGGATCATCAGGTAGATGGAGAGAAGGTGTCAGGAGATCTCCCCTATGATGTGTAGACGGCTGTGAAGGTCTTGTGCTCAGTCTTGTTTTATCCACCAGTATTATATGTTTTATACTTGTGTAATGAGAACGGTGGAGATGGCAGGATTAGAGCTGATCATAGACGGGACTTCTCCATCTGTCTGTGACTTTTACAATATTTGTTTCAGGGTGAAGATCTGACCCATATTAATACTACAGAGACATATGTGAGGGGTGATGAGCGGTGTAAAGAGGAGATTCCCACATATGACTGCCCAGGTGAGTAGTAACCACTGAATGCAGAGAAGTCACAGATTCCTCTCAGTCACCGGCTGTGGCTGCTTTATCGGTGGTGTAGTCCGGCCGTATTACCATGATCATCATTTTGCCTCTAGACCACAACATTCTCCTCCACCCAAAACTGTTGAAATGACTTTGGGCATTGAAAGCCCTTTTCTATAGAACTTACAACCTGGAGGATCCATCTACCACCTGGGTTGAGGAGACGCTGACCGTTACCTGCCCAGATCTGTAACTATAAAGCCAATTGACAGTGTACATAGAATGTGCTGACAAGTTAGAAAATCAGTTGAAGAAAAATCTTATGCTGGGCCTGTAAGAGAAAGCGGAGGGTAATGATGCTGTTCGCTTCCTAGAACCCTGAGATCTTATCGGATGAATCTTCTCTCCCTTCTGTACTGCTGAATGTCTCATGGTCCCTACAAGACCAGGTCCAGTCTTTCTGGCTAAACTTCACTTATATGATCGCCAACATTAAGTGTACAGTGACACCTGCGCTGATTGGGCGCTGGGCATCACTTGTCATTCCACCGCATCGCAGTCTCAATGCAGCGAGTGCCAACATCGCTGGAAGGGAGCCAGATGGGCAGGTGAGTATAAGCTTTATCATTTTATCGGGGACGAACATTTAGTTTAAGAAATGCTTGTCCTAGTACTGGACAACCTCTTTAACCCCTTTACCCCCAAGGGTTATTTGCAGTTAGTGACAGGGATAATTTTACAATTCTGACCACTGTCCCTTTATGAGGAGGTAACTCTGAAACGCTTCCATGGATCCTGGTGATTCTGACATTGTTTTCTCATGACATATTGTACTTCATGTTAGTGGTAAAATTTAATTCATATAACTTGCGTTTATTTGTGAAAAATGGAAATTTGACGAAAATTTAGAAAATGTCACAATTTTCCAACTTTGAATTTTCGCGCCCTTAAATCACAGATATGTCACACAAAATACTTAAGAAGTAACATTTCCCACATGTTTACTTTACATCAGCACAATTTTGGAACCAATATTTTTTTTTGTTAGGAAGTTATAAGGGTTAAAAGTTGATCAGCGATTTCTCATTATTACAACACCATTTTTTTTCAGGGGCCACATCACATTTGAAGTCACTTTGAGGGGTCTATATGATAGAAAATACCCAAAAGTGACACCATTCTAAAAACTGCACCCATGAAGGTGCTCAAAACCACATTCAAGAAGTTTATTAACCCTTCAGGTGCTTCACAGGAATTTTTTGAATCTTTAAAAAATGAACATTTAACTTTTTTTCACAATAAAATTACTTCAGGTCCATTTTTTTTATTTTAACAAGGGTAACAAGGAGAAATTGGACCATAAAAGTTATTGTGCAATTTGTCTTGAGTAGGCTGTTACCTGATATGTTGGGTGGAACCATTGTTTCGGCGCATGGCAGCGCTCAGAAGGGAAGGAGCGCCGCTTAACTTTTTCAGAGCAAAATTGGCTGGAATTGAGATCAGACGCCATGTTGCGTTTGGAGAGCCCCTGATGTGCCCAAACAGTGGAAACCCCCCATAAGTGACCCCATTTTGGAAACTAGACCCCCAAGGGACTTATCTAGATGCGTGGTGAGATCTTTGAACCCCCAAGCGCTTCACAGAAGTGTATAACGTACAGCCGTAAAATTATAAAATCATATTTTTTCCACAAAAATGATCTTTTCACCCCAATATTTATCTTCCTAAGGGAAACAGGACCACAATAGTTATTGTGTAATTTGTCCTGAGTACGCAGATACCCCATATGTGGGGGTAAACCACTGTGTGGGTGCATGGCAGAGCTCAGAAGGGAAGGAGCGCCGTTTGACTTTTTCAACGCGAAATTGGCTGGAATTGAAATCATACGCCATGTTGCATTTGGAGAGCCCCTGATGTGCCTGAACAGTGGAAACCCCCCACAAGTGACCCCATTTTGGAAACTAGACCCCCCAAGGAACTTATCTAGATGTTTAGTGAGCATTTTGAACCCCCAAGTGCTTCACAGAAGCTTATAACGCCCTGGCGTGAAAATAAAAAAATCATATTTTTTCAACAAACATGATCTTTTAGTCCCCAATTATTTTATTTTTCCAAGGGTAAGAGGAGAAATTGGACCCCAAAAGTTGTCCAATTTGTCCTGAGTACGCTGGTACCCCATATGTGGTAGAAAACAATTGTATGGGCACACGTCATGGCTCGGAAGGGAAGTAGTGACATTTTTTACTGCAGACTTTGATGGAATGGTCTGCGGTTGTCATGTCCCGTTTGGAGAGCCCCTGATGTGCCTAAACAGTGGAACCCCCCACAAGTGACCCCATTTTGGAAACTAGACCCCCCAAGGAACTTATCTAGATGTGTGGTGAGCACTTTGAACCCACAAGTGCTACACAAAATTTCATAACGTAGAGCCATAAAAATAAATAAATCATATTTTTTTTCCACAAAAATGATTTTTCACCCCCAATATTTTATTTTTGCAAGGGTAACAGGAGAAATTGGACCCCAAAAGTTGTTGTGCAATTTGTCCTGAGTAGGCTGATACCCTATATGTGGGGGTAGTCACTGTTTGGGCACATGGCAGAGCTTGTAAGGGAAGGAGCACCGTTTGACTTTTTCAACGCAGAATTGGCTGGAATTGAGATCAGACGCCATGTCACGTTTGGAGAGCACCTGATGTGCCCAAACAGTGGAAACACCCAATTCTACCTACAACACTAACCCCAACACACCCCTAACCCTAATGGGAAAATGGAAATAAATACATTTTTTTATTTTATTATTTTTCCCTAACTAAGGGGGTGATAACGGGGGGTTTGATTTACTATTTATGGTGGTTTTTATGTTTGGCAGCTGTCACACGCTAAAAAATGCTTTTTATTGTAAAAATAGATTTTGCATCACCACATTTTGAGAGCTATAACTTTTCCGTATTTTGACCCACTAAGTCATGTGATGTCTTATTTTTTGCGGGACGAGTTGACATTTTTATTGGTACCATTTACAGGCACGTGACATTTTTTGATCGCTTTTTATTCCAATTTTTGGGAAGCAGAATGAACAAAAACCAGCATTTCATTAATTTCTTTTGGGGGGGCGTTTATACCGTTCCGTGTGTGGTAAAATTGATAAAGCGGTTTTATTCTTCGGATCAGTACGATTGCAGCAATACCTGATTTATTTTTTGTTATGTTTTGGCGCTTTTATACAATAAAAACAATTTTATATAAATAATTGTTTCTGCATCTGCGAGCTATAACTTTTTACTTTTTTTCGCTGATGATGCTGTATGGCGGGTCATTTTTTGCGGAACAAGATGACTTTTCAGCGGTACCATTTTTATTTATATCCGTCTTTTTGATTGCGCGTTATTGCACTTTTTGTTCGGTGGTATGATGATAAAGCATTGTTTTTTGCCTTTTTTTGAAGGGGTTCACTAAAGGGGTTAACTAGTGGGACAGTTTTATAGGGCGGGTCGTTACGGACGCGGCAATACTAAATATATGTACCGTATTTTTCGCTTTATAAGACGCTCCGGATTATAAGACGCACCCCAAATTTTGAGGAGAAAAATAGGAAAAAAACTTTATTTTTAATAAAATGGTGGTGCATCTTATAATCCATGCGTCTTATTGCTTTCCAGGGGTGGTGATGGAGGAGGCCGGAGTGGAACATTGCTGCTGGGATGAGGGGGTGTTTTGATGTGCAGCGTGCCGCTGCCGGTGTCTGTTACTGCCGCCGCCCTCTGTCCCCTGATGCTTGCCACCACCGCCACGCTCTGTCCCCCGGTGCCTGCTTGCCACCACCGCCGCACTCTGTCCCCCAGTGCTTGCCACCACCGCCACGCTGTCCCCCGGTGCCTGCTTGCCACCACTGCCGCGCTCTCCCCCGGTTCTTACCGCCACCACCGCGCTCTGTCCCCCCGGTGTTTGCCGCCATCGCCGCGCTCTGTCCCGTTCTGAGGGTACTTGCCGCGGCACTCTGTGCCCTGATGCTGCCGCTGCGCTGTCCGCCACCGCCGCGCTCCTGTCCCCCGGTGGTTTCTTCCGCCCCACCGCCGCCGCCGCTCTCTGTCCCGTTCAGCGTGGGGGGGTCTCTGTCGCTCCATGCCTGCTTTCTTCCTGGAAAATGGCTGCCGCGCATGCGCAGATCCATGTGTAGTCCTATGTGTGCACATATAGAGATGAGATTTCAGCGCTGAAATCTCATCTCCCGAGATTTCAGTGCCGAGATTTACTGCATCTCCCGAGATTTCAGTGCCGAGATGTCCGTCTGCGCATGCGCGGCGGCCATTTTCCAGGAAGAAAGCAGGCATGGAGCGACAGAGACCCCCCCACGCTGAACGGGACAGAGCGCGGCGGCGGCGGTGGGGCGGAAGAAACCACCGGGGGACAGGAGCGCGGCGGTGGCGGACAGCGCAGCGGCAGCATCAGGGCACAGAGTGCCGCGGCAAGTACCCTCAGTGGCAGCGCAAATGTATATCCTCTTTGTAAGACGCACCCCCTTTTTCCCCTCAATTTTGGGGGAAAAAAAGTGCGTCTTACAAAGCGGAAAATACGGTACTTTTGTTTTTTGTTATTTACAAAAAAAAGAAATTATTAGGAAATTTTTTTAAAATTTATTTAGGAATTTTCTAAAAATTATTTTTACGCGTTTTTTTTTCTTTATTACGTTGTCCCAGGGGGGGACATCACTATACAGTGTCAGATCGCTGATCTGACATTTTGCAATGCACTGTGTCATCAGCGATCTGACAGGCAGTGCAGGTGGCTTCTCAGCGCCTGCTCTCAGCAGGCACTGAGAAGCCACCTCCCTTCAGGACCCAGAACGCCCCCGTGGCCATCTTGGATCCAGGGGCCTGAAGTGAGGAGGCCCTCAGAACAACACGAGCACATTGCTTTGTTCTGAGGGTCTCAGGGAAGCGCACAGGGAGCCCGCTCCCTGCACGATTCTCCCTTATGCTCCGGGAAAATCTGCGATCATATTTGATCGCAGTGTGATGGGGGTTATTGTGCTGGGAGCGGTCTGTGACCGCTCCTGGCACTTAGTGCCGGTTGACATCTGTGATAATCGCCCCGTGGGCGCAGCTGATCGCAATGGCGTACTATCCCAATCGGTCATACGGGTCCGGGTTACCTGGATGGGATAGTACGTCATATGTCAGGAAGGGGTTAAGAAATACTATAGATATGTGCTAAATACACTAAATGACACTGATATATGCATTACTAAACGTCTATGTGTATGGCTGGGCAGAGTAGTCAGGGGCACCCATACACTTAAGGAGATGATTAAATCGATAATGAAGCCATACTGTGTCATGGATATATACTGTGTAGGATGATGCAGAGTCAGCAGCGTTCAGGCCGGCTGCGCTGATCATAACACCTGCTTGAAAAGGAAAGAGCTGCCGCCCTATGTCTGCGTGATGTCACTATACTGCGGGCGCTCTTCTATTGCAGAAAAGAGTGATATTATCCAATGCGTTTCTGAGGCTTCGGTGTCCTTCATCAGGGATCCCTTCTTTTTTGCAGTAGAAGAGCCGGCAGTGTAGTGACATCACGCAGACATAGGGCGGCAGCTTTTTCCTTTTCAAGCAGGTGGCAGGAACATAGTGCAAATCCAGGACACAGTACGGCTTCATAATCATGATCACCTCCTTAAGTGTATGTGTGCCCCAGCCTGCTCTACCCAGCCATACATGGAGACGTTCAGTAATTCATAGATCAGGGTCATCTGTGTATGTAGGGCATATCTGCTGTATATATTTACTGCATTTCTACACGTTAAGCCATAGAGCAGGCAGGTGCTGTATGCAGATTCTTGACCCTGTCACGCAGTGGTAATGCCAGTGCATTCATCAAATTTACGTCCCTGTAATATACATTTATTCCCGCCTGCAGGAGATGTGTTCAATAGAAAAAATAAAGACGCGCACTCGTGCTGTAGGAGGAGGTGCTGACTGAACGTGGATATACCACAGGTAAAAGTCAACGGGTAGACAGTCGCACTCAAAATTGAATGTCACTTGCATCAGAGTCATTAAAGGAATTATTATGATTTTTATTAATTTTTTGTCAATAAATCAAGAAAAGTGAAAAAACACCGCAAACAGAGATCAGATTCCAAACATGAGTATTACACGGTTACGTTTCGACCTATACCTAGGTCTTTCTCAAACCATACTGCAAGATAAAAATGCAAAGAAAAATTATTTACCACACTAAACAAAGTGATCAAGATAATGTACAAAAGGCTAGAGACATAGTGGACATAAATA
Organism: Dendrobates tinctorius; assembly: GCF_039654945.1. Classification (NCBI taxonomy): domain Eukaryota; kingdom Metazoa; phylum Chordata; class Amphibia; order Anura; family Dendrobatidae; genus Dendrobates; species Dendrobates tinctorius. The sequence goes on along the minus strand of NW_027362032.1, from coordinate 4,903,920 downwards.
TATACAAAATTAATAAAATTTAAAAAGGGTGTATGCTGAAAAACCCTATAGATACAAAATATATAAACATCTATATGTGCACACATAGGACTACACATGGATCTGCGCAATAACAGGAATGCAGTGTAAGACAAGAAGATGGTCATAGGAGATATTGCAGACTATTGGCAAACAAATATACAGTACTAATCATAATGTGCTTGGATAAATGGAAAACGAAGCTGGGTGGTGGAGAAAGGAAAGTATAGCAAACATGAGATACTAACCTCAATAGGAGTGTCAAGGTATATGGAAAGAGGACAATTTTTCAGAGTCCCAAAGTAAGGGCTGTGGGAAAAAAAAAAAAGGAGAGATAATAAGAAAAAAGGAACAGAGGGTAAGCAAGGCGCCAGGGGGTGCTGCTGTACTGACCTGTGGCAAGAGAGCGGCAGGGATCTGCAGTGTTGTGGGTGGAGGCAAGAATGCCTCGGTTTATATATGTTGAGTGTCACTATGAGGCTGGGAGGAGGCCGCTCTCTTGCCACAGGTCAGTACAGCAGCACCCCCTGGCGCCTTGCTTACCCTCTGTTCCTTTTTTCTTATGATCTCTCCTTTTTTTTTTTTTCCCCACAGCCCTTACTTTGGGACTCTGAAAAATTGTCCTCTTTCCATATACCTTGACACTCCTATTGAGGTTAGTATCTCATGTTTGCTATACTTTCCTTTCTCCACCACCCAGCTTCGTTTTCCATTTATCCAAGCACATTATGATTAGTACTGTATATTTGTTTGCCAATAGTCTGCAATATCTCCTATGACCATCTTCTTGTCTTACTCTGCATTCCTGTTATTGCGCAGATCCATGTGTAGTCCTATGTGTGCACATATAGATGTTTATATATTTTGTATCTATAGGGTTTTTCAGCATACACCCTTTTTAAATTTCATTAATTTTGTATATATTTATGTCCACTATGTCTCTAGTCTTTTGTACATTATCTTGATCACTTTGTTTAGTGTGGTAAATAATTTTTCTTTGCATTTTTATCTTGCAGTATGGTTTGAGAAAGACCTAGGTATAGGTCAAAACGTAACCGTGTAATACTCATGTTTGGAATCTGATCTCTGTTTGCGGTGTTTTTTCACTTTTCTTGATTTATTGAAAAAAAATTAATAAAAATCATAATAATTCCTTTAATGACTCTGATGCAAGTGACATTCAATTTTGAGTGCGACTGTCTACCCGTTGACTTTTACCTGTAGGAAATGTCTTGGCATGGCTCCAGCCCTGGTGTCATGGAGTCACTCCACGTCATAAATTACATTATTTTTGATCCTAAGGAATTCAGATTACTGCACAATCTCTCCTGAAATGGGGAGCAATATTATTTTCTGTAATCTTCTGGTCAGGATCCATAGTAGCTCCAATGGTCCACCATAAATGAGGGCAACTCCGGTTTAATGTTGTTGGGGATGCAAATTTTTTTTTATTCTTTGCTGATTGGGTTACAGTTCTTCGCTTTGTATGATTTGTGGAGGGATCGGCCTGTCTCACTTATGTGAGTCTGTAACTCCCTCATAGTCTTTAACATAAGCTCTCCATTACCTCTTCCAAATGCCTGAGATCTAAATTCAAGACCTCTCAGCTCTGCACTATTATACACAGTTCTCTATAAATGTGTAATATTTCTTCTTGAAACTCATCTGACAGAAAATATTGGAGCTTACGATAGTTTAGATTGTGAGGTCACCGAGACCCATACTCTAATTACCCCAGAGAGGTTTCACCACTAGCTGCTCATTTATTACTGATGGAGACTGTGGAGTTAGGCAATAATACATCTACTGAAATGATCAATCTTCAGTTTTCGACTACAGTAGTTAGTGCCCAAAATGCTGATTTAACCACTTCTCGCAGCCAGTTTTGTCTTCCTAATCAGACCCCAATTTTCAAATCTGACATGTATCAATTTATGTGGTGATAACTGTGAAATTCTTCACAAAGGATAATAGGAAACAAATTGACATTACAAGTTATTTTCCAACTTCTCTTGAATGCGACAAAACCCTATATACGGTTGTACACTACTGTCTGGGCACATGGCAGGGTTAAAAAGGGAAAGAGCGCCATTTAGCTGTATGAAGGCAAATTTTGCTGGAATAGTTTGCCGACAAAATTTATTGGGGGCATTGTACGTGGTCAATTGGCAGCTCAAAAGATGTCCACCATGAAGAGGCTTGGCGCTATCTACTCCATTTTCCAGATCCAAGGGATTGTCTTGCTCATCACCCTTTAACCCTTCTACATGGATCTGGACTTACACAAAGACCCCTAGGCTTGGGCGATGGTGTTACCTGCTGTTTTGTGGTGTGAAATAGCAAGAAGAATAGATAGTTGAGTCAGGACCAGGAGAGGAGAGAAAATAAAAAGTTATAAGATGCAAGAGTAGTCTGTAAACAGAGCGGCTTCATAACAGGAAGCAAATGCACAAGCCGGGAGCTGAGCACCGAGGACCGAACCGGAGCAGGCCAACGCTGTATCTGACAGCCTTCGGTAATATGCTTCAAGCTTTAGTACGGTGCGGTGCTTTCCAATTGGCTGAAGCAGGGAGCAGATAACTTCACCTGGATAGCACCCACACATACTGCCAGACTGGACGGTACTACTGGTCCCAGGCACTCTAATCTTAGTGGCTGAACAGTGCCTGTGCCGCCTACAGCTTCTGTTTCTAATGTCGCCTCCATCACCGGTGCTGCCTGCAGAATGAATAAGATGGGACCTGGTGACAGAAGCAGACGTCACAGGAGCAGATCCTGGAGAAAATGGGACATACCGTTTGCGGAAGTCTCAATATGACAAAATGTCAGAAATCCAGAGCAGTAGAAATCCTCATAAAGTGACTACATTTTGGAAATTATAACCCTCGGTCAAGTAATCTATAAGAGTAGTGACTATTTTGACTTCACAGGGACTTTGCGGAAATTAGCACACAGGGGATGTTGGAGAGTGAAGATTAGAAATATGCCATATTATTGCCCAGCACATAATGCCCGGATTGTGCTCCACTAGACACGCACATAGAAAACTAAGTGGGTCCTTCTCATTACAGTGATGCCAAATACAGGGATGGTAAATGTGGTTTAGGTACACTGCAAAGCTCAGAAGCCAGGGGGAGATTTGACTTGGAAAGAGTGCATTTTGCTGGCTTTGTTTATGGAAGCCATGTTGCTTTTCAAGAGTCTTTGAGCCATTAGTAATGTGGACATCTGTTTTTTCAATGACAGATGATGGACCTGAGTGGGAACTTGTTTTATGTGAGATGAGTAGGAGTTGTTATTGGTGGTATTTTCGCCTACATATCATTGATGGGTTGCTTTTTATTTATTATATTTGGGAGGCAGAATGAACAAACAGTTGAACACCACACACTACTGGTTCATCCTCTAACTTTTTGTATTAGACTGTGAACTGTCATTGACTTAGACAGTCATTCAATAATTTTACATAACTTGCCATTTTTACAGACAGTTTAAGTAGCCATTTTCAAAAATATAAAATTCTAGGATATTATATTCAAAATAATTGTTTTTTTCTTAGCAGATGACTCTACCAGGAGATCAGGACAGCTGATATCTTCAATTTTTAAATCAGATGATCGCAAAATCCCACAGGATGCAACTGAAGTCATTGCCATTGCTCCAGATATACCAGCATCCCTTTACAGTAAAGATCTGTCATCTGATCCTATGAAACAGGTCCCATCTTCTGATTCATTACTGACTACTAAGGAAAATCAAAGTCACAAAAGAGGCATTAAAAAACAAACTGCTCCTAAAGCAAAGAAGTCATTTTCACATTCAGAATATAGAAATAGTTTTCCCCTCAAAAAGTCGTTTCTTAAACATCAACAAAATCACACAACGGAGAAGAGATTTTCTTGCTCCAAGTGTGGGAAAAGCTTTAACTGGAATTCAGAACTTGTTAGGCATGAGAGAACTCACACAGAGGAGAAACATTTTTCCTGTTCAGAATGTGGGAAATATTTTAAACATAAACCTAATCTTGTTAGACACCAGAGAACTCACACAGGGGAGAAGCCTTTTTCCTGTTCAGAATGTGGGAAGTATTTTAACCAGAGATCATCTTTGATTAAGCACCAGAGAATTCACACAGGGGAGAAGCCTTTTTCCTGTTCTGAATGTGGGAAATGTTTTATACAGAAATCAGATTTTGTTAATCACCAGAGAAGTCACACACGGGAGAAGCCTTTTTGCTGTTCAGAATGTGGGATGTGTTTTCACCAGAAATCAAGTCTAGTTATTCACCAGCGAACCCACATAGGGGAGATGCCTTTTTCCTGTTCAGAATGTGGGAAGTGTTTTAACCAGAATTCAGATTTGGTTAATCACCATAGAACTCACACAGGGGAGAAGCCTTTTTCCTGTTCAGAATGTGGGAAGTGTTTTAACCAGAATTCAGATTTGGTTAATCACCATAGAACTCACACAGGGGAGAAGCCTTTTTCCTGTTCAGAATGTGGGAAATGGTTTACACATAAATCAAATGTTGTTAGGCACCAGAGAACTCACACAAGGGAGTAGCCATTTTCCTGTTCATAATAATAATAATAATCGTTATTTATATAGCGCCAACATATTCCACAGCGTTGACAGTTTAACAGTTTCAAACACAACAGTCGTAACAACGTTAACAATAATACAATAATTAAAGCAAAATAAAACGACCCTGCTCATGAGAGCTTACAATCTACAGGGTGGGCCATTTATATGGATACACCTAAATAAAATGGGAATGCTTGGTGACCCAGAGCGGCTCACTGAATTTGCAGAATGGGCAAAGCAAAAATTGGAACAGGACCCTCAGTTTACACAGAACATTATGTTCAGTGATGAGGCAAACTTTTTTGGGTGGGCCATTTATATGGATACACCTAAATAAAACAGGAATGGTGACAGTTTTCTTGCTTATGGTGTCTTGCATTGAAATCTGCTGCAATGACCCCGGTACTGCGTTCAACAGACATCAACACAATTTCTATCAGCTCCTCACATGTTAACCTTTGCAACATGTCAATGGCTGTAAACAAAGAGAAACTTGAAAATAACTCATGAAACAATAAAGTTATGTTAGAACCAAGAACACTATTGTTTTTCTTGTGAAATTCTCAATAAGTTTGATGTGTCACATGACCCTCTTCCCATTGAAAAAAATAAAGTTGGATCCAAAATGGCCACCATGGTCACCACCCATCTTGAAAAGTTTTCCACCTCCCATATACTAATGTGCCACAAACAGGAAGCTGATATCACCAAACATTCCCATTTTATTTAGGTGTATCCATATAAATGGCCCACCCTGTACAATGAGGTGAGGGAGATACAAAATACAGGTGTGTATTTACAATGATAGTCCAGTCATCTTGAGGGAGTGGCGGTTAGATAGAGATAGTGAATTGGCTACATATGCACACTTACAAATAAAATGGTTTTTGATTAGGGAATGTGATAGGCTGCTCTGAACAAATGTGTTTTGAGGGAATGCCTAAAACTGGGCAAGTTGTGGCTGGTCCAAATTTCTTGTGGTAGAGCATTCTAGAGGATTGGCGCAACAAGGGAGAAATCTTGGAGTTGGGAGTGGGAGGTACGGATTAGTGCAGAGGTTAGTCAAAAGTCATTTAAAGAGCACAGCAATCGGCTAGGCCGATAGACAGAAATGAAGCAGGAGATGTAAGGGGGTGCCGCACTGTGGAGAGCTTTGTGGGTGAGAACAAGTATTTTGAATTGGATCCTATAATGAATGGGCAGCCAGTATAACGACTGGCGAAGAGCGGACGCGTCCGAGTACCTATTAGCCAGATGGACAACCCTGGCTTCTGCATTAAGGATGGATTGGAGAGGGGAAAGTCAAGTGAGGGGGAGGCCAATTAATAGAGCATTACAGTAGACCAGGCGGGAGTGTATCAGGGCGACAGTGAGGGTTTCTATTGTTTCCATGTTGAGAAAAGTGCGGATTCTAGAGATGCTCTTTAGGTGTAAGCGGCAAGAGCGGGCAAGAGATTGTATATGGGAGGTGACGGAGAGATTGGTGTCAAACATAACACCCAGACAGCACGCCTGCTGCTGGGGTATAATTATAGTGCCACCCACGGAGAGGGAAATGTCAGATTTAAGGAGTTTAGTAGACAGTGGGAGCGGAAGAGTTCAGTTTTGGAAAGGTTGAGTTTCAGATAGAGAGCGGACATGATGTTGGAGACTGTGGACAGACAGTCACTGGCGTTCTGTAGTACAGCGGGGGTAAGGTCAGGGGATGACATGTATAGTTGTGTGTCATCAGCATAAAGATGGTACTGAAACCCAAATCTGCTTATAGTCTATCCAATTGGGGCCGTGTAGAGAGAGAAGCAAAGGGGGCCAAGTACTGAGCCCTGAGGTACACCAACAGTGAGAGGAAGAGGAGATAAAGTGGAGCCAGCGAACAAAACACTGAAGGAGCGGTCAGAGAGATAGGAAGAGAACCAGGAGAGAGCAGTGTCATTAATGCCTTGTGACTGGAGTCTAGAGAGTAGGAGATGGTGGTCAACAGTGTCGAAAGTTGCAGAAAGGTAAAGAAAAATGAGCAGAGAGTGGTCACGTTACATTTTGCCATCAGAAGGTCATTGGTCACTTTAATGAGTGCAGTTTCTGTCGAATGTAGGGGGCAGAAGCCGGACTGTGAAGGGTCTAGAAGGGAGTGAATGGAGAGGTAACAGGTTAGGTGGGAGTAGACCATGCGCTTCAAGAGTTTAGAGATGAAGGGGAGATTGGAGACTGGTCTGTAGTTGTTTGTGGAGGATGGGTCGAGAGCGGGTTTCTTTAATAATGGAATAATGATAGTGTGTTTGAAAGAGGAGGGGAAAATGTCCGAGGAGAGGGAGAGATTAAAGATTGTAGTTGGGTGGCTTGTGACGTCTAGAGAGAGAGACTGGAGTAGATGTGAGGGAATGGGGTCAGTAGTTCACGTAGTTGCACAAGAAGAGAGGAGCCTGGAGACGACTTCTTCTGTGATGGGATCAAATGTGGAGAGTGAGCCAGGGGAAATGCAGGGAGGGATGAGACTCACAGCACCTGGTGTCTGGGAGTGGATTTCCTGATGTATTATCTATTTTCTCTGTAAAGTGGGAGGCCAGGTCATCAGCACAAATGTCTGTGATAAGGGCTTGTGCTTTCGGCCTGAGGAGGGAGTGAAAGGGGTCAAAAAGTTTCTTGGGGTTGTCGGATAGTGAGGAGATCAGGGTGGTGAAGTAGGGCTGATTGGCGAGGTGAAGGTCAGAGCTATAGGTTCTTAACATAAATTTGAAGTGGATGAAGTCTTCTGGTGGGAGAGTTTTCCTCCATAAGGGATGGTGGACCAGGGTTGGAGAAGATGTCCCCTAAAATCAGTAGGAGTAGGAAGATAAAGAGCAAGTAGTTATTGGAATTGTCAGAAGTTTTTTTGTGCGATGTGTTTAGGCAAGATGGGCTGAGGTTTTTCAGGAAGTTGAGAATTGCATGGGAGCTGTACATGCAGTGGCGGATTATAATGAGGTCAATTTGGGCAGTTGCCCCGGGCCCAGTGGGGTTAAGGGGCCCACAGCCCAGGCCAGTAAATTGCCCCATTATAATCCACCACCGCGCAGGGCCGGATTATAGGCAGGGCAGGCGGGGCTTCAGCCCCGGGGCCCCCACCACAAGAGCTTCTAAGGGGGCCCCCACCACATTCCTGCTGGCTGCTGCAATGGCACTCCATCTTCTCCCCACCTAAAAGTGAGTGACCGTGGGGGCGGCATTATGTGCTCTGCTACCAGCAGCATCTACAAGTAGCGTGAACGCTGATGCTGCTGGTAGCGTGCAAAGGCTTGTGATGAGATCACAGGAGGGAAGGTGTCAGGGCCCCCGATCATGTGACCCCTGTCTCCTCCCCTCCTGTGACCTCATCACAGGTCCTGTGCGCACAGCACAGAGCACTGAGAGCAGCCATGTATGTGGAGTGTGGCTCTGCAGGTGGAGGTCGGTGCTGGAGGCCCCATTATTCTCTATGTGGAGTGCGGGTGGAGGTCGGTGCTGGAGGCCCCATTATTCTCTATGTAGAGTGTGGCTCTGCGGGTGGAGGTCGGTGCTGGAGGCCCCATTATTCTCTATGTAGAGTGTGGCTCTACGATTCGTGACCCCCGTCACGTGACGAGGGGGGCCCACAGAGTCTGAACTGCCCCGGACCCTGGCTACCCTTAATCCACCCCTGTGTACATGGGAGAGGGAAGTATATAGGGGCTGATGTGTATGAGTCTTGATGGAGGGGGATGGGGCAATGAATGTGGATGGCAAGGGAACACAGGGGGATAGAAATAAAGCACATGGCTAAAAGGGAGAGCAAAGTGTGAGTTACCTGGCTCCTGCCCTGACTAACTGCCATGGATTAACTGCTTCATCTAGAGGCTTAGCTGCTGGGATGCTTTGCTGAGGAGATGCGTGCACCCCACACTGCGTGCACACCTTAGAATGCTTCTAAATTTATAGGCCACACTACAGGGTCAGGAGAGAGGGATTGTGGGAGCTCATTTGGGATAATTTAGCAGCTGTTTCAACACCAGGGGGTGGATAGATGATAAAAACACTTGTCCTGGCACCATCTCTATGCTATAACACCTTTCCCAAGATAATATCTACAATGACCCCAGCCATGGATGTACAGCAGTGAGTATTGAGTACAATGCAACAGATGAATTATAGAAATAATTCAGCAAGCAAAGTTCTATGTTATATACCATTAAAGTTGTTACAGGATAACTTGGCAGTAGTTGATAGCAGAGTTCTATGTTCTATACCATTAAAAGAAATGTTGCAGGATGATAAACAGCAGAGAACAGCAAGCAGAGGTTGTACCTGTGTGAAGAGAGAAGATGGATGTTAATTCCCTGCCATGGATTAATTGCTTCGTCTAGATGTTTAGCTGCTGGGATGCTTTGCTGAGGGGATGCGTGCACCCACAGAATGTGGGAAATGTTTTACACAGAAATCAAATTTTGTTAAGCACCAGAGAACTCACACAGGGGAGAAGCCATTTCTCCTGCTTAGAATGCGGGAAGTGTTTTAGCCAGAAACCAGATTTTGTTATGCACCAGAGAACCCACACAGGGGAGAAGCCTTTTTCATGTTCAGAATGTGGGAAATTTTTCTTTTATTTTTTATATGTATTTAACTGTTTTTATTGATTTTGAAGTTTTAATAAGGGGAGGAGGGAAATGTAAGGTTTTAGGAAAAGGGGGAGGGGGTACAATAAGGAGAGGGGGAGGAAAGGGAAATGGGGTGACAATAAAAACTAGAAAACTTCAAATATACATTTCCATAGCTTTGCATATGAAATTAATGCAGATGTAAACTGTATAAGCTTTATCTAACATAAGTTTATATCATAAAAAAAACTGTTGGCACTTAATGATCAGTATAATAATGAAAAAAAATGGTTATGTGTTGACCAGATCTGTTGGAGTATTCCATCAGCCGTACCATAGCGCAGATGTCGTTTATTATTTGGACAATAAAGTATATCTTTGGTTTAAGCCGTAACAGGAATTGATTTCCATTTGTCCCATTTTTTTGCGTGTTTCTTTAAGTTATCATTAATAATAGCGAAGCGTAGTTCCAAAGAGTAGTGCGAAGAGATTTTCTCCAAAATGTCTGAAAACTTTGGCACATCCACTCTTTTCCAGTACAATGCCCGGGAATTCCTAACCACCAGGAAAATATGTATTATAACAAACCTTATCGAAGGGTCGAACTCTTCAAGGTCAATAGAGAGAAGAGCGGCCTTTGGAGTTAACGGGTAATGCCTCTTGAGAAGGGAGTCAATATATCGATAACTGTTTCCACAGGCTTTTAACTTTAGAAGATTACCATGTAGTCCGCGATTTCTCCAACATAAGGGTGAGTTCTTTTGGTCAATATGAGCTAGGCAGGGAAGGGGTGTAACGCCATCTAACGAGGGTTTTATAGGAAGCCTCGTGAAGGATCATAGAAATATTGGACGAATATGAGTTTCTGATAGCGTTTTCCCATTGTTCGTGGTTAATAGAATATTTAGTTCTGATTCCCACTTTACCATGTACGAGTTTTTATGGAAGGTATTATCTTTATTTAAAAAACTATAAAGATTTTTGGTGCTCCACAAAAATTTATTATTAGGATTTTCTAATAATATGGCAATAATTTCTGCCTTTGGATTTTTGTTGCTTAGAAATTTACCATTGCTATCTTTTAAAATTAAAAAGAACATAAAGGGACACTTATAAATCACAAGACTCACCGCGTGCAGAGAAACACAGGGGAAGAGCTCGGAGCTGGGGGGCAACAGGGTGAAGACACTGACAACAGATCAGCAGGCAAGGCTGAGATACACATTGCCACCCGCTCTCCAGACACCAGTCTAAAGGCACGGAGCTGCAGCAGCTATAACAGAAGGAATGAAGTGCACGGCAGTCCTGTACTCGAGCTGTCCTCGCTGAGACACTAAGACAACAAACGCTGTGCTATCTGAATAATCGCACATTGGCCTTAAGAGAAATACAGCATCAAACATAATCCCCTCGAGCTATTAAGCAAAACCCATCTCTAGTTGCATAACTTTCGTGGAATTCTCGTTACATTACTTTTACTGAACTCTCGATATATAATTTTGCTGAAATCTCGTCACATAATTCTTTATATAACCCTTACTGATCGCCCGGACATTTAAAGGGCAGGTGTCTGTTAAGTAAAACTTGACTGTCGGGGCCTTCGGGAGGCGTAGCTTGAAGATGGCCGCATTTTAATAGAGCTCCCTGACAGCAGATTGAATCCGCTGCCATCACACCTCAGCACTGAGCGGGGCAGCAGGGATAAGGCCCGGGCAAGGTTCCCTTGATAGCGGGACCAGCTCTCCGGGAATCCCGGAGGTCCTAGGCGCAGGCAGCGCTGACATCCACGCGAAACGTGGATTCCAATACATGGGGCACACGCTGGAGTGCTCCCCGCTGCATCACTGGATTGCAAGGTAATCGGGGCAGTTACATGTGAGGCAGATATTCAATAGCGACGCCACTGCCAAACCTACTCAAGCTCATCAGGTCTCTTTTTCACTAAGGAAAAATTCATAGCCAAATCTGGAAAATCCAATAGATCCTCGACTAGGCTCCAGAATACTACCTCCCCACCTAAGATGACCGCTGATGCAGAACGGGAGGATACGCAATCTATTGCTCAGGCCATTACGGATATTTTAATGCCGAAAATAGACTCTCGACTGGTGGCATTTCAGTCAACTTTGGATGCTATCGCCGCTCAGGTTAACACACAGGGGCACGCATAACAGCTGCAGAACAAAGAATGTCAGATCTGGAGGACATAGTTACAGAGCTCTCCAGGAAGCTAGAACGGAGGGATAAAGATGTCACATTTCTTCTGGATAAAGTCGAGGATCTAGAGAACAGATCTCGGCGTAATAATCTGAAGCTTGTTGGTCTCCCCGAATCGATCAAAATGCCTCCTGATTTGATGGGGATATTGTCAGAATGGCCCCCAAAGGCACTAAATTTACCACCGCCCTCAGGTGCCCTGAAGATCGAGAGAGTTCATCGCCTGGGCTCTCCTAGGAATGATACGGATTCCAGACCACGTCCGGTAATCTTCAGGGTCCTGGATTTCCAAGATAAAATCAGATTGCTATCGGCATACAGGAAGAAGCAACCATTATCCTATGAGCATCATAAACTTTCTCTTCCAGGATTACTCGGCTGCGGTGGCAGCCAAACGTAAAGCTTTTCATCCCGCATGTGCCATGCTGGTGGATAAAGGTATCCGTTTTGGGCTCCAATTCCCTGCAATTCTACACTTTTCTTTGAATGGGAAAAACTGGATCTTTACGGAGCCAGAAAAGGCTTTCCAGAATCTTCAAGCAAATAGTCAAGCTGCAGTGCAGACCTCAGACAAGACCTGATGAATGCAATTGATGTTTTTCACCACTTTGTCACCTAGCAGGGTGGCTTCGCTTTTGTTCGCTTTTGTTGTCTTTGACGCTTAGTGTTGTGTTTTATTTTGTTGAAATATTAATCTCCTTTCTCCAAACAGGTTCACGCTCATATCTCCTTTGAGCATGGTTCCTGGCGGGGTTAGATTGTTAAGGGTGGGGTGGGTGAGTTCCTACATATGTTCATAGCACCTTTTTGTTGATGTGGCCTCTACGCCCACTCGCTGGGATGGGTGTGGGGTTCATACGCATCTGATATTATTTGGGAAGATTACACCACGCTCTGGTATAGGTTAAATGATAGATAATAGCAGTACCTCTTTGTCCACAATGCATTCGTTATATTGGTGCTCTTGGAATGTGAATGGCCTAAACACTCCAGTCAAGAGGAAAAAGGTTGTGCATTACTTACAACGCTTTAACTTTCATATAGTCTTTTTACAGGAAACCCATTGGGTGAGGGATAAGCATCCATCTTTATTTAGTAAAAAATACACATTGTGGACTGAGGCATCATATTTCAATAAACAGGGGGTGGCGATACTTATCAATAAATGTCTTAATTATGATATTTTGGACACCTGGGAGGAACCAATGGGGAGAATTTTAATAGTCAATATAAAAATAGGAGTTTGCTATAATTTGGTAAATATTTACGCACCTAATGGTCCAGACTCGCAGTTTCAAACCCAGTTGCTCTCTAAGTTGGTGGGTTGGGACACTACCAATCTGATAATTGGGAGGGATTTTAATGAAGCACATGATATATCTATGGATAGATCAGGTTCACACAATCATGGAGCTACAATGCATGAAGGTCTCATCCAGAGGCTGATGGACCACTTGGGGCTGACAGATGTATGGAGGTGGCAGCATCCCACTGATAAGGATTTCTCGCACCACTCTCATGTTCATAACACTCATGCAAGATTAGCCTATTGGTTATTGGGATTATCTATGGTGGCCCTTGTTCTGTCGACAGATATCTTGGATATTCAGATATCTGATCACGCCCCGGTGGTTTTCAAATCTAGATTGGTAATTCCGGCATGTAAGGAGAAGAGATGGAGGTTCCCCTCTTATTTATAATCGTTCGATGATTTTAAGGCCTATTTGCAGATGTCGTGGAATACATACAAAGAGGACAATAGGGAGCACTGTGCTGACACTCATTTATTTTGGGCTGCCTCTAAGGCTGTTTTAAGGGGACAAGTCATCTCTTATGTTGGGAATAAGCGTAAAAAATTATTAGAGGCCACGTTGGCAGCTCAGGAAGAATTGACCCAGGCATACAAAAATTTTATTAAACGTTTTAATACCCCCACAAATGAACAGAAATTCATAGAGGCCAAAGAGGCAGCCAAAAACATTGAGCATGAGAGAATCATAGAATCATAGAATCGTAGAGTTGGAAGGGACCTCCTGGGCCATCTGGTCCAACCCCCTGCTCAAAGCAGGATTCGCTAAATCATCCCAGTTAGATGTCTGTCCAGCCTCTGTTTGAAGACTTCCATTGAAGGAGAACTCACCACTTCTCGTGGCAGCCTGTTCCACTCATTGATCACTCTAACTGTCAAAAAGTTTTTTCTAATATCTAATCTGTGTCTCCTCCCATTCAGCTTCATCCCATTGCTTCTAGTCTTTCCTTGTGCAAATGAGAATAAAGTTGATCCTTCTACAATGTGACAGCCCTTTAGATATTTGTAGACAGCTATTAAGTCTCCTCTCAGTCTTCTCTTTTGCAAACTAAACATTCCCAAATCCTGCAACCTTTCCTCATAAGACAGGGTTTGCAGACCGGTCACCATTCTGGTCGCTCTTTTCTGAACTTGCTCCAGTTTGTTGATGTCTTTTTTAAAATGTGGTGCCCAAAATTGGACACAATATTCCAGATGAGGTCTGACCAAAGAGGAGTAGAGGGAAATAATTACTTCACGTGATCTAGACTGTATGCTTCTGTTAATACATCCTAGAATTGCATTTGCCTTTTTTGCTGCTGCATCACACTGTTGACTCATATTCAGTCTGTGATCTATTAGTATACCCAAGTCTTTTTCACATGTGCTGTCACTTAGCCCTATTCCTCCCATTCTATATATGCTTTTTTCATTTTTATTGCCCAGATGTAGTACTTTGCATTTCTCCCTGTTAAAAACCATTCTGTTAGTTGCTGCCCACTTCTCCAGTTTATTTAAATCTTTTTGAATCCTCTCTCTCTCTTCTCTAGTATTAGCTATCCCTCCTAGCTTTGTGTCATCAGCAAATTTTATCAGTTTACCCTCAATTCCTTCATCTAAATCGTTGATAAAGATGTTGAACAATACAGGGCCCAGGACAGAGCCCTGTGGTACCCCACTTGAGACATTCTTCCAACTGGATGTGCAGCCATTTACGACCACTCTTTGGGTCCGATCACTAAGCCAGTTATGAATCCACCTAACAGTTGCCTTGTCCATTCCATACTTAGTCATTTTTTCAATAAGGATTGTATGAGAGACTTTGTCAAATGCTTTGCTGAAGTCAAGATATACTATATCTACAGCATTTCCTTGATCCACCCAATCAGTAATACCGTCATAGAAGGAAATTAAATTAGTCTGACATGACTTATTAGTTACAAACCCATGCTGACTCTGTTTAATCACTTCATTCTTATCCAGGTATTGACATACATGTTGTTTAATAATTTGTTCAAAGATCTTTCCTGGTATAGAAGTCAGACTCACCGGCCTATAGTTGCCTGGGTCCACCTTTTTCCCCCTTTTTGAAGATAGGAACAACATTTGCTCTTCTCCAGTCTTCTGGCACTTCTCCTGTTCTCCAAGAATTTTCAAAGATTATGGAGAGGGGTTCAAAAATTTCTTCTGCTATCTCCTTCAGTACTCTGGGGTGTAATTCATCTGGACCTGGAGACTTGAATTCATTTAGGTTAGCTAAGTGTTTCCTCACTATCTTTCTGTTTATAGATATCCTGGATTCTTCTATTCCCTTAATAGGACAGTGAATAACAGTTGATGTTACATTTCCTTTCTGAGAGAAAACAGATGCAAAATAGGAATTTAAAAGTTCAGCCTTCTCAACATCCTGTCTTACCATTTCATCATTTTCATCCTGTAAAAATCCTATAGCATCTTTGACTTTTCTTTTACTTTTGACATATCCCCAAAATCCTTTATTATTGCTTTTGACATCTCTTGCAAGCCTCAATTCATTTTCAGCTTTAGATATTCTGATTTGTGCCCTGCAGGTTCTGCAGACAGCATTATATTCTTCTTTAGATATGCCTCCCTCTTTCCATTTTATAAACATTTTTTTCTTCCTTTTTAGCATGTGCTTAAGTTCTGTGTTCATCCATCCTGGTTTCCTTAAATGCTTCCTATTCTTCCCTCTTTTCAGAATTGTTAACAACTGTGCTTTGAGAATTTCATTTTTCAAGATTTCCCATCCTTCCTGGACATTTTTGTCTTTAAGGATATCCAGCCATTGGATCCCTCCAATTCTCTTTCTGAATCCCTTAAAATCTGCCTTTCTGAAATCTAACCTTGACGTCTGAGTCTTCACAGGTCTTCCGCCTCTAGTTATCCAAAATTCTAAAATAGCATGGTCGCTACCTCCTAGGGTCCCAGCCACTTTTACCTCCTCAACCATTTCCTCCCTGTTTATAAGGATTAGATCCAAGGTAGCAGTTCCCCTTGTTTTCTCCTTTACCTTTTGGAAGATAAAGTTGCCAGCAAGAGAGGATAAGAATTTCCTTGACCTGTTAGTTTTGCCTGAGAGAGATTCCCAACAAATGTCTGGATAGTTGAAATCTCCCATGACAACTATGTCATATTTTTTGGAGAACTTGGCCATTTGATGCATAAAGAGTTCATCCATATCTTCAGCTTGCACAGGCGGCCTGTAGTAAATGCCTACAATGGTGTCCTTTCCATTGTTCTGTCCTTGTATTCTTACCCAAACAGTTTCCACAGAACTCCCAGTCTCTGAAGCTTCAATCTCTGTGCAGATATACGCGTTTCTAACATACAATGCGACACCTCCTCCTCGTTTATCAAGTCTGTTTCTTGCAAATAAGTTGTATCCTTCTAGTCTTGTATTCCAATCATGTGTATTGTCCCACCAAGTTTCAGTGATTCCAATGACATCATATTTCTTTTCCTGTGTTAGTAGTTCCAATTCTCCTTGTTTGTTGCCCATGCTTTGTGCATTAGTATAGAAACATTTTAGTTTGTGATAGGTTTCTCTTTCTCCAATATTTTTATTAATTAGATTCTTTCGTCTTTGTTCTTCCTTTCCACTTCTAATAGCAGAGTTCTCAATAGCATTTGTCAGGTGTATGGCTTTTTCTGGTCTTTTGCTTCCCTTCCCATGTTGTTCTAGTTTAAAGCTCTCCTTACAAGTGTAGCAAGGCGACTTCCAAATACCTGCTTTCCAGTCTTCGTAAGGTGCACCCCATCTCTAGCAAGTAGTCCATCGTATAAGTAGTTCACTCCGTGATCCAGAAATCCAAATCGTTGCTGACGGCACCATCGACGTAGCCAGTTGTTCACCTGCAGAATCTTATTCCACCTCCTTGTTCCATGGCCATCCACTGGGAGGATGGAAGAGAAGACCACCTGCGCTCCCAGTTCTTTCACTTTCTTGCCTAAGTCTTCAAAGTCTCTGCAGATGGTTTCCAGGTCGTTTCTTGCGGTGTCATTTGTCCCCACATGTAGTAGCAGGAATGGGTAGTCATCTGTAGGTCTGAAGAGTCCTGATATCCTGTCAGACACATCTTTAATTTTTGCACCTGGAAGACAGCACATTTCTCTTGAAGTTATATCCGGTCTGCAGATAGCGGCCTCTGTTCCTCTCAACAGGGAGTCCCCCATGACCACCACTCTCCGTTTCTTCTTCACAACATTTTTCTTTCTCCATCCAGGAGGACTCTGAAGGCGTACAAGGTTGCTGTTTGTTGGCAAAGTCTTATCCTGATGTATTTCTTCATCGTTTTCCTGCGTGAGAGCCTGGTACTGGTTTCTGAGCAGTATGGGTGCTGACTGCCTCCTGATCCTCCTGCTTCTCTGGGTCACATGTCTCCATTCCTCTGTTTCTTCAGGTGCACTTCGAATTTCTTCTCTTTCTGTAACATGAAGAGATATTTCTGCTCTGTCCAAGAACTCTTCACCTTCCTTAATGATCTTCAACGTAGCTAACCTCTCTTCGAGATTTTGCAACTTTTCCTCCAACAGGGTCACAAGCTTGCATTTGTGGCATGTGAAGTTTGGCTTTTCCACTGGTAAATCTGTGAACATGTAGCAAGAAATGCAGCTCACCAAATGGCTCCTGGCCTCTTCCATCTTGAGATTTC
This sequence comes from Dendrobates tinctorius, assembly GCF_039654945.1. Lineage (NCBI taxonomy): Eukaryota > Metazoa > Chordata > Amphibia > Anura > Dendrobatidae > Dendrobates > Dendrobates tinctorius. Next base: position 4,886,554 of record NW_027362032.1, on the reverse strand, counting down.
TTAAAAACGATGAAAGATGAGCCAAAATTCGCGCGCCGACAGTTTTCGCGCGGTTTCTCCGATTTCCTCTTTTCAGCTGCAACGGCCAAAACCCAGTGATCGTTGAGCTCGCGGAGACTCTTCACTTATCCCAGAAGGCACTGGGAATATGCAAATGATCTCCTCAAGACTCTTCCCCTGAGAGCGCTGTATAGTCCAGATTATCAAAAACACAAATATTTTAAATGGGGGAACAGGCCGGGGAGGTTACTGGCCTCTCTCACTAAACCTTTCAGACAAGCAACTAGGATTACCAGGATTCGTAACCAAAATGGCATAGCCATAACGGATAATGAACAGAATAATAGAGGAATTCGTACAATTTTTTGGGTCCTTGTATGCAGATGGGGGAGAGGAGATTTCGGAGACATCGGGTTTCTTCGGGGATGGGGTGGCTCCTAGTATTACGGAGGAGCAGAGAAATTTGCTTAATTCACCTATTACCATTACGGAGGTCCTGTCAGTCATCTCTACTCTTAAGATTTCTAAGGCACCGGGTCCAGATGGGTTTAGTGGAGAATATAATAAAATCTTAGGCCCATGGGTAGGTCCACATCTAGTTGAGTTATTTAATGGAATTATGGAAAAAGGTTATATTCCAGACAGATTTAATGAGGCTTGCATCAATAAGCTTCCTAAGCCTGGGAAGGATCCACTGCAGGTGGAGGGATACCGCCCAATCTCACTGCTCAATGCAGATATTAAACTCTTGACAAAAATATTGGCAACCAGGATTCAGCAAATTATTCCTGAGCTAATTTCACCACATCAGACGGGGTTTGTACATGGAAAATCGATAACCTATAATATAAGAACAGCAACAGGCACTGTATCTAGTTGTAGAGTCAATAAAGGCAGGAGAAGCATAGTGGTGGGTCTTGACGCAGATAATGCCTTTGATAGAGTTTCCTGGAATTATTTCTATAAGTTGTTAGAGGTCAGAGGGTTTGGGTCATGGTTCTGCAATGCTATTAAATTATTATATAGGGACCCCACATCTAGGCTTTTTATAAACAACACTTTATCAGAGCCCTTTGCCATTCGGAGGGGCACGAGGCAGGGATTCCCACTGTCCCCATTATTGTTTAACTTAGCATTAGATCCCTTGTTGAGAACTCTTCAAACTATGCCAGATTTCCATGGGATTCCTACAGGGAACACGGAAACAAAGTTATTGGCTTTTGCAGATGATATTTGACTATTTATTGCCAACCCTACACAAGCTATCCCAACCATAATCTCAACAGTTGAAGAATTTGGACATCTTACTGGCTTTAAAATTAATTGTAATAAGTCAGAAGCATTAGCGATATTCAGGGCGGGCAGAATAGATGAGAGCTGGTTCCCCTTTCAATGGAAGAGCGAGTCTATTGGATATCTGGGCATCAGACTTCCAGCGGATCCACATAAATTGTATTGCCTTAATTATAGACCCATTATTAATAAGGTTACTAGTCTCCTCAACTCCTGGAAAGATTTCATTTTGTCTTTTGCTGGGAAATGTCACTTAATTAAAATGATAATTTTTCCTAAATTATTATATTTATTTCAAACATTACCACTTCTGTTATCCAAATCAGACATTACCTTTTGAATGGGACATTGATTTGGGGAGTGGGGGGTCGCTCACGTATTGGGTTATGTAAGTTACAACTTCCAAGATCTGAGGGGGGCATTAACTTCCCCGATATTGTCCAATATAACTAAGCGGCCAATTTACGATATGTAATAGACTGGATGCGGGAGACATCCTACTTCGCTAATACTCACCTAGAGGGGCAGATTTACCCACATATTTCATTAATGGCCTTGTTACATCTGACTACAATAATAATAGCAATAATTTTCATTTATATAGCGCCAACATATTCCGCAGCACTTTACAATTAAGCGGGGACATGTACAGACAATAAATTCAATACAAGTTAAGACAATTCAAACAGTGACATTAGGAGTGAGGTCCCTGCTCGCAAGCTTACAATCTACAAGGAAATGGGGGGACACAGTAGGTGAGAAGTGCTTGTTAATTCAGGTCTGGCAATTATAATAAATAGGTTATTTTCACTAGAAGGTTGAAACAAAAGCGCAATAGGGTCTTATCCGGGTAAAATGCTCAATTACTGAATGTATTAAACTCACCTTCTCAAAGATAAAATAAAGCTTGTATAGTGAGCCAGCCTGCTGCACGTCCAACGGTCCACAGCGGAACCGTACCACAATTCAATAAGGAATAAATTCTTGGACTTTGAGTGCGCTGCCAGACGAATTCAATAACCACACAAGGTTAAAAAAGTTAACCCTTTAATCCCTACGCGTTTCGAAGCGTAACGCTTCTTCTTCAGGGGTAGATACATGACTACAGAGAGCTGTCATCACATTTATACATACAGGATTCAAATTTGGCGCCCTCAGAAACACGAGGAGCGCCGCTAAGGTCAAAGATCAAAGTAATTCAAGCATCAAGAGTTCATAAAGGTTAAACATTCTCTAATTAAAAATGATTAAAAATAAATCTTTATTATGTTTTACAGATAAAAGAAAAAGAAGAAAAGAAAAAGGATGATAAAAAATATATAAAGAAAAACGAGAAAAAAATGTAAAATGAACCCACGACGTGATGAAGAAAGAAAAAAGGAATCAAAGTCCAGCGAACACACCGCTACACCAGGGAGAGTGTTTGAATTTAAAAGAAAATTTGTAATCCAACCATTGGTATGAGTCTCACAGAAAGATATTTATAAAAGTGATAATTAAATAGTAAATGTATATGTATGAATAAAAATACGCTAATGAAATTGATGTGAAAAAAATTAATAAAGATGAAAATAATAATAAAAAATAAAAATAAAAATAAAAATAAAATGTGTCACTAGTTATTTAATTCAAATTCCATGAGAAATCCGTGGCGTGAACCGGAAGACAAAAGGAACAAAGAAAAAAGAAAAAACCGCAAATGGAAGAAACCACGATCGAACACCGCCGAAGAAATACCAAAAAATATTATATATATTAAAAAGAAGTCACCCAGAACAAAAACTAATTATTATAAAAATCTGTATGCATGAAGATATTTTTTGAACAGAAAAACGCATAATTAATTTCATTTCAGCAGTCTATTCGAAATGCGAGGTTCTAATAACACGAACCAGAGGAACAGAAAAAAATTGTAAGAAACGAAAAAATGCAAAATAATGACCAAAAAAAGGAAAATTAACACCTTAGTTTCCAGAACAATGTCCCATTGTAAGGAATATGAACGAAAACAATACGTAAAAAGTAAAAATTACGTCAAAAATGAATGAAAATATTATTAAATAAAAATGTTATTATTATTAATATGAAACAAAAACGTATAATAGATAAAATAATTTGAGGGATATATACACCCGTATTGGCCATAATAAATGAAGATTATAGTATATATAGGTAGGATTAACCCACTAAGAGGGTGTAGAAAATGTACAAGGAAAAAATATACATATATATATAAAATATATATATACCTAAAAAGAGAGAAATTATTTAATATTATAAACCATTCACCCCCAAATGAAAGAAAGGGGAAAAGACCACATATGTGAAACGTGTAGGAAAGGAATACACACCAAAATCAAAAATTAATAAAATATATGAGACATATAAAAAACAATAAAAACTCATAAATGTACCTGATAACAAAAGACAATAGGTAGATTAATAAATTAGTGAACATTTAGGGATAACTAAGAAAATATCAAAGAAACACTTCAGAAATTTCATTTAACCCATTAGGTTTCAGAGTGTTCAACCTATAAATCCAGAAGATTTCTTTCCTGTTGAGTTGTCCTATCCTATCAGGATGATTGAAGGGAATCTGCTCGATGGGACTAATTTTTAATCCATGAGGGTTTTTATCATGTTTTAATGAGAAATGTCTAGACAGACCATGCAAAAGAAAACCCTTTTTAATATTATGTCTATGGGAGTTCATTCTAAGATGTAACGGTTGTGTGGTTCTCCCCACATATTGTCTCCCACAGTCACACTCAATTAGATAAATGACATATTCAGAAGTGCAGTTAAGGAAATCACGGATAGGAAAAGATTCATCTGTAGTAGTGGATCTAAAATATTTCATTCTATGTGTAATATTACTGCAACAAGCACAATTTTTCTTTCCACACCGAAAAATACCCCTAGGTATATTATTGGTAATCACTCGAGTTTCTGTCTTATTTTTTAAACGACTGGGGGCTACAAAATTTTTAATATTAGGAGCCCTCCTAAAAGTAATCATTGGATTATTAGGGAGAATTTTTCGCAGAAATGAATCATTAAGTAAAATGTGCCAGTTTTTACAGAGAACTCTCCTGATTTCCTTGTTCTCTAGGCAATATTGAGTTATAAAATTAGTAGTGTATTTATTCTTATCTATTTCGACTTCTTCCTTTCTTCCGTTAATCAAGGAGTTCTGAGACATATTAAGACATCTATTATAGGCATTTGTTACTAATTTCTCAGGATAATTCTTCTTATTAAATCTGTTCATCAGGATTTTTGCTTGATCTTTATAATCCCCTACATCTGAACAATTTTTTCTAATCCTTCTATATTGATTATCAGGAATGTTCCTGAGCCACTTTCCATAGTGACCACTATTGAAAGGAATATAGCTGTTGGTATCAACGTTCTTAAAAAATGTTTTGGTTGCAATAAAATTATCTTTAATAAAAATAGTCAAATCTAAAAAGTTAATTTCATTACTGTCAAATGTTGAGGAAAAAGACAATCCCCAATTATTCATGTTAAGATCATGAATAAAATTATGAATATCATCATTGCTGTTATCCCATATAAAAAAGAGGTCATCAATGAATCTTTTATATAGAATTATATTGTTATACCATTTGGATTTAAAAATATGTGACTCCTCAAAAATACCCATGAAAATATTAGCATAGGTTGGTGCGACCTTAGAGCCCATCGCAGTCCCCAGCTGTTGATGATATAGACTACCCTCAAAAGTAAAAAAATTATTTTTTAAAATGAATTCCATGCCTTTTAAAATAAAGTTTTTTTGTGCCTTGTTAAGTCTCTTATCACTTATTAAAACTTTGTTAAAACAAGCCAACCCCAAAGTATGCGAAATATTGGAATAAAGTGACGATACGTCCATACTTAAAAATATAAAATTAGGTTTCCATTCGATATCATAAAGATATTGTATTAAATCAGTTGAGTCCCTGATGAAACTTTTCAGTGATGGGATATGTGTAACCATGATTCTATCTATAAAGTGAGATAGGTTACTAGTAACTGAATCTATACCCGATATAATGGGTCTCCCCGGTGGATTTTCTAAATTCTTATGGATCTTAGGTAAATGATAAAAAAATTGTGTGCGAGTCCGTACAAATTTTAAAAATCTATATTCATTATTATTAAAGATATTATTATCTTTTCCTTCCTGAATTAATTTATCATAATTGATTTTAACACTAGGGATGGTTTCAAATGAAGTTTTCTTGTAGTACCTGGGATCAGATAAGATTCTATGGGCTTCATTACAATAGTCTGACCTATTCTGCACGACTATACCACCACCTTTATCCGCTGAGCGAATTACTATATCAGGATTAGTTTTTAAGGATTCTAAGGCCAATTTTTCAGTTTTAGTTAAATTGGGTTTAGTTTTTACAGATTTTAATTCCTTAAATTCTTTCTGTACAATAGCGTTAAAAACTTCCAGGTGATGACCTCTACTTTCAATCGGATAAAACTTGGTCTTAACCGGTACATCTAAATGAAACCCATCAGGATCTATAGTGTCATTATTAGATGAATCAATATTAATGCTTTTTTGAACAGGAATGGATTCCTTTATTAAAAAATGCCTTTTCAGTGTCAATTTCCGGATAAAAACTTGCAAATCAAGAAAAAGGTTAAAATCATTAATTTTATGTGTTGGACAAAATGTTAGTCCCTTAGATAGGACACTAGTTTCATCTTTGGTTAAAACATAGGAAGATAAATTAAAAATGTTATTACTGCCATCATCTAAGTTTACATCACTTTTAGTCTTAATTAAATTTTTACTTTCCCTTTCTTTTTTTCTCCCCCCTCTGGTTCCTCTATAGGATTTTTTCTTTTCCCGTTTTTTGGTGAAAAGAATTTTTTTATTTCCGTATTTTTCAAAATTCGGGGTAAAAAAGGAACCGTAGCATTGTTGTCTAAATTAGTATTATCAATCAAAACAGTTTCATTAGTTGGAGTGCTGGATATATCATTATCATAAATCGAAAAATCAAAGAGGGATTTTTGTGTGCACTCTGGAAATTCGATAAGAGCAGGTGATGGGATGACTACAGGGATAGGTGTAATAATCTTAGTTTTACCAATGATAGGATTTGCGGAATCAATGAGATTTTTACTCCCGTTAAATCCTTTCACTTGTTCCTTGATACTATCTAGTTGTTTTATAGCATTGATTAAAGGTGCTGTCATCTTCGTAATTTTTAACTGAGGCGATTTTAAAAGAACATTACCCACATTTCCTCCATTAAATTGCTCTTGTGCTGGGAAAAGTCCATTATCCTTCATAGTCTGTAATTTAGTGCTAGGGTCAGTCATACCAACTTTATCAAAAACGTCAGAAACTTTTTTGTTGCCACATGTATTTGATTCATTGCCATTACTAACCACAGTATCAGTTCGATTTATGTTCCCTTTACCCACTATATTTTTATTCTTAGTTTTATTGTCATTAAAAATCCTGTAATCCTCTCTATCCCTTTGCAATTTCTTAGATTTTTTTAAAATGGTCTCATGTTCAACCTGCATCACATGCGTTATTACATTTGAATTAATTTTTTTATATTCCGGATGTTTAAAAAATGGGATCAGTTCTTTAGAGAAATTCAACACCTTATCTGCCGCTAGTTCAGCAAGCTTAGATCTCTTCTTGTATAGTAGCAATATCATTCTATGCATACATATGTCCAGACTCTTATCCCATTCTTCCGTAAAATCTGAGTCCATGGGAAATGGAGAATCAAAAACTAACCTTAGCCCCCGTGGGCAAATGTTCTCCTCCAAATAGATAGATAAAAAACGGGCATCCAAATTATAGTATAGTTCTTCCTTCATAGCCTCTTTCAAATTCGTGAAGATTTTCCGGAATAAATTAGTCTCTTCATCCTTAAAGACCTCCGTAGTTTCCTCATTCTGAGCTGTATATCCAATATTCCCGATAGTCTGTAGGATTAGCCGTTCCCTTGATGAAAGCCTGTTTTGGAAATATTCCATCCTTTTTCACTGAAACGGACCCTCTGCTGCTTAATCAACCAAAACACCGGCCGAACTTTCCAGGAACCGCCAGAGAAATTTCAAGGTTATTTTCACTAGAAGGTTGAAACAAAAGCGCAATAGGGTCTTATCCGGGTAAAATGCTCAATTACTGAATGTATTAAACTCACCTTCTCAAAGATAAAATAAAGCTTGTATAGTGAGTCAGCCTGCTGCACGTCCAACGGTCCACAGCGGAACCGTACCACAATTCAATAAGGAATAAATTCTTGGACTTTGAGTGCGCTGCCAGACGAATTCAATAACCACACAAGGTTAAAAAAGTTAACCCTTTAATCCCTACGCGTTTCGAAGCGTAACGCTTCTTCTTCAGGGGTAGATACATGACTACAGAGAGCTGTCATCACATTTATACATACAGGATTCAAATTTGGCGCCCTCAGAAACACGAGGAGCGCCGCTAAGGTCAAAGATCAAAGTAATTCAAGCATCAAGAGTTCATAAAGGTTAAACATTCTCTAATTAAAAATGATTAAAAATAAATCTTTATTATGTTTTACAGATAAAAGAAAAAGAAGAAAAGAAAAAGGATGATAAAAAATATATAAAGAAAAACGAGAAAAAAATGTAAAATGAACCCACGACGTGATGAAGAAAGAAAAAAGGAATCAAAGTCCAGCGAACACACCGCTACACCAGGGAGAGTGTTTGAATTTAAAAGAAAATTTGTAATCCAACCATTGGTATGAGTCTCACAGAAAGATATTTATAAAAGTGATAATTAAATAGTAAATGTATATGTATGAATAAAAATACGCTAATGAAATTGATGTGAAAAAAATTAATAAAGATGAAAATAATAATAAAAAATAAAAATAAAAATAAAAATAAAATGTGTCACTAGTTATTTAATTCAAATTCCATGAGAAATCCGTGGCGTGAACCGGAAGACAAAAGGAACAAAGAAAAAAGAAAAAACCGCAAATGGAAGAAACCACGATCGAACACCGCCGAAGAAATACCAAAAAATATTATATATATTAAAAAGAAGTCACCCAGAACAAAAACTAATTATTATAAAAATCTGTATGCATGAAGATATTTTTTGAACAGAAAAACGCATAATTAATTTCATTTCAGCAGTCTATTCGAAATGCGAGGTTCTAATAACACGAACCAGAGGAACAGAAAAAAATTGTAAGAAACGAAAAAATGCAAAATAATGACCAAAAAAAGGAAAATTAACACCTTAGTTTCCAGAACAATGTCCCATTGTAAGGAATATGAACGAAAACAATACGTAAAAAGTAAAAATTACGTCAAAAATGAATGAAAATATTATTAAATAAAAATGTTATTATTATTAATATGAAACAAAAACGTATAATAGATAAAATAATTTGAGGGATATATACACCCGTATTGGCCATAATAAATGAAGATTATAGTATATATAGGTAGGATTAACCCACTAAGAGGGTGTAGAAAATGTACAAGGAAAAAATATACATATATATATAAAATATATATATACCTAAAAAGAGAGAAATTATTTAATATTATAAACCATTCACCCCCAAATGAAAGAAAGGGGAAAAGACCACATATGTGAAACGTGTAGGAAAGGAATACACACCAAAATCAAAAATTAATAAAATATATGAGACATATAAAAAACAATAAAAACTCATAAATGTACCTGATAACAAAAGACAATAGGTAGATTAATAAATTAGTGAACATTTAGGGATAACTAAGAAAATATCAAAGAAACACTTCAGAAATTTCATTTAACCCATTAGGTTTCAGAGTGTTCAACCTATAAATCCAGAAGATTTCTTTCCTGTTGAGTTGTCCTATCCTATCAGGATGATTGAAGGGAATCTGCTCGATGGGACTAATTTTTAATCCATGAGGGTTTTTATCATGTTTTAATGAGAAATGTCTAGACAGACCATGCAAAAGAAAACCCTTTTTAATATTATGTCTATGGGAGTTCATTCTAAGATGTAACGGTTGTGTGGTTCTCCCCACATATTGTCTCCCACAGTCACACTCAATTAGATAAATGACATATTCAGAAGTGCAGTTAAGGAAATCACGGATAGGAAAAGATTCATCTGTAGTAGTGGATCTAAAATATTTCATTCTATGTGTAATATTACTGCAACAAGCACAATTTTTCTTTCCACACCGAAAAATACCCCTAGGTATATTATTGGTAATCACTCGAGTTTCTGTCTTATTTTTTAAACGACTGGGGGCTACAAAATTTTTAATATTAGGAGCCCTCCTAAAAGTAATCATTGGATTATTAGGGAGAATTTTTCGCAGAAATGAATCATTAAGTAAAATGTGCCAGTTTTTACAGAGAACTCTCCTGATTTCCTTGTTCTCTAGGCAATATTGAGTTATAAAATTAGTAGTGTATTTATTCTTATCTATTTCGACTTCTTCCTTTCTTCCGTTAATCAAGGAGTTCTGAGACATATTAAGACATCTATTATAGGCATTTGTTACTAATTTCTCAGGATAATTCTTCTTATTAAATCTGTTCATCAGGATTTTTGCTTGATCTTTATAATCCCCTACATCTGAACAATTTTTTCTAATCCTTCTATATTGATTATCAGGAATGTTCCTGAGCCACTTTCCATAGTGACCACTATTGAAAGGAATATAGCTGTTGGTATCAACGTTCTTAAAAAATGTTTTGGTTGCAATAAAATTATCTTTAATAAAAATAGTCAAATCTAAAAAGTTAATTTCATTACTGTCAAATGTTGAGGAAAAAGACAATCCCCAATTATTCATGTTAAGATCATGAATAAAATTATGAATATCATCATTGCTGTTATCCCATATAAAAAAGAGGTCATCAATGAATCTTTTATATAGAATTATATTGTTATACCATTTGGATTTAAAAATATGTGACTCCTCAAAAATACCCATGAAAATATTAGCATAGGTTGGTGCGACCTTAGAGCCCATCGCAGTCCCCAGCTGTTGATGATATAGACTACCCTCAAAAGTAAAAAAATTATTTTTTAAAATGAATTCCATGCCTTTTAAAATAAAGTTTTTTTGTGCCTTGTTAAGTCTCTTATCACTTATTAAAACTTTGTTAAAACAAGCCAACCCCAAAGTATGCGAAATATTGGAATAAAGTGACGATACGTCCATACTTAAAAATATAAAATTAGGTTTCCATTCGATATCATAAAGATATTGTATTAAATCAGTTGAGTCCCTGATGAAACTTTTCAGTGATGGGATATGTGTAACCATGATTCTATCTATAAAGTGAGATAGGTTACTAGTAACTGAGTCTATACCCGATATAATGGGTCTCCCCGGTGGATTTTCTAAATTCTTATGGATCTTAGGTAAATGATAAAAAAATTGTGTGCGAGTCCGTACAAATTTTAAAAATCTATATTCATTATTATTAAAGATATTATTATCTTTTCCTTCCTGAATTAATTTATCATAATTGATTTTAACACTAGGGATGGTTTCAAATGAAGTTTTCTTGTAGTACCTGGGATCAGATAAGATTCTATGGGCTTCATTACAATAGTCTGACCTATTCTGCACGACTATACCACCACCTTTATCCGCTGAGCGAATTACTATATCAGGATTAGTTTTTAAGGATTCTAAGGCCAATTTTTCAGTTTTAGTTAAATTGGGTTTAGTTTTTACAGATTTTAATTCCTTAAATTCTTTCTGTACAATAGCGTTAAAAACTTCCAGGTGATGACCTCTACTTTCAATCGGATAAAACTTGGTCTTAACCGGTACATCTAAATGAAACCCATCAGGATCTATAGTGTCATTATTAGATGAATCAATATTAATGCTTTTTTGAACAGGAATGGATTCCTTTATTAAAAAATGCCTTTTCAGTGTCAATTTCCGGATAAAAACTTGCAAATCAAGAAAAAGGTTAAAATCATTAATTTTATGTGTTGGACAAAATGTTAGTCCCTTAGATAGGACACTAGTTTCATCTTTGGTTAAAACATAGGAAGATAAATTAAAAATGTTATTACTGCCATCATCTAAGTTTACATCACTTTTAGTCTTAATTAAATTTTTACTTTCCCTTTCTTTTTTTCTCCCCCCTCTGGTTCCTCTATAGGATTTTTTCTTTTCCCGTTTTTTGGTGAAAAGAATTTTTTTTTTATTTCCGTATTTTTCAAAATTCGGGGTAAAAAAGGAACCGTAGCATTGTTGTCTAAATTAGTATTATCAATCAAAACAGTTTCATTAGTTGGAGTGCTGGATATATCATTATCATAAATCGAAAAATCAAAGAGGGATTTTTGTGTGCACTCTGGAAATTCGATAAGAGCAGGTGATGGGATGACTACAGGGATAGGTGTAATAATCTTAGTTTTAGTCTTTAAGGATGAAGAGACTAATTTATTCCGGAAAATCTTCACGAATTTGAAAGAGGCTATGAAGGAAGAACTATACTATAATTTGGATGCCCGTTTTTTATCTATCTATTTGGAGGAGAACATTTGCCCACGGGGGCTAAGGTTAGTTTTTGATTCTCCATTTCCCATGGACTCAGATTTTACGGAAGAATGGGATAAGAGTCTGGACATATGTATGCATAGAATGATATTGCTACTATACAAGAAGAGATCTAAGCTTGCTGAACTAGCGGCAGATAAGGTGTTGAATTTCTCTAAAGAACTGATCCCATTTTTTAAACATCCGGAATATAAAAAAATTAATTCAAATGTAATAACGCATGTGATGCAGGTTGAACATGAGACCATTTTAAAAAAATCTAAGAAATTGCAAAGGGATAGAGAGGATTACAGGATTTTTAATGACAATAAAACTAAGAATAAAAATATAGTGGGTAAAGGGAACATAAATCGAACTGATACTGTGGTTAGTAATGGCAATGAATCAAATACATGTGGCAACAAAAAAGTTTCTGACGTTTTTGATAAAGTTGGTATGACTGACCCTAGCACTAAATTACAGACTATGAAGGATAATGGACTTTTCCCAGCACAAGAGCAATTTAATGGAGGAAATGTGGGTAATGTTCTTTTAAAATCGCCTCAGTTAAAAATTACGAAGATGACAGCACCTTTAATCAATGCTATAAAACAACTAGATAGTATCAAGGAACAAGTGAAAGGATTTAACGGGAGTAAAAATCTCATTGATTCCGCAAATCCTATCATTGGTAAAACTAAGATTATTACACCTATCCCTGTAGTCATCCCATCACCTGCTCTTATCGAATTTCCAGAGTGCACACAAAAATCCCTCTTTGATTTTTCGATTTATGATAATGATATATCCAGCACTCCAACTAATGAAACTGTTTTGATTGATAATACTAATTTAGACAACAATGCTACGGTTCCTTTTTTACCCCGAATTTTGAAAAATACGGAAATAAAAAAAATTCTTTTCACCAAAAAACGGGAAAAGAAAAAATCCTATAGAGGAACCAGAGGGGGGAGAAAAAAAGAAAGGGAAAGTAAAAATTTAATTAAGACTAAAAGTGATGTAAACTTAGATGATGGCAGTAATAACATTTTTAATTTATCTTCCTATGTTTTAACCAAAGATGAAACTAGTGTCCTATCTAAGGGACTAACATTTTGTCCAACACATAAAATTAATGATTTTAACCTTTTTCTTGATTTGCAAGTTTTTATCCGGAAATTGACACTGAAAAGGCATTTTTTAATAAAGGAATCCATTCCTGTTCAAAAAAGCATTAATATTGATTCATCTAATAATGACACTATAGATCCTGATGGGTTTCATTTAGATGTACCGGTTAAGACCAAGTTTTATCCGATTGAAAGTAGAGGTCATCACCTGGAAGTTTTTAACGCTATTGTACAGAAAGAATTTAAGGAATTAAAATCTGTAAAAACTAAACCCAATTTAACTAAAACTGAAAAATTGGCCTTAGAATCCTTAAAAACTAATCCTGATATAGTAATTCGCTCAGCGGATAAAGGTGGTGGTATAGTCGTGCAGAATAGGTCAGACTATTGTAATGAAGCCCATAGAATCTTATCTGATCCCAGGTACTACAAGAAAACTTCATTTGAAACCATCCCTAGTGTTAAAATCAATTATGATAAATTAATTCAGGAAGGAAAAGATAATAATATCTTTAATAATAATGAATATAGATTTTTAAAATTTGTACGGACTCGCACACAATTTTTTTATCATTTACCTAAGATCCATAAGAATTTAGAAAATCCACCGGGGAGACCCATTATATCGGGTATAGATTCAGTTACTAGTAACCTATCTCACTTTATAGATAGAATCATGGTTACACATATCCCATCACTGAAAAGTTTCATCAGGGACTCAACTGATTTAATACAATATCTTTATGATATCGAATGGAAACCTAATTTTATATTTTTAAGTATGGACGTATCGTCACTTTATTCCAATATTTCGCATACTTTGGGGTTGGCTTGTTTTAACAAAGTTTTAATAAGTGATAAGAGACTTAACAAGGCACAAAAAAACTTTATTTTAAAAGGCATGGAATTCATTTTAAAAAATAATTTTTTTACTTTTGAGGGTAGTCTATATCATCAACAGCTGGGGACTGCGATGGGCTCTAAGGTCGCACCAACCTATGCTAATATTTTCATGGGTATTTTTGAGGAGTCACATATTTTTAAATCCAAATGGTATAACAATATAATTCTATATAAAAGATTCATTGATGACCTCTTTTTTATATGGGATAACAGCAATGATGATATTCATAATTTTATTCATGATCTTAACATGAATAATTGGGGATTGTCTTTTTCCTCAACATTTGACAGTAATGAAATTAACTTTTTAGATTTGACTATTTTTATTAAAGATAATTTTATTGCAACCAAAACATTTTTTAAGAACGTTGATACCAACAGCTATATTCCTTTCAATAGTGGTCACTATGGAAAGTGGCTCAGGAACATTCCTGATAATCAATATAGAAGGATTAGAAAAAATTGTTCAGATGTAGGGGATTATAAAGATCAAGCAAAAATCCTGATGAACAGATTTAATAAGAAGAATTATCCTGAGAAATTAGTAACAAATGCCTATAATAGATGTCTTAATATGTCTCAGAACTCCTTGATTAACGGAAGAAAGGAAGAAGTCGAAATAGATAAGAATAAATACACTACTAATTTTATAACTCAATATTGCCTAGAGAACAAGGAAATCAGGAGAGTTCTCTGTAAAAACTGGCACATTTTACTTAATGATTCATTTCTGCGAAAAATTCTCCCTAATAATCCAATGATTACTTTTAGGAGGGCTCCTAATATTAAAAATTTTGTAGCCCCCAGTCGTTTAAAAAATAAGACAGAAACTCGAGTGATTACCAATAATATACCTAGGGGTATTTTTCGGTGTGGAAAGAAAAATTGTGCTTGTTGCAGTAATATTACACATAGAATGAAATATTTTAGATCCACTACTACAGATGAATCTTTTCCTATCCGTGATTTCCTTAACTGCACTTCTGAATATGTCATTTATCTAATTGAGTGTGACTGTGGGAGACAATATGTGGGGAGAACCACACAACCGTTACATCTTAGAATGAACTCCCATAGACATAATATTAAAAAGGGTTTTCTTTTGCATGGTCTGTCTAGACATTTCTCATTAAAACATGATAAAAACCCTCATGGATTAAAAATTAGTCCCATCGAGCAGATTCCCTTCAATCATCCTGATAGGATAGGACAACTCAACAGGAAAGAAATCTTCTGGATTTATAGGTTGAACACTCTGAAACCTAATGGGTTAAATGAAATTTCTGAAGTGTTTCTTTGATATTTTCTTAGTTATCCCTAAATGTTCACTAATTTATTAATCTACCTATTGTCTTTTGTTATCAGGTACATTTATGAGTTTTTATTGTTTTTTATATGTCTCATATATTTTATTAATTTTTGATTTTGGTGTGTATTCCTTTCCTACACGTTTCACATATGTGGTCTTTTCCCCTTTCTTTCATTTGGGGGTGAATGGTTTATAATATTAAATAATTTCTCTCTTTTTAGGTATATATATATTTTATATATATATGTATATTTTTTCCTTGTACATTTTCTACACCCTCTTAGTGGGTTAATCCTACCTATATATACTATAATCTTCATTTATTATGGCCAATACGGGTGTATATATCCCTCAAATTATTTTATCTATTATACGTTTTTGTTTCATATTAATAATAATAACATTTTTATTTAATAATATTTTCATTCATTTTTGACGTAATTTTTACTTTTTACGTATTGTTTTCGTTCATATTCCTTACAATGGGACATTGTTCTGGAAACTAAGGTGTTAATTTTCCTTTTTTTGGTCATTATTTTGCATTTTTTCGTTTCTTACAATTTTTTTCTGTTCCTCTGGTTCGTGTTATTAGAACCTCGCATTTCGAATAGACTGCTGAAATGAAATTAATTATGCGTTTTTCTGTTCAAAAAATATCTTCATGCATACAGATTTTTATAATAATTAGTTTTTGTTCTGGGTGACTTCTTTTTAATATATATAATATTTTTTGGTATTTCTTCGGCGGTGTTCGATCGTGGTTTCTTCCATTTGCGGTTTTTTCTTTTTTCTTTGTTCCTTTTGTCTTCCGGTTCACGCCACGGATTTCTCATGGAATTTGAATTAAATAACTAGTGACACATTTTATTTTTATTTTTATTTTTATTTTTTATTATTATTTTCATCTTTATTAATTTTTTTCACATCAATTTCATTAGCGTATTTTTATTCATACATATACATTTACTATTTAATTATCACTTTTATAAATATCTTTCTGTGAGACTCATACCAATGGTTGGATTACAAATTTTCTTTTAAATTCAAACACTCTCCCTGGTGTAGCGGTGTGTTCGCTGGACTTTGATTCCTTTTTTCTTTCTTCATCACGTCGTGGGTTCATTTTACATTTTTTTCTCGTTTTTCTTTATATATTTTTTATCATCCTTTTTCTTTTCTTCTTTTTCTTTTATCTGTAAAACATAATAAAGATTTATTTTTAATCATTTTTAATTAGAGAATGTTTAACCTTTATGAACTCTTGATGCTTGAATTACTTTGATCTTTGACCTTAGCGGCGCTCCTCGTGTTTCTGAGGGCGCCAAATTTGAATCCTGTATGTATAAATGTGATGACAGCTCTCTGTAGTCATGTATCTACCCCTGAAGAAGAAGCGTTACGCTTCGAAACGCGTAGGGATTAAAGGGTTAACTTTTTTAACCTTGTGTGGTTATTGAATTCGTCTGGCAGCGCACTCAAAGTCCAAGAATTTATTCCTTATTGAATTATAATAAATAGGGATTTTCATATAAAGCTGCATGATCCGGTCATCAGCCCGTGTGTTTAAGTGCAATAGACAAGTATCAAGTGCAGTTATCGTGTGCATGGAGGGTGTGGAGACAGATGAATAGTAGGGTGCAGATTCAGAATAATATTTGGAAGGAGGGAACAGGGCAAAGTTAGTTTACTGAGTAGTTGTTGTGGTAGGCTTGTTTGAAGAGATGGGTTTTCAAAGTGCGCTTGAATAGGTCGGGGCTAGGTATCAGTCTGATCATCTGGGGAAGTGCATTCCAGAGAGCCGGAGCAGCACAAGAGAAGTCTTGGAGACGGAGGTGTGAGGTTCAGATTACGGGGGATGTTAGTCTTAGGTCATTTGTAGAACGGAGGGCACGTGTAGGGCAATAGACAGAGATGAGAGAGGAGATATAAGGCGGTGCAGAACAGTGGAGAGCTTTGTGGGTGAGAGAGATGAGTTTATACTGGACCCTGTAGCGAATAGGTAGCCAGTGTAATGACTGGCACAAGATGGAGGCATTGGTGAAGAGGCTGGACAGAAATATGACCCTGGCTGCTGCATTCATGATGGATTGGAGAGGAGAAAGTTTGGTAAGAGGGAGACCGATCAGAAGAGAGTTGCAGTAGTCCAGACGAGAATGAATAAGAGCGACAGTAAGAGTCTTAGCAGTTTCAAAGGTGAGAAAAGGTCGGATTCTGGAGATGTTTTTAAGATGCAGGTGACAAGAGCGAGAGAGTGATCGGATATAGGGAGTAAAGTTCAGTGTCGAATATGACCCCAAGACAGCGGGCATGCTGCTCGGGAGTTATGTTTGAACCCTCCAGGGTTATTTCGATGTTAGGTAGAGTGAGGTTAGTAGAGGGGAGAAACACAAGAAGTTCAGTTTTGGAGAGATTTAGTTTCAGATAGAGGGAGGACATGATGTTAGAGACAGCAGACAGACAATCTTTGGTATTTTGAATTAGGGTAGGGGTGATGTCAGGGGAAGAAGTGTATAATTGGGTGTCATCAGCATAGAGAGGATTCTGGAACCCAAATCTGCTGATTGTTTTTCCAATAGGGGCAGTGTATAGAGAGAAGAGGAGGGGGCCTAGGGCTGAGCCCTGTGGGACCCCGATAGTAAGGGGACGAGGAGAGGAAGAGGAGCCGGCAAAAGATACAGTGAAGGAGCAGTCAGAGAGATAGGAGGAGAACCAGGAGAGGGCTGTGTCCTTGAGGCCTATAGAGCGGAGCATAGTGAGGAGGAGCTGGTGATCCACAGTGTCAAATGCGGCAGAGAGATCCAGGAGAATCAGCAGGGAGCAATGACCTTTCGATTTAGCTGTTATTAGATGATTAGAGACTTTAGTGAGGGCAGTTTCAGTAGAGTGTAAAGAGCGGAAACCAGATTGTAGGGGGTCGAGAAGAGAGTTATCCGAGAGCTAGCGGATTAGACGGGAGTGGACCAAGCGTTCCGGGAGTTTAGAGATGAAGGAAAGGTTAGAGACAGGTCTGTAGTTAGCTGTGCAGTTCTGCTCCAGGGATGGCTTTTGAAGTAAAGGGGTTATGATGGCATGTTTAAATGAGGAGAGAAATATACCTGAAGAAAGAGAGAGGTTAAATATTTTAGTCAGGTGAGTGGTGACCAAAGAGGAACTCCCTGATGAAATTAGAGATCATCATTTATTGTGGCAAACTATTCTGTCTTGGAGAAGAGGGAGGAAATCGTGTAATTTTAATGGTAGACTGTCACCTTTCCAGCCTTTTCTGGGTAACCCATTATTTTTGAAAGGTAAACTGCCAAAAATGTATAAAACTATGGCGCAACAAAAATGCGTTCTTGGGGTGGATCTATTAGACCATAGTTTCTCTATGATCACTTTTGACGAGGCGGTATCCCGTTATCCCATATTTGAAGGACGGCCGTTCTTATTCCTGCAAGCACGCAGTCTGGTTCTTAGGTTTATAGTTAGCAGACGGAGTGAGGGGTTGGGCGATAAATTGGATATCCTTCTCAGAAAGGGCAGGGCTCACTTGGTGTCAACTAGCACCATATATTCCACACTGCGGAAGGAAGGGTCTTGGGAGGCCAAAACCTCGGGTCCAGCGAGATGGGTACATGGAAGGTCTGGAGGTGGGAGATATATTAGAAGCTACTGAGACACAAAGGAAAGTTATTCCATATAATAGTTATACAGATATGGCCATATTATTGCTACATAGGGCTTATATTACCCCGTACATACAATCTAGAATGTCTCCCACAAATTCATATCAATGTGTAAAATGTGGTCTACACAATACTGACATCTACCATCATATGTGGGGTTGTCCAAAAATTCAAAAGTTGTGGTGTGATATCCACTCTGAGTTGCAACAATTGAGTGGTTTTGAGTTCCCTCTTACCCCGCAATGGGCTATTTTTAATATCCTAGAGGAGACCCAAAGAGTATTGCCAAAGAACACCAAAGCCATGTTAGTGATTTGGGCCTCAGCAGTAAAGAAAAGTATATTACTATTACATCAATGGTTACACTCAAATGTTCCATCAAAATCGTTAATATTGACAACAATTCATTTTCTGTTTAAAATGGACTGGTTGGAAACTAACAGAGAAGTTCTCCACCAGATGGTCGTATTTTGTTCCATCCTTGGATACAGAATCTAGGAACAGACTTAAGAAGCAATTTGAGAGCACCACATAGTACCTGCTACAAAGCATCAGTGGACATACACCAATTTAAGGAATCCTTTCAAATGATGACGATTGTAGGGGGGGAGGAAAAGGTGGGATTTTGGCTTAATGTCATAAATATACTATAACTGTCTGTACCTTTTCCTTGTTGTTAAAATTGGTAAATTAATAAAAATAGTTAAAAAAAAAGTTACATAAACCGCAAAACAGTAGGTGTTGTCTACCTAATAGAGGGCACATTGTGCCACCTACAATATGTGGGTGCTCTATAGGGCAGGTGAAGAAGCGAGTGAGGAGACATCTTTCTGATGCCAGCAGTCAGACTGCACACAATGTATCTGCGGTATTCAAACATTGTAAAAACACACACGGGGTAACACCAGCTCCTTTTCAGGTTATAGGTATAGAACAAGTCGTCAAACTGTCAGAGGTGGAGATATGAGAAGAAAACTATTACCATATTTTTCGGACTATAAGACGCAACAGACCAAAAGATGCACCCCAAATTTTGGGGTTGAAAATAGCAGAAAAAAGATTTTTATAAGATGGAGGTCCGTCTTATTGTACGAATTTAAGGTATCTTACCTGAGGGCCGGCGGTGGTACAGCGAGATCACAGAAGGCATGGTCCCTTCCTCAGGAAGCTGGCAGTGGCAGAAGTGGGGCAATGCTGCAGTCCCGGGTTGTAATGCTGCGGGTCCGGTGTCGGCAGCGAGCAGAGCAAAGTGCATCACCGGTTTTCCTGCTGCCATCTTCCTAAAGCCGTGGGCCGCTGGAAGCTTCAGGAAAATGGCTGCCGTAGGCCACGCGTGCGCAGACTGAGATCTCGGCGGCCATTATTCTGAAGAAGAGTGCCGCCGAGATCTCAATTTGCGCACGTGCTGCCTCTGGTGGCCATTGTCCTGAAGCTTCCAGTGGCCCACGACTTCAGGAAGATGGCCGCAGGGAAACCGGTGATGCACTCTGCTCTGCTCGCCTTGGACACCGGGCCGCGGCGCGGACACATTTCTGCCGCTAGCATCCTGAGGAATGGACCCTGCTCAGGTGCACTTCACACCGCCCACCGCCACAGCATCACCACCCCTCTGCCGCCACTGATTCCGCTGCTACACCACTGCCGCAACCCCCTGGTAAGCCTGCGTTCACACTATAAGACGCACCCCCCATTTTCCTCCCAAATTTTTTTGAGGGAAAAAGTGCGTCTTATAGTACGAAAAATAGGGTAAATAGGGAGTCGTACTGGATATTCAAATTACAGACAAGGATTCCGCAAGGTCTGAACGTGCGACAAGATCTCACACTTCAGTACGATCTATAATTTTTTTTGTTTAATGTGTTTTTTCCGTGTCTGATTTCTCATCAGTCTGAATCTGCATTGGAATAAGAGTCTGTCTCATCCATGCTAGTAATTATTTGGTGTTTGCATATTGTCTTTTCATGATGTATTCCTTTTATTTCATATGGTCCATGCATGTTGTTGAAGTGCTGTCACAAAGAGTTAAATCTACTCACCTTGTGATCTAATTAATAATTAGCTCTGACTTTTTCACCCTCTTGCTTCATGAAAGGTTTTTCAGCCTCCAGTCTGACATACTGACCATGATTAAGGCCGGAGTGGTGAAACGCGTCGGTTGCTCGCTCTCTGGGATCTATATGTTGTCTGCATTGGGCCTGTTTTCATGAATTTTTTTCAATAAAGATGAAGTTTTATATTTTTCTACGCTGGAGAACCTTTTTTCTTCATTAATAATAATAATCTTTATTTTTTATATAGCGTTAACATATTCCGCCGCGCTTTACAGTTTGCAACTTTGGAACTTGCACGCCTAAGCCCAGGTGGCTCCGAACGTGGAACTCATTCTTGGAAAGAGACTGTAAATGGTGAGCTGACTTCTCCCGTTCCCCAACCCCTTTTTCATGGCCGGACTGGCTATCTGGCAATTCTGGCAAATGCCAGAAGGGCATGTCTGGTTGTGGGCTGCCCTGTCTGCTAAGTTGTTATCAGAATCGGTGTTCTCAAGACACCCATGCTGTTACCAGTTGTGACGGAGCACAAAGTCGCTGACTCCGTCACTTACCCCCAGCAGCCACATTAGAAATATTGGTCTTGTAGTAAATCTTCCTTCCTCCATCCAGGGTAATATTAGTAATATATCCCATCTGGTGCTTGGAGACGGGGACAACATGGGCCTGTATGATTGCCAATGCCAGGGCTGGATTTCAGCCCCAGTCCGTACCTGCCCTTTTTCATTTTTGGAGATAAGTGTCCACCTCCTATGGGCGTGGCTTCTGATGTTTTCCTCTCTGCTGATTGGGCCATTTATCTGCATATACAGGGTGGGGTATTAGCCCCCCAATATAAGGGCGTTCCTGTATATTGGGCATGTTTCTGTGCTATGAAGAATCCCTTGTGCTATTGAGATGACACCTGCTTATATAATATGATGCTATTGGGGCCATATAAAGGCAGAAGTGTGGCCTGTATTGTGGGCACGGTCTTGTGCTTTTTAGATCATCCATTGTGCTGCGGGTTTTACTTGCTTATACATTCAGTTGCTGCAGAGAATGATAGATTTCCTTTTGGGCCTTCTGCTTCGTTATTATAGGCGTCTTGCGTTTGAGCAGTAGGTCTATATGATCGATGTCTTTTGTCTCTGATCCGTGACATCTTGTTATTTCTCTATCACTATGAGATATTAGACATACGGAGGATATATGGGTGCAGCATCTTCTCTGTAACATGGAGCCACATCTGTGCTCAGTGCACATTAAGCACAAGGGGTCAGTTGGACTTTTTGCACCACTAGAACTTTATTTCTTATGTGTTTGGTGGTGGCTTTTGGTGAGGAGACGAGCTGAGGGTCAATAAGGGTCAGAGGACGTGGAGCGGAGGCGCCAAATCACTACCCAGGGTGCCAACCTCCGCTGTTAGGAAGGGACATCTACATAGGATCATGCACAACCTATCCTCCCGAGATATTTCATCTGTGTTATATAATTAGTGCTAAACCAATACGTTATTATTGTATCTTGGTGACTCCAGCTGACCGGCATTACCACCACCAGACCCCTCATTACCACCACCAGACCCCCCATTACTACCACCAGACCCCCCCATTACCACCACCAGACCCACATTACTACCACAAGACCCCCCCATTACTACCACCAGACCCCCCATTACCACCACCAGACCCCATTACTACCACCAGACCCCCCATTACTACCACCAGACCCCCATTACTACCACCAGACCCTCCATTACTACCACCAGACCCCCATTACCACCACCAGACCCCCCATTACTCCTTTACATTGGAAAGATTTTTCTTGGTTATTTCTTGTAAAATTTGATAACTTTTATTATTTAAAAACTATTTTTAGGGGTTCTTTTGCTGTAGTTGCTTCCTCTGTGTCTCTGGCATCGATAGGGTCCTGGTTACCAATAGGAGGCGACTGGAAAAAGATCTGGTCACAATTAGAGACCAAATGGATCCGGCCATTAAATCCCTGACATCCCAATGGTGTAGATGACGTTCTCAGCTTCTCCCCTTTCCTATAGGGGGTTTGGTGGAATTCGTTCTCTACACTCTTTATTACATAGAACAGTTTTCTCTGATCTCAATGTGTCTTATTTGTTTCTTATTTCCCCATAATACAACGGTCACAAGATCGCCGATCTGCACTTTACTCTCCGATGGTGACGATCCTCTAGACATCCGGACAGTCAGGAGCATTGGATCCCATCTGTGTCTCCCCACTATTCTAACAATGGACGCTCTCTCGGCGATCATTTCCTCCTCTATACGGTTATTACGGGGAATGACGCTGTGATGACTTCTCTTCTGGGAGAGACACAGATCACATGTGACTAATATTGCAGTGTGAATAGAAACTTATATTTTCCGGTATTTTTCTGCCCTTACATTGTGGGTTATGAGGTGTTTGGGGCTTGTTTTTTGTTCTGCCCTTTTTCCTTTGTTGTTATCTTTCCAGTTGGTAACTGGGATTCTAATATAAGCCCATATATCCCGGGAAGTGTCAGGTGCTGGGATCTCATTATATTATTAATAACAATTTCATTCCCGATTATTCCCGTCATTTATTGCTCATTACATTCTCTCTATAAAATAACAGATTCCTCTTTGTTACACGTCCTAATACTGATCATTTATATCTCTATATTGTAGAGGAAACATTTCTAGGAGTGTATACACTTCACCACAAACACTTCCCATAGATTTTATTATCATCACTGTTATTAAGCTGCTTTTCTCTTTATATCTTTACCATATCACTGTTTATTCTCTTTTCTTACCCGTTGCACAGTTGCTCTCTCACTGGTCACTTGGTGGGGTCACATTTGGCTCTTTTCACCTGCATTGTTTTGTTTCCGGACCCCCCTCACTATCACTTCACCTGATTGATCGCTACCAGATGGCTCTATGCAGCATTATCCATCTTGGTCTTACCAACAGGTTTTCATCCTGGACCTCCTGCTTCACTGGGGAAGATATGACCGGGGAACAGCCCCAATTCCTTTAGGAGCACCCCCACTTTTCCCCAGAGTTACTCCCCTTGCCTGGATTAGTACAGGACCTTGGTGTGTTGGAAACACTTATCCGTACCCTCTGAGGAAGCTGACGTGGCGAAATGCCCGTAAGAGGGAATAGTGGTGACTCTGCCATCTTTCTCTGTACACTCCCGGCATGTCGTCTGTAGGATCTGTAA
Source organism: Dendrobates tinctorius (assembly GCF_039654945.1). Lineage (NCBI taxonomy): Eukaryota > Metazoa > Chordata > Amphibia > Anura > Dendrobatidae > Dendrobates > Dendrobates tinctorius. The sequence goes on along the minus strand of NW_027362032.1, from coordinate 4,862,442 downwards.
TCTCCATCTCTTGTTAGGATGGTTCCTCCTTTACACTATATGGGCTGTGCTGTATTCCTGGGATATCCCATATAGCACTGGCTGCACTTTATATCTCCTATTTGTATTCCAGGGATGTAATGCGCTGTCAGCTCTTTATTTTCTTACTATTTATACCCTTTTGTCATGATCCTTGCTGGATCAGGACTGATAAAAGCACAGTAACCTTTTTTTTCCCTAAGCTGTGCTTATGGTTGGTTTTTGCCCCCGGGGGCCATTAGGATTATTGCACTGTGTATCGTTTGTTCTAAGTTTGCCCCTGGTGGTGGTGAGCATCATTGCACTCTAGTTTCTTTAGTTAAGTGCACATGATTATAATGTAGGTGTGATTGCTCGCTCTGCTATAAAAGAGTCACAGGTGTTGCAATCAGTGTTGGTGATAGTGTTCATTTCAACCATCCTTGGTGGAGGAAGGAGCTGGAGAGCAGCTCTGACAGAGCCTGGTGTGAGAGGAGTCATAGGGGATTTCCTTAGCTCTGACAGAGCTTGGTGGCAGCGACTCAGGAGGAGAACTGCATGCTGGTGGTGGACTCTGTTGCCAGGAGCAAGTACAACAGAGTAAAGCTAAGTGGTGTTTCCCTGTTTGTGTTTTTCCTTAGTGTGTATTAGTACAGCGGTGGGGCCAGTGCCTGCGCCACCCAGCTCCCTAGCAAGGGATAGGTGTAGGGTGTGCTAGGGCGACAGGTTCCTGATTGGCGCCCGGTGTGGAACCGGCATAGGGAACGTTAGGAGCGTTAGGGACACTGACTCAGGGGAGTGCCGGAGGTCTCCAAGTCCCCTTTCCCTATCGCAGGGCCCACCGTTGTAACTGTTTCCCTTCATCTTGTTGTTTTAGTTACCGGCCTGCGAGCCGTGTCACACGGGACAGTATCACGTGCCGCGTCCTGTTGTTCTAGTTACCGGCCGCTGGTCGCGTCACACAGGACAGGTGACATTATCACCAACCTAACTTTTTTTTCTGCTGAGCTATGGACCCAGTTCAGACCTTTGCCCAAATGCTGCAGACCCTTACTGATGAGATTAGGGGGCTGCGTGGTGAGTTGGTGCAGAAACTGCAGCAGTTGGTGGGTTTTGGGGGCTTGGTTCAGAGACAGGCTCAGCCAGAACCCAAGATATCCCTCCGACAGATTTTCTGGAGGGAGAGATCAATTCTTGGTGTTTCAACAAGCCTGTAAATTGTATTTCAGGCTGCGCCCTCGTTCATCAGGGATTGAAGAGCAACGGGTGGGAATCATTATGTCCCTTCCTAAAGGGGATCCCCAATCCTGAGCCTTCTCCCTACCGGACGATTCTCCATCTTTAGAGTCCGTGGACGAGTTCTTTGCGGCTTTGGCACTTGTGTATGGGGATCCTGATGGCGTTGCCCTGGCGGAATCTCGAATCCGTAGGTGTAAACATGGAGCCCGGGTCGCTGAGGAGTACAGTTCAGAGTTTAGGAGATGGGCCACTAATACTCAGTGGAATGACCCTGCACTTAGGAGTCAATTTGTGCAGGGTTTGTCTCCAAAGTTGCAGGATACTCTGGTGCAGTACGCCACTCCCAGGTCGCTGGAGGCCACCATGTCCCTTGCCATCCGGGTGGATAGACGCCTTAGGGAAAGACGTATACAAAAAGTGCCCCCTGATGTCCTCGCTAGGGAGGAGGACCCACCAGTGTGGATGGAGGAACCCAGGCAGCCCGGTCTTGTTGATACAAAAAAGGGGGTGTCTGCGGCTCTTCGTGGTGGGGGTATGCTTTTCCTGTGGGAAGCCTGGCCATTTTATGAGAGCCTGCCCAGTTCATGCCAAGTCTCCTGATGAACCCATGCAAGTAGGAGGAGCTAAGTTGTATTCGGAGCTGCCTACGGTTTGGGGAGTGGTGTTGGCATGTTTGTACTGTGGGCAGACTTGTCATGTCCTGAAGGCTTGCCTATTGCGTGCCAAATTATCTGTGCCATCTGAGAAGCCACATTCTCCTGGTCGCTTGGAGGGAGGCGACCAGGGAGTATACATTTCCTCCATTTTGCCCTCCCAAAGTACCATGTCAGCAGAGGTCTTGGCTGGCGGGGTACCGGAGGTGATACCGGTGTTTGTGGACAGCGGAGCAGGAGTCAGTCTGGTGGATGCTCGCTTTGTCCAGACTCATGGTCTGAGGTGTAGGACACTAGCCCATCCTATAAGCGTCCAGGCCATAAACTCTGTTCCACTGAGTCAGGGGAGCTTGACCAAGGGCGTAGAGAATATCCATCTGCGTATAGGACAACATGAGGAGTCCTTGTCATGCTACGTCTTGGAGGGAATGCCAGTACCTATTGTTTTAGGCCTCCCTTGGCTGAAGAGACACAACCCGGTAATAGATTGGTGGGCGAGGGAAGTGGTCAGCTGGGGGCACTCGTGTGAGGGCTGCAGCCTAGGAACTACTGTCTCTGCCATCTCTCTTCAACGGACCCCTTCCTCTCCAGTGAGGGCAGCAGATGTGCTGCAGGAGAGTAGGGGCAAGTCTCAACCCTCACCATTGGCCAACCCGGGGAGGTGCAGACCTCGTTGTGGAAGGGGTTGGAGGGTGGTGTACCCCTTGGTTAGGTGCGGGGGTGTGAGTGTGGTGACACAGGGGGACGCATCTGTTGTCAATCCCAGAAAGAGTTCTCCAAATGGTGACAAACGAACGAGTGGCAATAAACGTTCAGGTCCGGACCTGTGTGTGAACAAGCGTGTATGGGTGGCCACCCAAAAACGTCCAGTGGAAGTGTGTTGTGGAGTGTTACCAGCTCATACCAAACATACACATACACAACCCGTTCCCCAGGTCAGCGCTTCGGAGATGTGTGTTGCCTCCAGAACATATGTTGCCAATACCAGCAGGCTCGTTTCTCATCAACCTGACATGCAGGTAGTTGCAGGGGTGAACTCTGGGTCTGGGCGTCCCCGCTGTAGATGGTTCCCTGATGGGGAGCGGTCTTGAGGGTCCAGAGGCCCCTCATTACGGGGAGGGTACTGTCATGATCCATGCTGGATCAAGACTAATAAAAGTACAGGTAACCTTTTTTTTTCCATAAGCTGTGCTTATGGTTGGTTTTTAACCCCGATGGCCATTAGGATTATTGCACTGTGGTGTCGTTTGGTTTTCCCCCTGTGGTGGTGAGCGTCATTGCACTCTAGTTTCTTTAGTTAAGTGCACATGATTATAATGTAGGTGTGATTGCTGGCTCTGCTATAAAAGAGTCACAGATGTTGCAATCAGAGTTGGTGATAGTGTTCATTTCAACCATCCTTGGTGGAGGAAGGAGCTGGAGAGCAGCTCTGACAGAGCCTGGTGTGAAATGAGTCATAGGGGATTTCCTTAGCTCAGACATCCCTATACTAGTATGCATGGCCCCCATCCTTATCATGGTATGCAGGGCCCCCATCTCGTCCTGGTATGGAGGGCACTATCTCTATTCTGGTATGATTGGCACCCATCCCGGTCCAAGTATGCATGGCCCAATCCATATAATTGGCCCCCATCCTGGTCTGAATGGCCCATCAGAAAACATAAAAAAAAATTACACTTACCTACCCGACGCTCCTTCACTGTGCCCTGCTCCAGTGCCAGAAAATGCTTTATGCTTGTAAGCAGCATATGGCAAGGACGGCATGCGTTGCTCACAAGCAGAGCACAGCTGCCGGAGTACTCGCCGGGACTGTGCGCACAGAGAGCAGTGAGTATTCATTCCTCTTCAGTGCCCGCAGTGTCAGCCACCGGCTTCCTGCTGCTGCCAGTGGTCACGTGTACCGCTACTTAAGAGAAATGAATATTCATTGGATTCATTCATTCATCAGGAGACTATTTAATATTGAACTATATTCATGCGGGACTAGACGAAGAAAACCCTAAAATCATGTATCATGTTATCCGAAACAGTCAGAAAACTAGCCCCATATTGGCAGATCCTAGACCTCAAACTATATACAGTGCTGTGCAAATTAATTGGGACAAAGCATTTTTTTTAAGTAAAATCGTAAGTTGGTTACCAGTCAGTGATTCAAACCAGTTTTAACTGCTTTGAACAGGTGTGAGTGCCTGTTCAAAGCAGTTAAAAATGGTTTGAATCACTGACTGGTAACCAACTATAGTATGTGACAATCCCGTATATACCAATCAGGGAACACTTACCTTTCAGAGATAATTTCCATATTCATACTAAATAATGGCACAGATCCCCCAGACATTATGATTGCACATATCCCTAGTCTTTATAACGATATTGCACTCATTCCCTGACAGACCGCAGCATGGCCATTAGTTAGAAGCTGCTAATGGTCTTTGGAGCAGGTAAGTTTTCCCTGAGTGGTACATATTGGGCCGTCTGAAGACTGAGTTTAGTCTGGACAATTTGTCTGCACTACTAATTAACAGCTGCTACATTACCAAACTAGGGCAGTCCCTATAGGAGAAAAACACAAGAATTATACTGTATTGTCACATACTATCTATTCCTGACACTGGAGTGGCTTATAAACATACACAGTATATAGTCTGAGGTCTGGAATCTGCCAATATGTGGCTAGTTTTCTGACTGTTTCAGAGAACATGATACACGATTTTAGCTTTTTTTGTCTTGTCTCGCTTGAATATAGGTCAATATTAAATAGTCTCCTGATGAGTCGCCTTTGGTGAGGATGATGAAACCAGTAGAAATGAGAGGCTTGGAGAGTGAGTGTGTATACATCACCTCACCCTATATACTGAACTTTGGGGTACATGTTTTTTCTATTAGTCACCTACTGACTAATCTTCAGGGGGTGAATTATGGATATAGTTTTATATTTGGAATTAATAAAGTTTAGTTTTATCCTTTTGTCAGCAAACATGAGGAATGACAAGAGACAACCCCTTTAGAAGATTCAATTTTGGTTAAAACTATTCCAACACTATGAACATAAAAAAGGCTTCTCCCCTATGTGACGTCTCGGTTGTTTATTAACAGTTGATTTCCAAGTAAAATATTTCCCACATTAAGAAAATGAAAAAGGCTTCTCTCCTGTGTGACTGCTCTGATGTCTAACAAGAAGCGCTTTCTGGTTAAAACATTTCCCACATTCTGAACAGGAAAAAGGCTTCTCCCCTGTGTGAGTTCTATGGTGTGTAAAAAAATTTGATTTACGTGCAAAACATTTCCCACATTCTGAACATGAAAAAGGCTTCTCCCCTGTGTGAATTCTATGGTGTTCATTAAGACTCCATTTCTGGTTAAAACATTTCCCACATTCTGAACAGCAAAAAGGCTTCTCCCCTGTGTGAGATCTCTGGTGGACAACACAATTTGTTTTCAGTGCAAAACATTTCCCACATTCTGAACATGAAAAAGGCTTCTCCCCTGTGTGAGTTCTGTGGTGAGTAACAAAATTTGATTTCTCTTTAAAACATTTCCCACATTCTGAACATGAAAAAGGCTTCTCCCCTGTGTGAGTTCTATGGTGAGTAACAAAATTTGATTTACGTGCAAAACATTTCCCACATTCTGAACATGAAAAAGGCTTCTCCCCTGTGTGAATTCTATGGTGTTCATTAAGACTCCCTTTCTGGTTAAAACATTTCCCACATTCTGAACAGAAAAAAGGCTTCTCCCCTGTGTGAGTTCGTTGGTGGTTAACAAAATGTGATTTCTTGTGAAAACATTTCCCACATTCTGAACATGAAAATAGCTTCTTTGCTAAAGGTGCAGTTTGCTTTTTAATGCCTCTTTTGTGACTTTGATTTTCCTTAGTAGTCAGTAATGAATCACAAGATGGGACCTGTTTCATAGGATCAGATGACAGATCTTTGCTGTGAATGGATGATGGTGTATCTGGAGTAATAGCAATCACTTCAGTTGTATCTTGTAGGATCTTAAGATCATCAGATTTAAAAGTTGAAGATGTCAGCTGTCCCTCTGATCTCCTGGTACAGTCATCTGCTGAGATAAAAAATTTTTTTTAATAAAATATCCTTGAGTTTTATATTTTTGAACATTTTTACTTAAACTGTCCATAAAAATGGCAAGCTATGTAAAAAACTTTAATTATTTACCAAGACAATGACAGTTCACAGTCTAATAGAAAACCTTGTTGGATGAGCCAGTAGTGTGTGGTGTTCAACTGTTGGTTCATTCTGCCTCCCAAATATCAAATAAAAAGAAACCAATCAATGTTATGTAGGCGAAAATAATACCAATTCTCATCTCACAAAAACAAGTCCCCACTCAGGTCCATCATCTGTCAATGGAAAAACAGAGGTTCCCACACTATTAGTGGCTCAAAGGCTGCTGAAAAGCAACAAGGTTTCCATAAACCAATCCAGCAAAATCCGCTCTCACTTCGGAGTCTTGCAGTGTGCGCAAACAACATTTAGGATCCCTGTATTTAGCAATATTATAGTGAGAAGAATCCACTTAATTTGCGGTGTCTCCTGGAGCACAATCTGGGCACTATGTGCTGGGTAAGAAAATGGCAAATGTGTAATTTTCACTCTCCAACATCCACTGCGTGTTAATTTCCGGAAAGTGGCTGTGGAGTCAAAATATTCACTCCTCCTACACATGTGGTTAAAATTGTTGGTACCCCTCGTTTACTGACAGAAAACCCACAATGGTCACAGAAATAACTTGAATCTGACAAAAGTAATAATAAATCAAAAATCTATGAAAATGAGCAAATGAAAGTCAGACATTGCTTTTTAACTAGGCTTCCACAGTATTTTAAAAAAATTAAACTCATGAAATAGGTCTGGATAGAAATGATTATACCCTTAACTTAACCGCTTCATGACTGCCAATGGAAGATACTAGCAGGGCTTTGTGCAATACCGACGTTTGTCTACGGTCGGCGGTTTTGTGCTCATCGGGATCTCCACGTATCTTATAACAAGGGGATTCCACCGTACAACGCTTCCTGTGACCCTCGACCTCATTGAGATCTGATTGGTTCAGGTCCTGATGACGTCAGCGTCACACCAGCCAATGAGTCAAATCACTAGGAAAGTTTGTTGTAGCAGCGAACTTTCCCGGGCGATCTGCCTCATAAAAACGTGGTTTCTCCTCAGATCTCCTGTCAGTGAGAGATTAGAGGAGAAACAGTGTTACAAGAGCTGCTGCCAACAGCTGTGTCAGTCAGCGATTGTGCTATAAAGTAACAATACAGATAAGGCAGGTTAGGGTTAGTGCTATAGTTAGGGTTAGTGTTGGGGCTAAAGTTAGGTTTAGGGTTTACTCTAAAGTTAGGGTTACTATTAGGCTAAAGTTAGGGTAAGGCTAAATAATTAGGCTTTTCTCAATTGTCTCCCCAATAATTTGGTCACGTCAGTCATGTCTGAGTTTTCTATTTCCGGAAAAAAATAAAAACGAATAAAATGGCTCGTCAGTATTATAGTGCAGAGGAGGCTTATGCACTTTTATGTTCTGACAGTGAAGAAAGTGCAGTGTCAGATGGTGATGTGGATTTCGAGGGCATTAGTAGCAGCGACAGTGATAGCTCAGAAATGAGCAGTGATTCTGGTCCATCCTCACACACAAGGACCAGTACAACAAGAAGGACAAATAGCGCTTCTGGAGAAATGTCTCCAACTCAGGGAACAATGCCCAGTACTAGCGCTGTCCCTAGTGCTCGTGAATTGGTGCACACCAATATCCAAGGGGCTTTGCCTCTTGATGTAGCATTTCCCAGATGGGAGGCTTCGGATTCAGCTACTCCATTCATCCCTAATTTTAATGCCATTCCTGGTATAAATGTGGAGGTGGAAAATTTTGGACCAATTATTTTTTTTAATTTGTTTCTGACAGATAGCTTGCTAGAGCATATTGTCCTACAAATTTATATGTGTCCCAATTCATCAGCCAGAATCCGAAATCCTATTATGCTAGGTCAAATTTATGGACACCAACTAATGTCCTAGAAATGAAAACATTTTTAGGACTTACATTCGCTATGGGGCTTATTAAAAAAATGACCATTCAATCCTATTGGTCCAATCGCCCTGTTCAAGCCACCCCTATGTTTTCTGCTATTCTTCCTAGGACCCGTTATGAAATGCCCATGAGATTTTGGCATTTTAACAACAATAGTCAATGCCTGCCCAGAAATGTCCCAGAACATGACAGACTATTCAATATCAGTCCCATCATTGAAGACTTGACAGAAAAGGAAAAGGAAGACTGCACCTCAAGCAATTCATTCCTTCTAAGAGGGCAAGGTTCGGAATAAAGCTCTATATTTGTCCCACTAAGGCCCTAGATAAAACTGAACTCTGCAGTGATATGGAACATTATTTCAGGAGACTGCGCCTGAGGGAATGTTTCAATGATACAGAAGATTCAAAAAACACTCAGACCGAAGGAAAAGGGATCCTAACAACTAGGAAAAGGTCAGACTGGACACCTGCACCTGGACGCAACCCTCATTTGGATAAATATATAGACTCCTTCAGACATTTGATAAAATCCGAAATCATAGACACTAACAGGAGACAAGCATCCAACATCAGTGCCCAGGAGAGAAAGGCCATACGGTCTTTAAAAACCAACAAAGAAATCATCATTAAACCTGCTGACAAGGGAGGTGCAATAGTCATGATGAATACGTCAGTCTACATGAAGGAAGCAAACAGGCAACTTATGGACACACGCTACTATAGAAAATTGGAGTTGGATCCTACACAGTACTATTACAAGGAACTAAACAAGTTGGTATCTTGTCTGCCTGACCAGTCCATAAGAGCCTGTGATGACCTGATACCAGAGAGTCCAAGAATAGGGACATTCTACATGCTTCCCAAAATCCACAAATCTGGAAATCCAGGAAGACCAATTATTTCATGTGTGGGCACCCTCACTGAGCAGGTATCTGGATGGGTAGAGGATATTCTTAAACCACTGGTGAAGGATACACCTAGCTACATTCAGGACACAACTGACCTATTGAATAAACTAGCAGCAATAGGTCCTCTACCAGAAGGAACCATCCTGGCCACCATGGATGTGGAATCTTTGTAATCTAATATCCCCCACCAAGATGGATTAAATGCCTGCAAATTCTTAATGGAAAACACAGGGACTGATGCTGATGCTGTGGTGAAACTTATAAAATTCATCCTCACCCACAATTACTTTGAATTTGACAACAAGATCTATCTACAGGAGACTGGCACAGCTATGGGAAGTAAAATGGCTCCACAGTATGCAAATCTTTTCATGGCCAAGCTTGAAAGCGACTTTTTGTCCTCATGCCCCATCAGGCCCCTTGCCTACTACCGCTTCATTGATGATATTTTAATCATCTGGACGGAGTCTGAGCAACAGCTAAAGACGTTCCACGAACAGTTTAATCAATTTCATCCCACCATCAATTTAACACTCAACTACTCCAGCACTGAGATTAACTTTTTGGACACCATCATTAAGCTAAAAAACAAATGAAATAGAGACATCCCTGTATCAGAAGCCAATCGACCGTCCAACATACCTTAAATGGGACAGTTTCCATCCAAAACACATAAAGAACTCTATTATCTATAGCCAAGCCATCAGATACAATCGAATATGTTCTCACCCCATGGATAGAGACAAACACCTTGGTCGCCTCAAAAATACCTTTTTGAATCAGGGCTACCATCCAAGAACAATTGAAAACCAAATTACAAGACCCACCAGAATGTCAAGGAATCACCTGCTACATTACAAAGCTAAAGAAGAAAAAAACCGGGTGCCTCAAGTAGTCACCTACAACCCAAATCTGGAAGTGCTAAGGGGAGCTGCACGGAAATTACAACCTTTACTACAAAAAGATACCCGATTACAATCCATTTTTCCAGACCCCCCACTACTGTGCTTTAGGCAGCCCCCAAATCTAAGAAGCATCATTGTCAGAAGCTCCCTGTTCCCCACAAAAGCTGCAGGAACCTTTCCTTGCAACCAGAAAAAAATGTAAAACCTGTCCATTTATAATGACCACGGACAAGATAAAGATCCCCAATTCACATCAGGACTACAAGATCCCAGGTACTTTCAGCTGCATTACATCTAATGTGGTGTACCTAATTATTTATACTAAATGTCCAACTGGGGGTCTGTATGTGGGGGAGACAGGGCAAAAGCTTAGAACAAGGATGAATGCTCATCGTCACACAATAAGAGAAAAAAGAATGGATCGACCTGTGGCAAAACATTTTTGTATGATGGACCACAACACTAGGGATATGAAATTACTGGTATTGAAAGGTAACTTCACATCTCAGAGAGAGAGAAGAGTCTGTGAGTATAAATTTATGACAACCTTTTACACTCTCAATGCTGGAATAAATGTGTCGCATGGATTTATGTCTTTTTACATCAATTAAGGAATTTGCTCCTAAGACCTTGTGGGGGCATCACAACACATTAGGAGACCCCAATCAGAGGACAATAAAATATCTGGACTCCTTATCCATGAACTGGTCCAATATTTATGTTTCTCCCTCTCCCATAATCATAATTCTGCTTCACGTCACTTGTCTCATCTATTGCATTTTTTCTGTGCTGTAGTGCATAAATATGTGACTCTTCAGATTTTGTATTAGTTTATGCCTGATGAAGAGACCTGAGTAGTCTCGATAGCTTGCAATGTGTTACCATCTTTTCAGTTAGCCATTAAAAGGTATCAACCACTGAGGACTCTCAATTCTGAATATTTTTATAAAATGAGCGAGAGTTCAATCGGATACACATCAGCTTTTCGCATTTATGAGGGGAAAGACAGCCAACTAAACCCACCAGGAGGCCCTACTTATCTGGGGACATGGGGAAAAATCGTTTGGGAGCTGATAACTCCATTTTTACAAAAAGGCTACAATCTATATGTTAACTACCACACCAGCATACCCCTATTTAAAAGTTTGGTTGAACATAACATAGGGGCTTGTGGGACCATTCGCAAAAACAGTCAGGGGTTTCCACAATCATTGGTCAGCAAAAAGTTCTAAAAGGGGCAGTCAGGGGCTTTATGCAATGGAGAGCTGCTTGCCCTTAAGTATAAGGATAAAAAAAGATATTTTTATCCTGAGCTCGATCCACACAGATGCCACAAGGGCCACTGCAGACCAACAGGGATCCACTACTCCAAAACCTGTGTCTGTCATTGACTACAACAAATATATGGGGTGTGGACCTTGCAGATCAGGATCTACAGCCATACCAGGTATCAAGAAAATCATAGATCTGGTATAAAAAGTTAGTCATGTATTTGCTTCAGGTGGCCACATATAATTCTTTTGTGTTATACAAAAAAGCCGGAAATGCAGATACTTTCCTTGATTATCAGGAAAAGGTCACTGAAAATCTTGTTTTTGAAAATGTTGTCCCCGCCAATCCTTTAGAATGTGAAGATGTGAGAAGACTCACTGAGCGACATTTTATTGCACTCATCCCAGTAACTGAAACAAGAAAGAACCCCCAGAGAAGATGTCGTGTATGTTCCTAGAGAGGAATCAGGCATGATCCCTGCTATTATTACCCACAATGCCCATCACTGCCAGCCTTATGCCTCCATAACGGCTTTACAATCTTCCACACAGAACCACGTTTATGAACTGTTTTGACATTCAAGCATTTGGTTTATTTAGTGACAGACACATTTGAGTAGAGCTGACTTAACAATTTCCGGGGGTAGGTGGGGGGAGGTCTCCAGGGACACAAGCTGGGCACAATATATTGGGCACTACAATGACATTTTTGCAATTTTTGCTCTGAAACTTCCACTACGTGTTTCTGGAAATCATCCATATAGTGAAAATGGTCACTATATCCATAGATGAATTCCCAGAGGGGTGTCATTTCCAAAATGGGGTCACTTCAGGGAGGATTCTGTTGTTCTGGCACTTAGCAGCTCTCCAAAGTGCCATAACAGCAGATTCCCCCCTGAAGTGACCCCATTTTGGAAATGACACCCCTCTGGGAATAGGAAATGACACCCCTCTGTGAATTCATCTATGGGTGTAGTGACCATTTACCTATCTACCTATTTTCCAATGTAAAATCTGGGGTTAAAACAACATTTTAGTGGTAAAAATATAATTATTTTTTCTTCACTGCTCAATGGTATAATTGTCTATGGAACAGCTGTGGTGTCAGTATGCTCACTGCACCACTAGAAGAATTCATTCAGGGAAGTATTTGGTAAAATGCAGTCACTTTTGGGGGCTTATGCTGTTCTGGCACCTCAGGGGCTCTGACAATGTGACATGTCACCCACAAACAATTCCAGCAAAATCTGCTCTCCAATATGGCGCTCCTTCCCTTCCAAGCTCTGCCATGTGCCCAAACAGTGGTTTACCCCCACATATGGGGTGTCAGAATACTCAGGACAAATTGCACAACAACTTTTTGGGTCCAATTTCTCCTGTTACCCGTTGAAAAAAACAATTGAAGGCGAAAAGTTCATTTTTTTGTGGAAAAAATATGTTTTTTTTTATTTTCACGGCTCTATGTAATTAACTTCTGTGAAACACTTGGGGGTTCAAAGTGCCCATGACACATCTAGATAAGTTCCTTGGGGAGGGGTTTAGTTTCCAAAATGGGGTCTCTTGTTGGGGGTTTCCACAGTTTAGACACGTCAGTGTCTCTGACAATGTGACATGTCACCCACAAACAATTCCAGCACAATCTGCTCTCCAATATGGCACTCCTTCCCTTCTAAGCTCTGCCATGTGCCCAAACAGTAGTATTCTCCCACATATGGGGTATCTACATGTTCAGAAGAAATTGCACAACAAATTGTATGGAGCAATTTCTCCTGTTCCCCTTATGAAAATGCAAAATATGGAGCTAAAAAGATTTGTGAAAAAAATTTTTTTTTTATTTCCATGGCTCTACATTATAAACTTCTGTGAAGCACCTGTGGGTTCAAGGTGCTCAATACACATCTGGATAAGTTCTCTAAGGGGGTCTAGTTTACAAAATGGTGTCACTTGTTGGTGGTTTACACTGTATAGGCACATCCGGGGCTCTCGAAACGTGACATGGCAACCGCTAATTATTCCAGCATATTTTACATTCAAAAAGTCGAATGGCGCTCCTTCTCTTCTGAGCCCTGCCATGTGCCCAAACAGTATTTTTCCCCCACATATGGGGTGTGGCGTCCGTCTGCGGTCTGGGCTGCGGCCAGCCAACACCCCGAGAAACACTGATACCCTTTACCCCTATACAGGGATCTGGATTTATAGCAGAGCCCAGGAGGCGCTGTCTGAATAGGAGCAGTGGCCAGAGCAGGACGGTCGCCAGAAAGGTGTTCCAAAAACAAGACAAAAACGTAGTGGTATCCGGGTCTAAACCAGTCAGGCAGCAAGGTACAAAAACAGTAGACAGTAGCAGAGTCAGATTCAGGCCAAGGTCAGAGTTATAAACCAGGAGGGCAGCAGAGGTACAGAATCGTTAGGCAGAAGCAGAGTCAGAAGTCCAGGCCAAGGTCAGAGTCATAAACCAGGAGGGCAGCAGAGGTACAGAATCGTTAGGCAGAAGCAGAGTCAGAAGTCCAGGCCAAGGTCAGAGTCATAAGCTATAGCAATTCACACAGTAACACGCAGGGGAACCAAGAATATATCCGGCGGCTTGCAAGCCCAGTCCCAAGGTATTTGAGGGATCAGATCATCCCTCACAGGCTCCCGGGCTGATGATGTCATCAGGACCGCCCCCAGGACCAGACCTGATGACGATGCACCAACCCCTTCATGACTGACAGAGGAGCGGAGTCTGCGTCCACCAGACGCCTGCGCAGAAGCCCTTTCACTGTTGCCGCCATCACTCGGGCGTGAGCCACGGCACCTCCTAGTGGCTGAGGGCGGGACAGCAGGCCCTGAATTCGATGACGACATGTCAGTCCGGCGCCTCCTGGTAGCGGAGGCCTGGACAGCAGGCCCTGAGCCCGAGGGTGGCGTGACAGTCCGTCGCCTCCTAGTGGCTGAGGGCGGAACAGCAGGCCCTGAGTCTGACGGCGACGTGACAGTACCCCCCTCTCCAGGAGGGGCCTCCGGACCCTCAAAACCCAGTTTGTCAGGGTGAAGAAGATGAAATCTCCTAATTAATGCCTTGGCATGGACGTTCCCCGCAGGAACCCAGGACCTTTCTTCTGGGCCGTAGCCCTTCCAGTGTACCAGATACTGTACTGAGCCCCTCACAAGGCGGGAGTCAAGGATACCCTGGACTTCATACTCCAGAGCTCCCCCGACCGAAACAGGAGGAGGAGGGGACTGAACAGGGTGAATGGGAGAACGATAAGGTTTGAGGAGAGACCTGTGGAATACGTTAGGCAATTTGAATGACTGTGGAAGTTTTAAGCGGAAGGCTACTGGGTTAACCACCTCGATAATTTCGTATGGGCCGATGAACCTGGGACCTAGTTTGGCGGACGGTACCTTAAGCTTGATATTTTTTGTAGAGAGCCAAACCTTGTCGCCAACTCCCAGGTGCGGCCCCTTAGATCGTCGTCTATTTGCAGCCGAAGCCTGTCTAACCTGAGCCCCTTTCAAATTTGAATTAACCTCAGACCAAATCGTTTTTAGCCGATGTATATTTTGCTCAACCCCAGGGAGCTCCGACATCCTGGCCGAAAACGACCCAAAGCGCGGATGTAGTCCAAGGTTACAAAAGAAAGGGGTAGTTTTAATGGAGTCTTGATATCGATTATTGAGGGCGAACTCAGCCAATGGCAGATGTTCCACCCAATCGGTCTGATGTCCTGACACATAACAGCGGAGGTATTGTTCCAGGGCTTGGTTAGTACGCTCAGTTTGACCATTAGTTTCGGGATGGTATGCCGAGGAAAAGGACAACTCCACACCAATGCGTCTACAGAATGCCCTCCAGAACTTCGAGACAAACTGGGTACCCCTGTCAGACACAATATTTGCAGACGTACAATGTGCAGGATGAACAACTTACTTAAATAAGGGGAATAAAATGGCCCTGCATGCTGAACCTGTCTACCACCACCCAGATACAAGTTTTCCCATCTGATGGCGGCAGGTCTGTAATGAAATCCATGGAGATGTGGGTCCACGGAGTCTCAGGGGTGGGCAAGGACTGAAGCCAGCCGGCAGGGCGACTATGGAGGGACTTGGCGCGGGCACAGACTTCACACGATGAAACATAGTCCTTACAGTCCTTGACCACCGTCGGCCACCAAAAGTTCCTAGTTACCAACCTGGTGGTATTATTGAGACCCGGATGGCCTGCCAGGACAGAGTCGTGTGATTCTTTTAAAACCTGCAGACGAAGGTTAGCCGGAACGAACAATTTTTTGGGGGCGTAGTGTCAGGAACTTGCTCTGAAGACCTACGGATCTCCTCCAGAAGGTCCAAAGACACTGCCGACACGACGATTCCATTAGCCAATATTGGGACTGGTTCACAGTTCTCGGTCTGTGTGGGGCAGAAACTGCGAGAGAGGGCATCTGCCCTCACATTTTTAGTCCCGGGGCGGAAGGTGATTATAAAATCAAACCTGGAGAAAAACAAGGCCCACCTAGCCTGCCTGGGATTTAGTCTTTTAGCTGACTCTAGGTAGGTTACGTTTTTGTGGTCTGTAATAACAGTGACCTTGTGTTTGGCACCTTCGAGGAAGTGGCGCCATTCCTCGAAGGCCCATTTGATCGCCAGTAATTCCCGATTACCGATGTCATAGTTTCTCTCCGTGGCAGAGAATTTGCGGGAGAAAATCGCACATGGGCGAAGCTGAGTGAGGGATGCAGTGCCTTGTGATAGCACTGCTCCCACTCCGACTTCGGAGGCATCAACTTCTACAGTAAACGGGCAGTCTAGGTCCGGTTGAATCAGAACCGGATTGGCCACGAAGCACTCTTTTAGTGTGGAAAATGCCCGAATAGCCTCAGGATTCCAATTAGTCACGTCCGCCCCTTTTCGGGTAAGGTCCGTGAGTGGCTTGGCAATCTCAGAGAAACCCCTGATAAACTTGCGGTAATAATTCGCAAATCCCAAAAACCGCTGCAGCGCTTTCAGCGATTTGGGTTGCACCCAATCCTTAATGGGTTGAATCTTGGCAGGGTCCATGCGAAACCCCTTGCCTGAGACCATGTATCCTAAGAACTGTACCTCTTCGGCAAAAAAACCACATTTTTCTAGTTTCGCAAACAAAGAGTTTTTTCGCAGTCTCTGCAATACCGAACGGACGTGTTGAGCATGCGTCACAGGGTCAGCCGAATAAATCAAAATGTCATCAAGATACACGACGACATACACCCCACAAATGTCCCTGAAAATGTCATTGACAAAGTGTTGAAATACGGCAGGTGCGTTACTGAGTCCGAACGGCATTACAAGGTACTCAAAGTGACCAAGAGGTGTATTAAAGGCCGTTTTCCATTCGTCACCGCTTCTTATGCGGACCAGATTATATGCCCCCCGGAGGTCAAGTTTAGTAAACCAGCGGGCTCCCAGTAGCTGATTAAACAGATCAGGAATGAGTGGGAGCGGGTACTGATTTTTTACAGTAATTGCGTTCAGCTCACGATAATCCATGCATGGTCTGAGTCCACCATCTTTTTTTTCTACAAAGAAAAACCCAGCTCCTACAGGTGAGGTAGAAGGTCTAATAAAGCCTTTACGTAGGCTGTCTGCTATGTAGTCATTCATGGCTACACGCTCCGGACCAGAGAGGTTGAATATTCTCCCCTTAGGGAGACGGGCACCTGGGACCAAGTCTATAGGACAGTCGTACTCTCTATGAGGAGGTAGTTTCTCAGACTCCACTATGGAGAAGACATCTTCACAATCTCTGAATGCATAAGGAATGGAGGGGGTTTTAATTTTAATTTGGTTCACTGACAGTGACATACAGTGATTCTGACACCGTGGACTCCAGCGCACGATATCACCTATGCGCCAGTCAATAACTAGATTATGCTGGTGCAACCATGGCATGCCTAACACAACTGGATTAGATAAATTAAGTATAACAAAAAATGACATCTGTTCGTTGTGTAATGCCCCCACTGACATAGCAATGTCTGTAGCAACAAATTCCACTCCACCCTGGATAATGGATGTACCATTAATCGCAGTGGTCCGAATAGGGGCATTAAGTTTTAGCAGAGGTACACCAAGATCCTTTGCAAGCAAAAAATCCATGAAGTTGCCTGCGGAACCACAATCCACATAGGCCTTCACACACAGAGATTTATTACAAAACGAGAGAGAGACGGGTAATAAAAGTTTAGCCGCATTTGCGGGCAATACCTGAGCCTCTGGGTCAGCACGACCAGAGCTGCCCAGAGGCCGACGTCCCAGAAATGTGTATCTCTGACGCTCAGCACTTCCCTTGAAGCTTCCAGGCTGCAGCATGCTGGTGTAGGAAGATGGGAGTATTCCTTCAGGCTGTGCTCTGGAGCAGGTGTTAGGCCAGGAAATCAGCTCAGTCAGAAGAAGAAAGAAAAAAAAATTCAGGAGACTGCTTTTATGTAAGATGGACATATACACAAAAAGCAGCTTTTTTTCTTTATATATATGTGGCCGGATATAATGTGGCGTCCTACTGCGGTCTGGGCTGCGGCCAGCCAACACCCCGAGAAACACTGATACCCTTTACCCTTATACAGGGATCTGGATTTATAGCAGAGCCCAGGAGGCGCTGTCTGAATAGGAGCAGTGGCCAGAGCAGGACGGTCGCCAGAAAGGTGTTCCAAAAACAAGACAAAAACGTAGTGGTATCCGGGTCTAAACCAGTCAGGCAGCAAGGTACAAAAACAGTAGACAGTAGCAGAGTCAGATTCAGGCCAAGGTCAGAGTTATAAACCAGGAGGGCAGCAGAGGTACAGAATCGTTAGGCAGAAGCAGAGTCAGAAGTCCAGGCCAAGGTCAGAGTTATAAACCAGGAGGGCAGCAGAGGTACAGAATCGTTAGGCAGAAGCAGAGTCAGAAGTCCAGGCCAAGGTCAGAGTCATAAGCTATAGCAATTCACACAGTAACACGCAGGGGAACCAAGAATATATCCGGCGGCTTGCAAGCCCAGTCCCAAGGTATTTGAGGGATCAGATCATCCCTCACAGGCTCCCGGGCTGATGATGTCATCAGGACCGCCCCCAGGACCAGACCTGATGACGATGCACCAACCCCTTCATGACTGACAGAGGAGCGGAGTCTGCGTCCACCAGACGCCTGCGCAGAAGCCCTTTCACTGTTGCCGCCATCACTCGGGCGCGAGCCACGGCGCCTCCTAGTGGATGAGGGCGGGACAGCAGGCCCTGAATTCGACGACGACATGTCAGTCCGGCGCCTCCTGGTAGCGGAGGCCTGGACAGCAGGCCCTGAGCCCGAGGGTGGCGTGACAGTCCGTCGCCTCCTAGTGGCTGAGGGCGTAACAGCAGGCCCTGAGTCTGACGGCGACGTGACATGGGGTATGGCATGCTTAGGAGAAATTGCAAAATAATTTATAGTCCATTTTCTCCTGTTACCCTTGTGAAAGTAAAATAATTGGGTCTAAAGGAAAACGATTCCTGTAACTGTCAATGAGACTTCTGCACCTCTCGAAAGGTATTTAGGTATTTTGGCCTACTCCTCAAGAAGAAACTGCTCCAGTTGTCTCGTTTCTGAAGGTTACGCTTTCCAGATGACATGTTTCAGCTTTTTCCAAAGATGCTCAATAGGATTTAGGTCAGGACTCATAGAAGGCAACTTTAGAATAGTCCAATGTTTTCCTCTTAGCCATTCATGGGTGTTTTTAGCTGTGTGTTTTGGGTCATTATCCTGTTGCAAGACCCATGAACTGTGACTGAGACCAAGCTTTCCTACACTGGGCAGCACATTTCTCTCTAGAATCCCTTGATAGTCTTGATATTTCATTGTACCCTGCACAGATTCTAGACACCCTGTGCCAGATGCAGCAAAGCAGCCCCAGAACATAACAGAGCCTCCTCAATGTTTCACAGTAGGGACAGCATTCTTTTCTTGATATGCTTCATTTTTCCATCTATAAACATAGAGCTGATGTGCCTTTCCAAAAAGTTCCATTTTTGTCTCATCTGTCCATAGGACATTCTCCCAGAAGCTTTGTGACTTGTCAACATGTAGTTTGGAAAATTCCAGTCTGGTTTTTTATGATTTTTTTTCAACAAAGGTGTCCTTTTTAGTCGTCTCCCATGAAGTCCACTTTGGCTCATACCACGACAGATGGTGCGATCTGACACTGATGTTCCTTGAGCTTGAAGTTCACCTTTAATCTGTTTAGAAGTTTTTCTGGGTTCTTTTGTTACCATTCGCATTATCCGTCTCTTTGATTTGTCATCAATTTTCCTCCTGCAGCCACGTCCAGGGAGGTTGGCTACAGTCCCATGGAGCTTACATTTCTGAATAATATGTGCAACTGTAGTCACAGGAACATCAAGCTGTGTGGAGATGGTCTTATAACATTTACCTTTAACTTGTTTGTCTATAATTTTCTTTCTAATCTCCTGGGACATCTCTTTCCTTCGCTTCCTCTGATCCATGTTGAGTGTGATACACACCATGTCACCAAACAGCACAGTGAGTATCTGTAGCCTCCTCTATACAGGCCACTCGCTGATTCCAAGATTGTAGACACCTGTGATGCTAATTAGTGGACACACCACGATTTCACATGTCCCTTTTGTCACATTTTCAGGGGTACCATCATTTCTGTCCAGGCCTATTTCATGAGTTTCATTTTTCTTTAAATTCTGTGGAAGCATGGCTGAAAAGCAATGTCTGACTTTCATTTGTTCATTTTCATATATTTTTTATTTATTATTACTTTTGTCAGAATCAAGTTATTTCTTTGACCATTGTGGGTTTTTCTGTCATTAAACGAGGGGTACCAACAATTTTGACCACATATGTATAGATTATAACCCTCAGTGAATTAATTTATAAAATGGAATCACTTTATGGGGATTTCGACTACTCTGGTTTTCTGTCATTTAGTTATATTAGGGCTTCTGCATATGGTGTGCCCAATCTCATCTGGGACCTGTTCCTGCTGTCCAGCTGGAGTAATCTGCTCCCTACTTCAGCCAATTAGAAAGTACCACACCCTACTAAAGTGCAAAGCACATGGCCGGAATCTGCCAGATATAGCGCTGTTCTCCTCTGGTTCAGTCCTCTGGGCTCAGCTTGCGGCTTGTGTATTTATTCCCTGTTGTGACCGTGGCCCGTTTACTGACTACTCTTGTGTCTTCTGATTCTGTACTTCTGGTTCTGACCCAGCTACCTGACTATTCTTCTTGCCATCTAACACCACAGAATAGCAGGTAACACCATGGTCCAAGCCTAGGGGACCGTGTGTAAGTCCAGATCCATGTAATGGTGTTAACACTAGAAGTCCCAGAAATTTCGAGCTCCCCCTGAAGTCCCAAAAGAGGGTCAAATGACCCTTAATCTGAACTGACGACTCTGATGGCTCCAATTAGCATCCTTTCATTTGTAAATGTGGCCAATGTCTGAGGAATCTGCAGGGGGGAGTAGAGCTGAATTCATCCTCAAAACACTGTGTGAAACACAGGTCAAGAGACTTTGCATTTTGAGGGAACTGACAATTTGTATAAACCACACATTTTGTTTTGAAGCACACATGAAGTGTTTTGGGAGAGATGTGACCTTTTGCTGCTGATCCGTGATATTGTACTGCATTATCCAGGTCATTTTGCCAAATGTACATATAGTTTGCAAAACATACAATCTGTTTCAATTTTTCAAGTTTTTCTAAAGAATTTAGTTATGTTTTTCTTTTAAAAAAAGATGTGAAAGAAGTGGGTTAAAAATAACAGACAAAAAACAAAAATTAATTGTGTTGATCCACCTCAACAAAGGTCTTGTAAAATAGCAAAAGAATGTAAGCTGCTCCTGAGTGTGTCTTCCCACCCCCAAGCTGCATTGTTGTGGGGGGGATATGCATAAGGTTGCTAACACCTTAGCAAATTTGCATGCAGCCTTTTGTGCTGTGGGGGATAAATAGGAGACTGCTTCACCTATTTTGTTCACAAGAAACAAAATGCAGAGAAGTCTCACCACTCAACTGGCATTGGGACTGATCCTGAGCAACACCAACCCTTGTGACTGAGATGGAGAAGACTTAGTCCTTCAACCGGATTCGGACTCTGAGCTGTCTTCAGGTTAGATTTTTCAAATTACCTATTTTTATTTCCTGACTATATTTGTTTTATTTTTTTATTGTTTATTATTTATTTATTGTTTTATTCCTTGTATTTTTTTATATCAAAAATAAAAAGCATGGAGACAAATAACAGTTGTTCTTTTGTATATTTTTCACACTGACATTTCAGTCCTCTTGACTTAGACACAAATGCTTCTGGTCAATACTCACAGCTGTACCTCGCTCTAAAATTTCTAATTCTCTATTTAAAATGTATAAAAAATGATTCATTGTTTCAGTGCTTTTTTGCTCAAATAAAACTAAATACAATATGTATAGTCTTTATATTATAAAATACAATAAACTGAATAGAACTAACTAGAAACTAAAAGGCTAAACTCAATGGAAAACAACAATCTCCTGTGGTGCGACAGTAGTGGCCTTAATTACAGAACAAAAGACGGTGATTATAGGATGTTAGATAAAATCCTTCAGGTCATTCGTTCCAAAGGTAGAAATGTTAAATGACCCCTCTCTGGGACTTCTAGTGTTAAAGGACGATGAGCAAGGCAATCCTTGGGATATGGAAAGCAGAGAAGATAGAGCCAAGCATGTTCATGGTGGACATCTTTTGAGCTGCCAGGTGACCATGAACAGTGCCCCAATACATTGTCTGCAAACTATTCCAGCTAGATCTGCATTCATATAGCTAAATGGCGCTCCTTCCCTTCTGAACACTGCCATGTGCCCAGACAGTAGTGTACAACCGTATGTAGGGTATAGTGTGAAGCTGGAAAATAATTTGTAACATCCATTTGTTTTCTATTATCCTTTGTGAAGAATTCCAAACTTACCACCACATAAAGTGACACACGTCAGATATTAATAATGGGGCCTGATTAAGAACACAAAACTGGCTGCAGGAAGAGGTTAAATCAGAGGATTTTGGACACTACTGTAATCACACACTGTGACTATAGACAATAACATCTACTGAAATGATCAAACTCCACAGTCTCCATCAGTAATAAATGAGCAGCTAGTGGTGAAACCTCTCTGGGGTAATTAGAGTATGGGGCTCGGTGACGTCACAATCTAAACTATCGTAAGCTCCAATATTTTCTGTCAGATGAGTTTCATGAAGAAATATTACACATTTATAGAGAACTGTGTGTAATAGTGCAGAGCTGAGAGGTCTTAAAGGGAACCTGTCAGCAGGATTGTGCTCAGTAACCTACAGACACTGTCAGGTCAGCGCCGTTATACTGATTACAATGATACCTGGTGATGAAATCAGTCTTGTGGTTGTTGTATAATCTGTATTTGTAGTTTTCAGTTAATGAGATTCTCGTGCTCTTGGGCGGGGCTGTGGGTGGGGCTGTGGGTGGGGCTTTATGTGGTGCTCTTGTAGGTAGGAGCAACTGACAGGGTGGTCCGTTACTGGCCGCAGACAGACTCGAGACAGAGACAGAATCATGTTCAACAGGTCTTCTTTATTGATTGTCTTTCCACGACCCACAGCACCTCACAGCAGCTGCACGTTAACCTCCGCAGTGTCAAACAGCAGCTGCTCGACAATCTCCGCAGCCGCACACAGCAGCTGCTCGACAATCTCCACAGCCGCACACAGCAGCCGCTCGACAATCTCCGCAGCCGCACACAGCAGCTGCTCGACAATCTCCGCAGCCGCACACAGCAGCTGCTCGACAATCTCCGCAGCCGCACACAGCAGCTGCTCGACAATCTCCCCAGCCGCACACAGCAGCTGCTCGACTTCGTACACAGGCCGGGTACCTTCACTTTCTTTCGTTGGCAAATGGACGTCCCTCGCGGCTCCTTCACTGTGGCTGCCCTAGGCCTACCACCACAGCGTTTCACCTGTCTGAGTCCGATTGTTTTGTGGTACTTCAGGCTGTCTCTGTCTGCGGCCCCTCCTGTCCAGGCCACCCCCCGTAACCTATTCCAGCTGTCAGTCTCCTCTGGGGCTTCTTCTCTTTTCTTTCCCCTCAGCAGACCTTGCTGTTTCCTGTGCTCCCCTCGCTGACTGGACTCTCCAGAACCTTCTCTCTGCCTTTTATAACCTTCCCTTTCTGGTAACTCTGCCCCCCATGACTTGACAGTTTTCTTAGCCAATGGCTGATGTTTAGTCCTATCCTTTCACTCTCCACTGCCCTCTAACGGTCAAACTCTACTATTACACCCATTCTCTTTATCTTCAGCTGTTTTCCATCTACAATGCCCTACACCCTTTACCTTCCTTCTCCAGACAGGTCCGTCCATCAGTCCACCTTCCCTACACTCTGATTACATATTCATCTGTATTGGCTTATGACAGGTCGCTGATACCTCACTGACCTGCCCACATTATTACATAATGCATATAATAGCATTGATATTATTGGTGATAATGTCTATAATATTGTGGCTATTGTGAGGCTTAGAAAAAAATTACATCCAGCAAAATGTCACCGGCGATGGCGGCGCCGGCACAGTAGCATCTGGAGCGCACCACCAGGGCCTAGCGTGGTACTCGGTACCGGGCCCATTGATCTCAATGGGAGTTGACACGGAAGCTGTGAGCCGGTCCGTGGTCCTGGGGCTCCATGGCAAAAGGGGGGATGAATGAACAATGAAATAAAGTTTATGAATAGTTCGTGACGCCACCTGTGGTGTTCGGCAAGTGAGGTGTTAGGCCGACGCTGCATGCAGATCCTCTGGGACTGGTGGTGGGTTGCAGCCAAGATGGTGAAGTTCCCCACAGGTGGAGCTGTTGTCCCAGGGCAGTGTAGATGTAGCAATGGAGGAGAGGCACAGACGGTGTAGAGGCTGGTGTCCAGATGTACCAGAATTGGTCTCCGGAGGCTGTTTCTTCCTTTCAGGAGCTGAAGCGAAGATTCACTTCTGCCCCGGTTTTGCGGCAACCTGATGTCTCACTCCCGTTCCAGGTAGAGGTGGATGCTTCTGAGATTGGTGCAGGAGCCTGCTACCATCTTAGGCGAAGGGGTAGTTCTTTCTGCCATCTCGCCCGATTTGAGACGTGCTCTGGAAGAGTTCCAGGAGGACAAACCTGAGCGTTGTCCCAGTGCAAAGTTGTATGTTCCTGACCAGTGGAAGAAGAGAGTGATGTCTGAAGTTCATTGCTCTGCATTGGCTGGTCATCCAGGTATTTTTGGTACTAGAGATCTGGTGAGTCGGTCTTTTTGGTGGCCCTCCTTGTCTCGTGATGTCAGGAATTTTGTGCAGTCCTGTGGGACTTGCTCCCGGTCTAAACCTTGTTCTCGCTCTAGTGGGTTCTTGATGCCTTTGCCGGTTCCCAGGAGGCCATGGACCCATATTTCAATGGATTTCATCTCTGATATGCCTGTCTCTCAGAGAATGACTGTTATTTGGGTGATTTGTGATAGGTTCTCTAAGATGGTTCATCTTGTACCACTCCCTAAGTTGCCATCTTCCTCTGAGTTGGTGCCCCTGTTTTTGCAACAGGTGGTTCGCTTGCACAGGATTCCTGAGAACATTGTATCTGACAGAGGAGTTCAGTTTGTGTCTAGATTTTGGAGGACTTTCTGTTCCAAGCTGGGAATTCAGTTGTCCTTCTCTGCTTTTCACCCTCAGACCAATGGGCAGACGGAGAGAACAAACCAGACCTTGGAGTTGTATTTGAGATGTTTTATTTCCGCTGATCAGGATGATTGGGTTTCATTTTTGCCCTTGGCCGAATTTGCTTTAAATAATAGAGCTAGTTCTGCCACTTTGATGTCACCTTTTTTTTGTAACTTTGGGTTTCATCCTCGATTTTCTTCAGGGCAGGTAGAGCCTTCTGCCTGCCCAGGTGTTGACACTGTGTTGGAGAGAATGCACCAGATCTGGGACCAAGTGGTGGATAAGGTTATCTCTCTCCCATGAAAAGGCCCAGCGGTTTTCCAACCGACATAGGACCATTGGTCCCCAGTTTAAGGTTGGTGATATGGTTTGGTTATCATCAAAAAATATCGCTATGAAGGTGGCTTCTCCTAAGTTTAAGCCTAGATTTATTGGACCTTACAAGATTTTGGAGATTATTAATCCGGTCTCTTTTCGTTTGGCTCTTCCTGTTACATTTAAAATCCATAATGTGTTTCATAAGTCCTTGTTGAAGAGGTTTGTTGAACCAGTAGTTCCTGGGGTGGCACCTCCGGACCCTGTATTGGTTGAAGGTAACATGGAATATGAGGTAGAGAAGGGTTGGTTAAGTGGAAGGGTTATGGTCAGGAGGATAATTCCTGGGTCTCTGCCTCTGATATTCATGCCAAAAGATTGGTGCGTGCCTTTCATCGGGCTCACCCTGATCGCCCTGGTGGCGTGGATGAGGGTTCGGTGACCCCTCCTCAAGGGGGAGGTACTGTTGTGAGTTCATTTTCCCCTTCACCATTGAGGTCTGATTAACTCCCTCTTCTGCTGAAGGAAGGTAGTGAGGCTGATTACCAAGCACCTGGGCAGGATGATGATGACTGGGTGACGGGAATTACTGACTGGATATAAGGCAGCCGACGCCCTTCTGCCTTGCTGGTGATCTCTCTGAGGGATTCTAGGAGACCAGTCTGATTCCTGCTCCTCAAAAGCTAAGTTTTCTGCTCTACTTTTTGCATTTGTGTTTTGGTTTTGTTTTGCATTGTTTTCCTTGATTTCTGCCATTCCCTGCTGGGGTGAGCTGAATTCCTTTTTGCTCTGTCTTCAGAAAATACCTGAGTACTTATATAGTCTTTTTGAAGCCTAGCGTCTTCAGGGCTTTTTTCCCTATCAGCTGTTGGCGCTTGTTTTGATAGGGTTTTGACGGATTACAGACAGCAGCTTTTCTATCCTGTCCTATCTAGTTAGCTTGGGCCCCATCATTTGCTCAGCCTATCTTTCTATCTGTGTGAGTGTTTTTTCATCTTGCTTCACCGTCATTATATGTTGGGGGCTGCCTATTGCTTGGGGGTCTGCTCTGGGGCAGTTTAGATTTCCCTTTCTGTCTTTAGGCTATGTAGTTCTCCGGCTGTGATCGAGGGGTCTAGGGCACCGTAGGAACCCCCCACGGCTACTGCTAGTTGTTGTTGATAGGTTCAGGGGTCTGCAATCCGATAGCTGCCAACTTCTCTGGTTTTCTGGACTTAGCTAGTACTTCTGTTTTTGCCTCCTACGGTGACTCATTCATAACATGCAGGTGTTGGAGCGTGGTTAGGACTGCCCACCTTACCTGGATGGTGGGGCACCACACCTCAGGAGGAGGTGCAGTACCTCTGTGGCGACCGAGGCCTCAGGGGCGCGACACATCTATAAGTAAGAGATAGAGGCTACTGGACAGGTGCTGCTGGTGTCATTTTCCTGGATGTAATGTTTATTCTAAGCCTCACAATAGCCACAATATTGTAGGCATTATCAACAATAATATCAATGCTATTATACGCATTATGTAATAATCGGGGCAGGTCAGTGAGGGATCAGCGACCTGTCATAAGCCAATACAGATGAATATGTAATCAGAGCACCACATAAAGCCCCGCCCACAGCCCCGCCCCAGAGTACGAGAATCTCATTACTGAAAACTACAAATACAGATTACACAACAGTAAACCAGAGTTGCCCTCATTTATGGTGGACCACTGGAGCTACTATGAATCCTGAGCAGAAGATTAGAGAAAATAATATTGCTCCCCATTTCAGGAGAGATTGTGCAGTAATCTGAATTCCTTAGGATCAAAAACAATGTAATTTATGACGTGGAGTGAATCCATGAAACCAGGGCTGGAGCCATGCCAACACATCTCCTGCAGGCGTGAATAAATGTATATTACAGCCATCAGCCACGCACAGCTTAGAGATCTATCATGGCACAGGTGGAATGTTTGTCATGGAGATTATCACAATCCTCCTTGAAGTTAGTTGGTTTTAATACAAATTGAAAAGTCAGGATAAAGGGAAACTCTGCTGTTATTGTACAGAAATTCACACTTGGCCTCACTGCACATTTACTGTTGTGGATCATAAAAGGGAAGTTTGGCCAGAAAGACTGGACCTGGTCTTGTAGGGACCATAAGACATTCAGCAGCACAGAAGGGAGAGAAGATTCATCCGATAAGATCTCAGGGATCTAGGAAGCCAACAGCATCATTACCCTCTTCTTTCTCTTACAGGCCCAGGCTAAGATTTTTCGTCAAGTGATTTTCTATCTTGTCAGTACATTCTACGTACGCTGTCATTTGGCTTTATAGTTACAGATCTGGGCAGGTAACGGTCAGCGTCTCCTAATGTGAAGGAGAGAATGGCTAATGAAATCAATTATTAAACCTTATATAAGTCAGTTCACATATGGTGTACCAAGATGGCGTCTGTGTCTTCAGACAACACCCTGGAAGGAATCCTTGGAATGCAGAAGCTGAGATACTGGATACCATATATGGAAGTGAAGCTGAAATGGACCTATCATAGACTGACACTGGCAACTCAGAAGATTGTGTGACACCCATCTCCTGTCTCTTTGTCTTGAGAATAAACTTCAGTTGTGTGCAAGCCTTTGCTGAGAAAGGAGTAGACATCTAACTCTGTGTTCGGTGTGACTCTTTAAGCGCGCACTCAGCCTATATTGGGTCAGGTACAAGCAATCATATAGATTTCACTTTAAGGGATCACCCTCACACTAATACCAGGGGGTAGGTGGATCCTCCAGGTTGTAAGTTCTATAGAAAAGGGCTTTCAATGCCCAAAGAGATTTGAACAGTTTTGGGAGGAGGAGAATGTTGTTGTCTAGAGGCAAAATGGTGATCATGGTAATACGGCCGGACTACACCACCGATAAAGCAGCCACAGCCGGTGACTGAGAGGAATCTGTGACTTCTCTGCATTCAGTGGTTACTACTCACCTGGGTAGTCATATGTAGGAATCTCCTCTTTACACCACTCATCATCTCTCACATATGTCTCTGTAGTATTAATATGGGTCAGATCTTCATCCTGAAACAAATATTGTAAAAGTCACAGACAGATGGAGAAGTCCAATCTCTGATCAGCTCTAATCCTGCCATCTCCACCGTTCTCATTACACAAGTATAAAACATATAATACTGGTGGATAAAACAAGACTGAGCACAAGACCTTCACAGCCGCCTGCACATCATAGGGGAGATCTCCTGACACCTTCTCTCCATCTACCTGATGAACCTGAGGAACATTGGGATCTTCTTGGTTACAATCCTGTGGAAGAAGAGGACGGGGACATCTCTCTGGTGTTGTCCTCTTACTGGATAGATCTGGAGGAAACACATACAGGGACTGAATTAATTCTTTACATACAGATAATTATTGGCCGTGTGTATTTAGTCCTGTCTATTACCTGGAGATGTGAGGGGCCGGGGAACCTCCATTATGACATTCTTGTATAGATCTCTGTGTTCTTCTAAATACTCCCACTCCTCCATGGAGAAATAGACAGCGACATCATGACACCTTATAGGAATCTGACACATACAATGATACCATCATCCCCCACAATCTCTTCATAGTGTTACTGTATAATGTCCCAGCATTCCCAGCAGTGTCACCTCTCCAGTCAGCAGCTCAATCATCTTGTAGGTGAGTTCTAGGATCTTCTGGTCATTGATGTCCTCATAGATCAAGGGGTGAGGTGGAGGTCCCGTGATTAGGCTCAGGGGTCTTCCCCATCCCTCAGACACAGGGTCCTGACAGCGATCACTAGAGGTCTTCTTTACCACTGTGTAATCCTGGTTATGGAGAGACACATTAATAAATCTCACTACAGACATTTCCAGAGTCCTCACCTCTCCAGTTCTGTCCATCTGTTATTCCCATAGATAAGAATGATGTAATGTGACATCATCAGAATCTCTCACCTCTCCAGTGAGACGGAAGAGGATCTCTAGGGTGAGGTGTAACATCCTCTCCGCCATCTTGTCTCTGTCCATATCCATCTTTGATTGATAAATCAGGAAAATTCTCTTTTGTAGAAGATCTTCACTGAGAGGATCTGATATTGTAGAGACCTGAATGAGAAGAAGATGATCCGATGTAACATCATAAGAATCCTGTGTAATAATACAATTACTGGAGATAATAAAGGAAACATATGAGGATATTTCTTATTTTACAGTGTTTAGTTTTCTTCCCTGACATCTACTAATAAAACCTATATATTTAGGCCACAGACAACAAGCAGTTTCCTCCTCGGAGACGGCAGCTTTACACGTTCCTCATAGACTCATCTTGCATAGCGCTAGTTCTCATCTTGTGAAGGGTTAATACTAAAATCAGAGTTGAAGTTTCGTTTTATCCATTCTCTGAAGGTTTCGTTTCTCCGTTTTTGTTGCTGTAAGATAAATTTTGTAATTAGGTAAAAGTTCAAACTGTCATGAAACCAGACTGTTCCCATCAGGTGCAAGATAAGGGAGGCGGGGGTGTAAAACTCTGAAGAATATGCCATTATAATACTTTCTATTTGGATACGGACATATATGTAGTTTCCGGTTTTCTTGCAATATTATTGGCTTACAAAGTGAAATGATGTTATTGGTAGTTGAGAACTTTGCATAATTAAGCAAAATGTTATAAAAGAAGTGACTAAAATAAAGGGGCTTAGTGATCTGTCTCGATCCTCCGGTACAGAGACCCCTGTCTCCGTGTGGTCATTTGAGTTGCTAGCAACACTCTGTGGAATAATTTGGACATCACTGGCTCAACCGTGAAGGGTTAATTTAGCCCTTCCTAAATAGCTACCTCGACAGCTGGCCGCCCAACATGGGGCCCCCGAACAAGGACGCCTCTGCCCCTGGAGGACAACAAGACAAAGGACCCTCGGAGCGGACACGGGTGCTGGAAAATTGGGACTGATCATCCCCCACGACAACCACGGTAAGTTGGCAGTTATACTGTTCAGACTGACCGTTGGTGTGGTTTTCTTGTGCTTGTTGCTGCAAAGAGGATCTGAGGTTTGTCCCCGTGGTGGGGTGATTCATGGGTGGAATCATATAGAGGTGCAGTCCCGTTGGGGGCCCAGTGCTCGAACCGTACCTCATAAGGGACGGACACCCCGGAATGACCAGTGATTGTGACTCTCTTCATAGTCAAAATATCCTGAAGTCATGATCATTGTTCGAGTCAGGCATGGTGATGTGATCGAAGACTGGGTAGGATACGTAACTCAGCTATAGATAGATATATATAACCAGAGGTGTCCGGAGGGATAGTCTGAGACGCCCTCCTCCTTTCACTGAGTACCGTGAATTTTGGGCAGTCCCAGAGGGGGACTATTGACCCTGTGGAACAGACTGATACAGCCGCTCCAAATCTGTGCACAACTGAAGTAAGGATATTTAGCTCTAAATGAGAGAATCCGTGGAAGAAAAAGAAGAATTTTGTGGCTTGGCACATGAATTGTGTGACAAAGGTGTTAGGAAGAACAGAGGAAGTGAATTCTGATTGTTTCTGTTACTGCTATGTTGAAGAAGGAAAAATTGTCTATTATTATGGCAAGGACTGGTGGCAGGGTCCTGACAGCGCCGGCGTACAGCCTCCGCTAAGCAGGGACTCACCTGCACCGTAGGGACCCCTGGGGACAAGAACAGCCGGAAAATAAAGATGCACGGGACCTGAATGTAGAAGTTTAGAAAGCCGGCACAGGACCTACGGTCATGTGAACAGTCATGTGACTGCAAGGGGGCGGGGCTTAGCGTCCTCCTTTCAGAGAAGGTAGAGGACTCAGAGTCAGGCAAAGCAGAGGTCAAGCACAATACAGGCAAGCGAGGTACAGGAGGGATAAACAGATGGAAGGTCAGACAAAGCCAAAAGTCATACACAAGATCTCAGTACAGTACCAGGGATGAGACAGAACGGAAGTCAGGGCCAAGCAGAGATCAAAACCAAACAGATGTAGAAGGTACCAAGCAGAATCCAAAGCGATATCCAGAGGACAGACCGAGTCATACACAGAGAATCAAGCAACCAGAACACAGCACTAACACACTCAGGGGTCACCACACAATGCCAAGGGCGAAAGTATAACTGACAGGGATGGGAGCGTCCTGAGGCTATAAGAAGCCTCTCCCAGAACCAGGGAGAGGCCACAATCATAGCCCCAGGTGTGCAGGTAAGCCTGCACCGGGATCACAACCTATAACCCCAGAAATGCCTGTCATCAGCACTGATTCCCGACATTAACCCCACGTGTGCGAGTCAAACCCGCACTGAGATCATGACAGTACCCTCCTCTCAACGGGGGGCCTCTGGACCCCCAGGCTTGCCTGGGTACTTAGCATGGAAAGCCCGCACCAGGCGATCAGCATGCATCAACCGGGCCGCTACCCAGGACCTGTCTTCCGGTCCATACCCCTTCCAATGAACTAGGTACTGTACTGACCGCCGTACCAACCTAGAATCTATGATGTGACCAATCTCATATTCCACATGTCCCTCAACCGAAACCGGAGGAGCAGCGGACTCGGATTCTCCCCGCACTGCTTCAAATGGCTTCAGTAGAGATCTATGGAAGACGTTAGGGATCTTGAAAGAGGGTGGAAGGCACAACCTGTACGCTACTGGGTTGATTTTTTCCACTATCTTGCATGGGCCAATGAATTTGGGGCCCAACTTGGCTGACGGAATCTTTAACTTAATGTTTCGCGTGGAGAGCCAAACTTTCTCTCCCACCTGAAACATGGGACCAGGTGTTCATTTCCTGTCCGCATAAAACGTATACCTGCCTTGAGACCTAGATATACGCCGCTGGACTTCTGCCCATGTATCTTTTAACCGCTGAACAGAGTCCTCAGCCCCAAGGCACCCCGAATCCAGACGAGAAAACTCACCAAAATGAGGACTGAACCCATAGTTGATCAAGAAAGGGGACATACCAGTGGATTGACTCACCCGACTATTGAAGGCAAATTCAGCCAACGGCAGTATATCACACCAGTCATTCTGTCTAGCAGAAGTCAGACATCTGAGGATCTGTTCCAGAGACTGATTAGTGCGTTCCGTCTGACCATTACTCTCAGGATGGTATGCAGACGAAAAGGACAGAGATATCCTTAATTTTTTGCAGAAAGCACGCCAAAACTTAGCCACAAACTGCACACCACGATCAGACACCACATTCAGGGGTACCCCATGCAAGCGGACCACATGCTGCACAAACAATCTGGATAAGGTCTCAGCAGAAGGTAATGCGGACAGGGGTACAAAATGAGCCTGCTTTGAAAATCTGTCCACCACTACCCATACCACCGTATTACCCCTGGAAGAGGGAAGATTGGTAATAAAATCCATGGACAGACGGGTCCACGGTCTTTCGGGAACTTCCAAGGGCATCAGCTCCCCCGCCGGCCGGCTATGGTAGCTTTTAGAACGAGCGCAGACCCCACAACCAGAATTGAATTTCTTTATATCAGAACCCAGAGTAGGCCACCAGAAGATCCTAGCCACTGCCAGTCGCGTGGCTGATATACCAGGGTGAGCACACAACTTGGATTCGTGGAACTCTTGCAAGAGTTTAAACGAAGTTGCTCTGGGACAAACAACTTGACCCCTGGCTTGGTCGCAGGAGCCAGTGACTGGGCCCCCTCAATTTCCCGTTCCAATTCAGACGAGATCCCTGCTAACACCACCACAGGGTGCAGAATGGAGGACGGTGGCTCAGGGACAGACACAGGGTGAAAACTATGAGATAAGGAGTCAGCCTTGACATTCTTTGACCCTGGACAGAATGTAATAGTAAACTGGAAACGAGACAGAAAAAG
This sequence comes from Dendrobates tinctorius, assembly GCF_039654945.1. Lineage (NCBI taxonomy): Eukaryota > Metazoa > Chordata > Amphibia > Anura > Dendrobatidae > Dendrobates > Dendrobates tinctorius. The sequence goes on along the minus strand of NW_027362032.1, from coordinate 4,829,561 downwards.
TGACCAACGGGCCTGTCTGGGTGTTAATCTTTTAGCAGACTCGATGTAAGACAAATTTTTGTGATCAGTGATCACAGTAACCTGGTGACTGGCCCCCTCCAAAAAGTGCCTCCATTCCTCAAACGCCAACTTGACCGCAAGAAGCTCTCTATTGCCTACGTCATAATTTCTTTCAGCAGCAGAGAACTTCCTGGAAAAGAAGGCACATGGCCTGAGTTTGGTTAGAGTGGCAGGCCCTTGGGACAACACCCCCCCTACCCCCACCTCGGAGGCGTCCACCTCCACCACAAATGGTTTGGAAGGATCTGGCTGTACCAAGACAGGAGCAGACATAAAACATTTTTTCAGCGTCGCAAAGGCCTCTTTTGCGAGTGAGGACCAATTTCTCACATCCGCACCTTTACATGTTAGATCCGTGAGAGGTTTGACCACTTGCGAAAACCCCCGGATAAATTTGCGGTAATAATTGGCGGAACCCCAAGAAGCGCTAAAGACCCTTAAGATCTCGGGGTTACACCCAATCCACAATGGCCTGCACCTTCTTGGGGTCCATGCGAAAACCCTCACCGGATACAATTAATCCCAAAATAGACAATCCTTGCACACAGAATACACATTTCTCCAATTTGGCATACAGATGATTTTATCTCAGTCTTTGGAGAACAGTTCGTACATGTTCCAAATGAGAATGCTTGTCGGAGGAGTATATCAAAATATCATCTAAGTAGATAACGACAAAACGACCAATGAGATCCGAGAATACCACGTTGATGAAATTCTGAAATATGGCGGGGGCGTTGGTAAGACCAAACGGTATGACTAAATTTTCAAATAGTCCCTCGGTCGTGAGGAACGCGGTTTTCCATTCATCCCCCTCTCGGACCCTTATCAAATTATATGCCCCCCGAAGATCCAGTTTAGAAAGCCAGTTAGCCCCTGATAGTTGGTTACATAAATCGGGAATCAACGGAAGGGGGTACGCATTCCGTACAGTAATCTGATTAAGCTCCCGGAAGTCGAGACAGGGACGTAACCCGCCATCTTTTTTCTTTACAAAAAAGAAACCTGCCGCCTCAGGTGAGACTGAAGGACGTATGTGTCCTTTGCGCAGACTTTCAGCAATGTACTCCTTCATAGCCGAGCGCTCAGGACCGGACAAATTAAACAGACGGGCTTTAGGTAATTTAGCCCCCCGGGACCAGCTCAATAGCGCAGTCAGAGGGTCTATGTGGCGGTAACGTCTCAGGCTCGCTTTCGGAGAATACATCTTCGAAGTCCTTCAGGCATTCGGGAATACCTTCCAGCTCGACAGATGATACAGACACAGATTTAACAGGTTCAACCAGCAGTGCAGATTTATCACATAACTTAAAATCATTAAACCCCCATTGAACAATCTTCCCCGTTTTCCAGTTGATAACTGGGTTATGGCGTTGTAACCAGGGCATGTCCAACACCAACCCTGCAGGTAGATTGTCCAGCACAAAACAACTTAGGTTTTCCACATGAGTAGCGCCCACTCTGAGCGAAAACAAGTCAGACATAAAGAGAATTCCCTCCTTAGTGAGGGGAGAGGAGTCAATGGCCATCACCTTGATCGGAACCTTGAGCCTAACTGTCCCTATCTTGCAGTGTGTGACCAATTGGGAGTCAATGAGATTAATCAATGACCCGAAGTCCACTAAGGCTGTAGATGAAAAAGAACTACCGTCCACAAACAGTTCCACAGGCAGTAACACTTTTGGAAAACGAGGAAAATGGTACTTGAGGGTCTGAGTAGTCTCCCCGTTGACTACCCAGACCTAGTCATTTTCCCGCCGACCGGGTTGAAGACGGGCAATCAGGACACTCCCTTTTCCAATGTCCCGTTTTACCGCAGTAAAAGCATAACTGCTTGTCCTTCCGGCTTTTCCTCTCCGTATCCTTCAGGGAGAGGGCGCCCACATCCATGAGCTCAGGGGCAGTCTCTTTTCCACTGGGGAACAATGGAGTCTCCACCTGCATCACCCCTCTGGCCCGCAGCCTGCGGTCCATCCGGACAGCCTGGGTCATGACGTCCTCGAGAGAGTTAGGTGGGGGATGTAACGCCAAGGCATCCTGCAGCCACTCGGACAAGCCTCTGCGAAAGAGTCCTCGGAGTGCAGCGTTGTTCCAAGAGACCTCTGTGGCCCAGCGGCGGAATTCAGTACAAAACCACTCAGCTGAGTGTTTCCCCTGACAGACACTCATCACCATGTCCTCTGCCAATCGCACTCGGTCCGGCTCATCATAAATGTGCCCGAGGGCCTCAAAGAATGCATTCACAGACACTCTCTCAGGGGCAGTGGGAGGAAGGGAGAAAGCCCAAGCTTGTGGGGACCCTCTTAACAGAGACATAATGACCCCAACCTTCTGACTTTTGTCCCCAGAGGAACGTGGTCTCAAACTAAAAAAAAGTTTGCAGCCCTCCATGAAGACCCTGAACTCCTTTTTGTTTCCAGAAAAAAGTCAGGCAGTTTAACAGGTGGTTCTGGGGACACCAAAACAACATCACTCACCCCAGCCCCCAGAGACCCAGCAGATAAAGCCCCTCGCACTGTCTCAGAAACCTGCTGCTGAGAATGAGCCAGAGCTTGCTGCTCCAGAGATAAACCCTGAAACATCTGACTCAGACTTTTCATCTGGTCAGCCAGAGACTGTATGAGATCCATAACTCTCTGCATAAAAAACCCCCAAAAAACTTAATGGTCAGTTATAATGTCAGGGTCCTGACAGCACCGGCGTACAGCCTCCGCTAAGCATGGACTCACCCGCACTGTAGGGACCCCTGGGGACAAGAACAGCTGGAAAATAAAGATGCACGGGACCTGAATGTAGAAGTTTAGAAAGCCGGCACAGGACCTACGGTCATGTGAACAGTCGTGTGACTGCAAGGGGGTGGGGCTTAGCGTCCTCCTTTCAGAGAAGGTAGAGAATTCAGAGTCAGGCAAAGCAGAGGTCAAGCACAATACAAGCAAGCGAGGTACAGGAGGGATAAACAGACGGAAGGTTAGACAAAGCCAAAGGTCATACACAAGATCTCAGTACAGTACCAGGGATGAGACAGAACGGAAGTCAGGGCCAAGCAGAGATCAAAACCAAACAGACGTAGAAGGTACCAGGCAGAATCTAAAGCGATATCCAGGGAACAGACCGAGTCATACACAGAGAATCAAGCAACCAGAACACAGCACTAACACACTCAGGGGTCACCACACAATGCCAAGGGCAAAAGTATAACTGACGGGGATGGGAGCTTCCTGAGGCTATAAGAAGCCTCTCCCAGAACCAGGGAGAGGCCACAATCATAGCCCCAGGTGTGCAGGTAAGCCTGCACCGGGATCACAACCTATAACCCCAGAAATGCCAGTCATCAGCACTGGTTCCTGACATTAACCCCACGTGTGCGAGTCAAACCCGCACTGAGATCATGACAACTGGATGTATTGTGGTTCAAGAAAGTGACTGTGGTGTGAGAAAGTGATAGGTTAAGAAGGAACTAAGATTGATACTAATGTGTCAGGCAGGCAAATAGAAAAAAGTGATGATTTGAAAGAAGAGGTCTCCCTGCTAGATGACAATTATACAAGGAGACCGGGAGACGCTGACGGTACCTATTATCATCCACCGGTAGCCTCTGTCCCCGCTATGTCTAATATTGCTAGTGGTTATGAGTACACTCCCTTCAGCCCATCCCAAATAGACACCCTTTGCAATCAATTACGCAATCCAGAGACTTCCCCCATTGCTTTCTACAGGCAAATGGCAGCAAATTGAGAGATTTATTCCACTCCGCGAAGAGATCTATTACACATACTTCGAGTAAAAGTTGGGGAGGGGTATTTTCCAATTATTGAGGGTGGCATAATGTATAATGTGAATCTGGATGGGGAAACCTATGAGAGTGGTGTTGATTTCTGCAATGCTTTGAAGGTTTGGGCACAAGATAGATTAGCGGACCAAGCTCTCTCTCTCACAGATATCACACAGGCCAAAGCGGAGACTGCCAAGAAGTTCTATGGGCGTCTTATGGTAGTATTTAGCGATCTGGGATTCTCACTGTATAATGAAGCCCATACACATCTTTTTATGGCAGCTTTGATGTCCGGCCTTAAACCCGAATTGCAAGAGGCAGTAATTTCAGTTAGACCTGACCTTGAGAATTCCACTCCGGACAATGTATTGAAAGTAATAAAAAGTTTTCAGAAGAATTTAACCCACTCTGCAGCAGCAAGGAAACAGAAAAATAAATCAACAGTGGCAGCTGTGACAGCCCCTGCTCTAACAGCAGCCCCCACCATCGCGCCCAGTGCGGCTGCGAGCACGCAGCAAACTCTGGCCCCCCCTCAGACTTCAGCTCCTAATCCTATGACTGAGAACCTTACTCCTCAGCCCCTCCCTGCTAATTCTCATCAGCAATTCTGGCGCTGTGCCCGATTCGGACACTTTCAGAGAGATTGTCATACAGGCCGCTGTTTTAATCGGAGTAGATGGCAGACCCAATTAATATACTTTTATAAACCCCATAAAACCCTTCCCTGAGGTTACTATTCAGTTTGTAATCTCTCCCACATGTCCTGTAAATTCACTAGGGGCAGATTTATTATCACTGTTCCGCTCCGAAATACAATTCCAAGATGATGGTCAGATGGCAATTACGTTATATAATCCCTATGTAGATGAAGACAGTGAGGAAATCTGTATTTTGCATGCCTTTCCCACAGATGTCACAAGGGGCCCAAAACAGTCCCAACCAGTTTGCAAAAAAAAAAAAAAAAAAAATATGAGCGAGAGTCTTTTGCCATTGCTGCCATTGCTAGCCTCCTTAAGTATCTGGCAGCACTGAACTGTCGGGTTTCGGCCTCGAGACTTCAGTTCTGCCTTGGTCAAGTGATATTCTTGGGTCACTGTCTCCTTCAGGGTGCCAGACACCTCGCAGAAGAAAGAAAAATAGCTGCCAGCTCCCTTCCTTTCCCTAACTCCAGCGTTTTCTTGGACTATGCACTTATTTTTGTCAGTGGATACCGGATGCATCCCGCATAATGCAACCTCTTTACAACGCCTTGAAAGACGGTATAATGAACTATAAGGGAAGATGGCAGTGATGAGGATTACCTCCAATATGATTGTTCCCAATTTCTGACTGAAGAAACAGCTACTCCACCAAATGTCAGTGAGAATTCACTCCCAAATCTTGTTCTGGTGTTATACACGGATGGTTCAAGATATGCTGACGGGTTTGGTAGATTCCACACGGGATATGCTGTTACCACAGAGGACACTGTAGTGCACGCAGCTGCGCTCCCGCCCTCACAGTCAGCACAAGAAGCAGAACTCCAGGCTCTGTCTACTGCATGTACTTTGGCCAAGAACAGACGGGCTAATATATACATGGACTCACGGTATGCATTTGGTGTTGCTCATGATTTTGGGGCTCTATGGGCCAATCGAGGGTTTATTACTACTGCCGGAACCCCAGTGAAAAATGCTGAAGCTGTTAAAACCCTCATGGACTCGATCACATTACCTACTCAGGTGGCCATTATCAAAGTTAAGGCGCGCGGTCCTAGGACCAGACCACAGACTGATGGCAACACATTTGCGGATATGCAAGCAAAAGCTGCCGCTCTTTTACCCGTTGATCCAACCATACCAGCTATGGTGACCACACGCTCTCAGCATAAACAGTTACAAGAAGCACTGACCCTACAAGAACCTGATGATCTACAACAGATTGAAGTTTTCTGTCGGACCCCGCGAGACCGCTTAATGACAATGCAGAGAATGTCTCCAAAGGAAAAGCTGAAGCAATGGAAGACTGATGGGACACGAATGGATAATGGTCTCTGGAAAAAAGACCAACTCGTGTGTCTCCCTAAGCGGATGTACCCTGCTATTGCCACATGGGCACATGGACCGACATATCGAGGAAAGAATCAGGCCGTCGCACTGGTGCAAAAATTCTACTGGGACCCCAATTCTCCAGTTGGCCGGAAGCATTCTCTGTTACCAACATGACTGCGAAGACCACAGCGAAGAAACTGGTGATGGAAGTTATATGCAGATATGGGGTTCCAGAAGTTGTTGAAAGTGATAAAGGCCCGGCCTTTTCTTCTCATGTGTACCAAAAAGTTCTGACAATGCTTGGATCCACTGTAGCCCTCCATACTCCGTAAAACCCACAATCCAGTGGGAAAGTTGAGAGGCTGAACGGCACACTGAAGGGACAATTGACCAAAATGATGCAGGAGACTACGGCTCCATGGCCAGAGCTCCTACCCATTGCACTATACCACATTCGTACTACCCCTATTACAAAATATGATTTGTTCCCATATAAGATATTGTTTGGTGCTAGGCCCCCAGTTGCAAATTTCCAGCCTCAGCAGTTATCAGAAGAAACTGACCATGCTGTTCAATATGTTATTCAGCTTAGTAAAAATCTTGCTAACACCTATGTTCTAGTTTTCTCTTCTTCTCCAGATTCAGCAGAAACAGACACCTGTTATAACCTGAAGCCTGGTGATTTGGTAGTCGTGAAAAGGCATGTCAGGAAGCACGGACTAGAACCCTTGTATGACAGTTGTCATGCCCCCTACCGGCCATACTTACCAGCGCGGCCCCGCTGCTCTCCTGCACACCTCCCGGCGCGCTCCTGCTCCACGTCGCGTCCCCGCTCCAGACATCCGGACTCCCCGTCGTCGTTCCTGCGTGCCTGCGCCGGTCTATTCCCTTGGCGCTCGGACCTCTGGGAGCAGTGACGCAGTGGCTCCCCCCACAACATGGCGGCGCCCACCGTCTACTTCAGCAAGGCATCTTGTCAGGTAAGATGCCTGATTATCTTCTGCGGTGACGCTGTTCCTGCTCTAGCGTTTCCGCTCCTCTCAGGTCCCTGTATCCTCTGTGCTATCCTTCTGTCCTGTTTGCGCTGCCCCCGGTAGCTTCTCTGCTCTGTTGCCCCACCTGCCTTGTCCAGTGTCTCTGTCTTGTCCTTAGTGCATCTCTGGTCCGTTACCCTCTGCTATCCGTCCGGCCTCTCTGTGTGTTGTCCGTACCTGGCTCTCCTTCCTCTCTCGCCCACAGTCACCAGCCTCCGTCTGCCTCTAATGCTCCCAGTCCTGCTTTGTCTCTATTCTCCCTAGTTCCTGCAGTCCCTCCGTGCGCCTGGACTCTGTCCCTCCTTGCCACAGACTCTCATATTTCTAGCCCTGGTCGTCCCTTTGGCTCCAGCTGTTATGGTTCCATCCCTCGGGGGCCTGCTTCTAACGATCCCTGTATAGGGGGTGGGTTTCACCTGGTCAGCTCGCCCTCGGGGGCTCTGGAGTCGTGACCCAGAGGGTCCACCTCCAGGTTCCTCCTTTATTTCCCACACCATAACAACAGTCCCTATCAAGTCCTCCTCATCACCCAACAAGCCAATAGCAAATGAGGGGGGCATAATGTTTTAGTTTTTCGCATTTTTCATATTATTATTGGTAGAAGTTAAAAATTAAAGTTAGAAGATATTCAGTGACTCAGAGATCAATACGATAAAGATAATGATCATAATAAGGACAGTTGGTGGTCAGACACCTTCTCCTTTCTCAATCCAGCCAATTGGTTTAAGGGAATTGGGGGCTGGATAGCTGGGATCTTGCAAAGCTTGTTGCACATTGCTGCCTGTATCCTTGTTGCATATGTAATACTAAAACTTGTTCTTTGGTGTATTTCTGTATGTATTAGGAAAATCTTCACTGAGACAGCTAATGATGATACCAAAGGTGTCCTTGCCCCTGCTCTTCTCTGCACCGATCTCAAAAGGCTACTTGATGAAGATGTTGAAGCCAAGCACATGGCTACCTACAAAAGATCAACACCACCGTCATCAAAAGGTTTTATAGTGAAGGGACAGGAGTGAGGGCCTGTTCCCAGGAGCTACAGTCTGAGGAAATTGCTAAAAAGCCTTCACTAGACCCCTGTACAGCTGTATAATGAGGCCCAGGCTTTATAGTGAAGGGACAGGAGTGAGGGCCTGTTCCCAGGAGCTACAGTCTGAGGAAAGGGCTAAAAGCCTTCACTAGACCCCTGTACAGCTGTATAATGAGGCCCAGGCTTTATAGTGAAGGGACAGGAGTGAGGGCCTGTTCCCAGGAGCTACAGACTGAGGAAAGGGCTAAAAAGCCTTCACTAGACCCCTGTACAGCTGTATAATGAGGCCCAGGCTTTATAGTGAAGGGACAGGAGTGAGGGCCTGTGCCCAGGAGCTACAGTCTGAGGAAAGGGCTTAAAAGCCTTCACTAGACCCCTGTACAGCTGTATAATGAGGCCCAGGCTTTATAGTGAAGGGACAGGAGTGAGGGCCTGTTCCCAGGAGATACAGACTGAGGAAAGGGCTAAAAAGCCTTCACTAGACCCCTGTACAGCTGTATAATGAGGCCCAGGCTTTATAGTGAAGGGACAGGAGGGAGAAAAGTGGGGAAAGGAGCCAGAAGAGCCGGACTGCCCATCACTAACCTGCAGAGCCGCACTCCACATATATGGCTGCTGTGTGCACAGGACCTGTGATGAGGTCACAGGAGGGGAGGAGTCAGGGGTCACATGATCTCCGGAGTGCAGACCTCTATGGAGCCTTCTCCTCAGTCAGTGACATTCCCGCCATTAGACTTGCCTCTGCACCTAGCATTCACATGGTATGCCTTTCAGCTAACCCCAGCTTACCCCAGTGTTATTTATGACCTTGTTTACTCTGGCTTGATCATATACATCTGGTCCACTCTTAATTGTCTGGCCAAGATGAGCAGAGACCACTCCTCTCTGCTTCACACCTGACTGCACTTAGTTGTACATATATTGCAGAGCACAAGTCTGCATAGACTTCAGTCTGCATTGTGATTGCTATAAGTGTGTGCTAGAAGTGTGAAGATTAATTTAAGAATTAAAACCAGAAGGATGTATACAGACTGTGCCCTGCTACCTGCCACCATCGCACTCTAACAAGCATCTCTATTCTTCCGACAGGTATGTCCATCCACCCAGCTCTCCTGCTCTCCTGCTGTCTGTCTATGAAGGACACACAGTGCGTCACCCAGCTTTGCACATAGACTTGCCTCTGCACCTAGCATTCACATGGTATGTCCATCCACCCAGCTCTCCTGCTCTCCTGCTGTCTGTCTATGAAGGACACACAGTGCGTCACCCAGCTTTGCACATAGACTTGCCTCTGCACCTAGCATTCACATGGTATGTCCATCCACCCAGCTCTCCTGCTCTCCTGCTGTCTGTCTATGAAGGACACACAGTGCGTCACCCAGCTTTGCACATAGACTTGCCTCTGCACCTAGCATTCACATGGTATGTCCATCCACCCAGCTCTCCTGCTCTCCTGCTGTCTGTCTATGAAGGACACACAGTGCGTCACCCAGCTTTGCACATAGACTTGCCTCTGCACCTAGCATTCACATGGTATGTCCATCCACCCAGCTCTCCTGCTGTCTGTCTATGAAGGACACACAGTGCGTCACCCAGCTTTGCACATAGACTTGCCTCTGCACCTAGCATTCACATGGTATGTCCATCCACCCAGCTCTCCTGCTCTCCTGCTGTCTGTCTATGAAGGACACACAGTGCGTCACCCAGCTTTGCACATAGACTTGCCTCTGCACCTAGCATTCACATGGTATGCCTTTCAGCTAACCCCAGCTTACCCCAGTGTTATTTATGACCTTGTTTACTCTGGCTTGATCATATACATCTGGTCCACTCTTAATTGTCTGGCCAAGATGAGCAGAGACCACTCCTCTCTGCTTCACACCTGACTGCACTTAGTTGTACATATATTGCAGAGTACAAGTCTGCATAGACTTCAGTCTGCATTGTGATTGCTATAAGTGTGTGCTAGAAGTGTGAAGATTAATTTAAGAATTAAAACCAGAATTGGAACTGAAGGGAACTGGACACAGTCACTGTAAACAATGTTTCTGTTTGTTTTCACTTTCACCCCAATAATCCTTCACTTTCTGCTAATTCCCCTAATCCCTACTCCTAGTAAGGAACTGTTCATCTCTTCTTCAATCCTCCCCATCCACCTCACCTCCGCCTCAAAACTGTTCCTTAACATACAATCCTCTGTCTCCAAACACAGACAGCCCCCTCATGCCCTCTCCTGCTCCCACCTGGTAACACTTTCTCTGCTCCTTCTCACTGCTGGTGATATCTCTCCAAATCCTGGTCCTCCTCACCACATTCCCACAGTCATTTCTACCTCCCATCCACGCTCTATCACAACCTTCCGTAACCTCTCCAACCTTATACCCATTCACCCAGCCCCCGCTTCCCCAGTCCCACTAACAGGAGCTCTGTGGAACGCTCGCTCTGTCTGCAACAAGCTTTCCTACATCCATGATCTTTTTGTTACTACCAAACTCTCCTTCCTCGCCATCACCGAAACCTGGCTCACCCCTTCTGACACAGCCTCTCCTGCTGCACTTTCGTATGGCGGCTTCCACCTTTCTCACACCCCCCGCCCCAGCAGCAAACATGGTGGAGGAGTTGGTTTTCTCCTGTCAGATACCTGCTCCTTCACCCCAATCCCACTGCCACCCTCTGTTACCCTCCCTTCCTTTGAGGTGCACTCTGTGCGCATCTACTCCCCCTCCAACCTCCAACTGGCTGTCATCTACCGCCCCCCAGGGCCAGCCACCACCTTCTTTGACCACTTCACCACCTGGTTACTTCATTTCCTTTCCGCGGACATCCCTACTATCATCATGGGCGACTTCAACATCCCCATTGACACTTCCCTCTCAGCTGCCACTAAACTTCTATCTCTCACTTCCTCCTTCGGCCTCACTCAATGGTCTTCTACAGCCACCCACAAAGATGGCCACACACTGGACCTCATCTTCACCCGCCTCTGCTCCCTATCTAACCTCTCTAACTCACCTCTTCCTCTCTCTGACCACAACCTGCTCACATTCTCCTCCCTCTTCACTCCATGTCTACAATCCCCACCCCACAAACTTTCACACCCTCGCAGGAATCTTAAACACCTTGACCTACACTCATTCTCCGAATCCCTCCTCCCTCTTACAGATATAAGTTCCTTACACAATGCGGATGACGCTGCCGCTCTATATAACACCACAATAGCTGTAGCTTTGGAATCCGCTGCCCCACTTACACATACCAAAACTCGCAAAATCAACAGACAGCCCTGGCACACCAGCCTGACCAAAGAGCTGAGGCGAGCTTCCAGGGCTGCTGAGCGCAGATGGAAAAGATCCCACTCCAACGAGCATTTCATCGCATTCAAACAGTCCCTCACTACTTTCAAGACCACACTCGCCACAGCTAAACAAACCTACTTCTCATCTCTCATATCCTCCCTGTCTCACAACCCTAAACAGTTATTCAACACCTTCAATTCTCTCCTCCGCCCCCCAGCACCTCCTCCCTCCCCACTCATCTCAGCTGAAGACTTTGCCTCATTTTTCAAGCAGAAAATTGCTAACATCAGGGACAGTTTTGGTCAACAACCCCCAGAGCCCTTCCTCCCGACTTTCCAGCCCTCCACCTTCAAAACCAACTTCTCCACCATTACAGAAGATCGACTCTCCACTCTACTCTCAAGATCACATCTCACCACCTGTGCACTCGAACCGATCCCATCCCACTTCATCCCAAACCTCACCACAGTCTTCATCCCAACCCTAACCCATCTCTTCAACCTATCACTAACAACTGGTGTTTTCCCCTCAAGCTTTAAACATGCCTCCATCACACCTATCCTCAAAAAGCCCTCTCTTGACCCATCCTCTGTATCTAGCTATCGCCCTATATCACTTCTCCCATACGCCTCCAAGCTACTGGAACAACACGTCTACCTTGAACTGTCCTCCCATCTCTCTTCTTGCTCCCTCTTCGACCGCTTACAATCTGGCTTCCGGTCACACCACTCCACTGAAACTGCCCTTACTAAGGTCACCAATGACCTCTTAACTGCCAAGAGCAAGCGACACTACTCTGTCCTCCTCCTCCTGGACCTGTCGGCTGCCTTTGACACAGTGGACCATTCCCTATTATTACAGACCCTCTCATCCCTCGGCATCACAGACTTGGCCCTCTCCTGGATCTCATCATACCTAACAGACCGGACATTCAGCGTCTCCCACTCACACACCACCTCCTCACCTCGCCCCCTATCTGTCGGAGTCCCACAAGGTTCAGTCCTAGGGCCCCTGCTGTTCTCTATTTACACCTTTGGCCTGGGACAGCTCATAGAATCTCATGGCTTTCAGTATCATCTTTATGCTGATGACACACAGATCTACATCTCTGGACCAGATATCACCTCCCTACTAACCAGAATCCCTCAATGTCTGTCCACTATTTCATCCTTCTTCTCCACTAGATATCTGAAACTCAACATGGACAAAACAGAATTCATCATCTTTCCCCCATCTCACGTGACCCCCCCTACGAACCTATCAATTACAGTAAATGACTGCCCACTCTCCCCAGTCCCACAAGCTCGCTGCCTCGGAGTAATCCTTGATGCTGATATCTCCTTCAAACCACATATTCAAACCCTTTCCACTTCCTGCCGACTTCAACTCAAAAATATTTCACGCATCCGTTCATTCCTCACCCAAGAATCTGCAAAAACCCTAGTCCATGCCCTCATCATCTCTCGCCTTGACTACTGCAACCTCATGCTCTGCGGCCTCCCCTCAAACACTCTCGCACCCCTCCAATCTATTCTAAACTCTGCTGCCCGACTAATCCACCTGTCCCCCCGCTATTCCCCAGCTTCTCCCCTCTGTCAATCCCTTCACTGGCTCCCAATTGCCCAGAGACTCCATTACAAAACCCTAACCATGACATACAAAGCCATCCACAACTTGTCTCCTCCATACATCTGTGACCTCGTCTCCCGGTACTTTCCTGCACGCAACCTCCGATCCTCACAAGATCTCCTTCTCTACTCCCCTCTTATCTCCTCTTCCCACAATCGCATACAAGATTTCTCTCGCGCATCACCCCTACTCTGGAACTCTCTACCACAACATATCAGACTCTCACCTACCATCGAAACCTTCAAAAAGAGCCTGAAGACCCACCTCTTCCGACAAGCCTATAACCTGCAGTAACCACCGATCGACCAAACCGCTGCACGACCAGCTCTACCCTCGCCTACTGTATTATCACCCATCCCTTGAAGATTGTGAGCCCTCGCGGGCAGGGTCCTCTCTCCTCCTGTACCAGTTATGACTTGTATTGTTTAAGATTATTGTACTTGTTTTTATGTATACCCCCCTCACATGTAAAGCGCCATGGAATAAATGGCGCTATAACAATAAATAATAATAATAATAATAATAATAATAATAATAATTCGCCCCTCACTACTGGCACAATTACCCCGCGCCGCCTTCTCTACACAGTGTTATGTGTGGAATGTAACGTGTGATTTCTCTGGAGGGAAATAGACCCCACACACGAGGGAATTCTCCCCAGTTACCGGCCGTCTACTATATGGCGGCATATGATTGTGCTATCGACTCCACACCAGGAGCTAAAATGCCCAAATCTCTAATGTAACCGCTATAAGAGAAGATATAACAAATTTCCCCTAAACTCACACAGCGGAGGAGGCCTCACTTGGAGCAATGTGACTCGCGCACAGAAAATCTATTCCCGGTTCTGTGATTAAGTTAGCGGCCGACAGGAAGAAGAAAGGTCTGAATTACAGCCCAGACTGGAGGAGAAACTGCAGGAGTTAGAATTGGCCAATCAGCGCTCTTCACCCCTATACTTATCTACACAAATACAAGATATGAAATGACAATTAGACGCCATTCTCACCACCAGAACGGAGAGGCGCTAACTTGGAGTAAAGCCGCGTTTTATCACCATGCCAATAAGCCTAATAAGATGCCGCTCGTAAGCTCAGAATGAGAGAGTCACTGCATATAATCTCCTCTATAAAAGACCCTAAGGGTCAGATCTCAGCCCACCCCGATGTCATGTATAGCACTTATAATGAATACTCCCAGAGTTTGTATTCGCCCCACAATCACCCCCCCCTCACTACTGGAGTCATTCCTTCACACACTACATCTACCTAACCTGACTGAGTCCGCGGCACAACAACTCCATTTACACATCTCTGAGGAGGAAATAGTTTCAACAATCAAAAAACTAAAGAGAGGAAAGTCCCCGGGGCCGGATGGTCTTACAGCAATATATTATAAAAAATGCAGCGATGTGCTGACACCACATATAAAAACCTCTGTAATTCACTACTAAATGGCTCACAGCTGCCCCCTGAGCTCTACGTGGCGCATGTAACCGTAATCCCTAATCCTAAGAAAGATCATCTCACAACAAATTATAGACCTATATCCCTCTTATACATTGACTTCAAAATCTTTACATCCATTGTGACTAACAGGATCAATAAAATCCTCCCTCACCTCATCCATCGGGGTCAGGTTGGTTTTATACCAGCGCGACAGGCCCCAGATAATATTAGGAGAGGGTTATATATTATTCATACAACTAACCTACAGCGAAAGCGACTTCTCCTGCTTGCATTAGATATTGAGAGGGCTTTCGATTCGGCGTCCTGGACATATCTCTTTACGGTTCTATCGGAAGTCGGATTCTCCCCTAAACTTATAAAGTGCCTCCAATTGTTATATGATAGCCCTATCGCTTCTGTAAAACTCCCGTCACCACATCCCCCTCCAATTAATATTCAGAGGGTACCAGGCAGGGCTGTCCTCTATCTCCGGATCTTTTTGCACTTGTAATGGAACCCATTGTGGAAGCAATAAGGAGAGATCAGAATATCCTGGGCCCTGAGAATATGGGAGAGCAATATAAAGTCAGCCTCTTTGCGGATGATCTCCTGCTAACATTAATAAGTCCCCACACTAAACTCCCTCACTTGTTTTCCCTCCTTCACAAATTTGAGAAGATCTCAGGGTTAAAGATTAACATTGATAAATCCGAAGCATTATTTGTAAATTTTCCTAAGAGCAAACTAATATGGCCTCCCATTTTGGGTTTATACACAAAGAACATTATCTAACATATCTGGGTATCAACTTAACAGCCAACAGGTCACCTCTGTTTAGGTGGAATTACACTCCACTGATCCAAAACTTCCAGAGGGACCTGGATAGATGGGCTTCCTCAAAGTTATCCTGGCTCGGCAGAACACATGCACTAAAAATGGTGTCACTGCCTCGCTTCTTATATCTATTTAGGTCCCTCCCAATTATGGTACCAGCCAGAACGTTCACTCAGTTACACTCTATGATGTCTAAGTTTCTTTGGCTAGGAAAACAACCCAGAATTGTGCAAAAACTTATGTTCCGTCACAGAAAAGAAGGGGGTTTATCCCTCCCTAATTTTACACTTTATTACAAGTTGGCACAGATTGCTCCATTAATAAGTGCGTGTTCATATCCCAATAGTCCGAGATGGGTTATTCTGGAATCATTTCTCTCCAGACCATTCTCTTTATCAGGCCTAATGTGGACCACAGACCGACTTCCACGGGGGTTAATGAATGTGGCTCCTTTTACAGTCCACTCGTTGCTTCTTTGGAGGAAAGTCCGGTTTAAATATAACTTACAATCAAGCCCTTCTCCCCTGACAGCTATATTACAAAACCCCATGTTCCCACCAGGCCTTGAGCCACAAATTTTTTCTTGGTGGAAGCTGAAAAGTATTCATATACTTAAATATTTGTGTTCCTCATTTAATATCTTACTTGACAGACAGGAATTTGTTCAAAAATTTGAACCTCCAGTTAGGGAGGTAATGCGACTGAACCAGATCTTCCACTTTGCAAAGCAGATCCTCCCGAGCGGTACTACTCTCAGGGCAACCAGTTTTGAAAATAAATGTCTAAATGACCCTTTGGGCAGGGGAACGATCTCATTGATCTACTATGCTATAAATTCTCCACAAAATGATAAAAAATTGAAGTATATGTTACAGTGGGAGGAGGATCTGGGGTTTGAACAGTCAATTGATGAATGGTATCGTAGCTGTGACACCATATCAAGAGGTAGTCACCAGACTTCCCTCATGGAGACCTCCTTAAAACTATTGCACAGAGTTTATTATGTACCGGAAAAATTTCACAGCATTTTTCCTAAAATCTCGGGAACCTGTTTTAGGGGCTGTGGAATATCTGGTGACATGAAACATATTTGGTGGTCTTGTACGGTGGTTTCTGGGCTTTGGGAGAAGGTGAAGTGTCTGATAGCACAGATGTATGGTGGACCGGTTGTTCTGGAACCTTCTACCCTTTTACTGGGAACCAGGCCTTACCGGCTTCCAAAAACCTTTCAGAAGCTAGTAAACTACTTATGTACGGCCACTAAAATCCACATTGCGGCAAAGTGGAAGTCGCCCTCACTGCCAATATCTATGGTGAAAGAGAAGATGAACGACATTATGTTATTCTCATTTGTGGCCCCAGCGTTTCATGTAGAATAAATCCCTTTCTCACACAGTCCTGTAGTAATGACTTTGTTCTCACGTTTTGTAGGAGGGTTCGTCTGACTCCATCTTATGTTATCAGTATAAGTGCGAGAGATGAGAGACCGACGACCGCAGTTTTACCGTGTGTGTCCGGCGTCAGTTCTACAGTGTGAGAGATGCAGGGTCTGTGACCGAAGCTGGGGGTATACGGGTGTATACAGCATACACAGAGGGGTCTGTGACCGAAGCTGGGGTTATACGGGTGTATACAGCATACACAGGGGTTTGCGACTGAAGCTGGGGGTATACGGGTGTATACAGAGTACACAGGGGTCTGCGACCAAAGCTGGGGGTATACGGGTGTATACAGCGTACACAGGGGTCTGCGACCGAAGCTGGGGATATACGGGTGTACACAGCATACACGGAGGGGTCTATGCCCGAAGCTGGGGGTATACGAGTCTATACAGCGTACACAGAGGGGTCTGTGACCAAAGCTGGGGGTATACACGTGTATACAGCGTACCCAGAGGTCTGCGACCGAGTCTGCAACCGAAGCTAGGGGTATACAGGTACATACAGCGTACACAGAGGTGTCTGCAACCAAAGCTGGGGATATACGGGTGTGTACAGCATACACGGAGGGGTCTAAGACCGAAGCTGGGGATATACGGGTGCATACAGCGTACATAAGGGGATCTGTGACCAAAGCTGGGGGTATACAGGTGTATACAGCATACACAGAGGGGTCTGCGACTGAAGTTGGGGGTATACGGGTGTATACAGCGCACACAGGGGGGTCTGTGACCAAAGCTGGGGGTATACAGGTGTATACAGCGTACACAGGGGTCTGCGACCGAACCTGGGGGTATACGGGTGTATACAGTGTACACAGGGGTCTGCGACCAAAGCTGGGGATATACAGGTGTATACAGTGAACACAGGGGTCTGTGACCGAAGCTGGGGGTATACGGGTGTATACAGTGTACACAGAGTGGTCTGCGACCGAAGTTGGTGGCATACGGGTGTATACAGAGTACACAGAGGGGTCTGCGACCGAAGCTGGGGGTATACAGCGTACACAGAGGGGTCTGTGACCGAAGCAGCTGGGGGTATACGGGTGTATACAGCATACAAACAGGGGTCTGAGACTGAAGCTGTGGGTATGCAGCATACACAGAGTGGTCTGCGACCGAAGCTGGGGGTATATGGGTGTATACAGCATACACAGAGTGGTCTGCGACCAAAGCTGGGGGTATACGGGTGTATACAGCATACACAGAGGGGTCTGTGACCAAAGCTGGGGGTATACGGGTGTATACAGCATGCACACAGGGGTCTGAGACTGAAGCTGGGGGTATACAGGTGTATACAGTGTGAGACGCGGGGTCTGTGACCGAAGCTGGGGGTATACGGGTGTATACAGCATACACAGAGGGGTCTGTGACCGAAGCTGGGGGTATACGGGTGTATACAGCATACACAGGGTTCTGTGACTAAAGCTGGGGGTATACGGGTGTATACAGAGTACACAGGGGTCTGTGACTGAAGCTGGGGGTATACGGGTGTATACAGCATACACAGGGGTCTGCGGCCGAAGCTGGGGATATACGGGTATATACAGCATACACAGAGGGGTCTGTGACCAAACCTGGGGGTATACGGGTGTATACAGCATGCACACAGGGGTCTGAGACTGAAGCTGGGAGTATACAGGTGTATACAGTGTGAGACGCGGGGTCTGTGACCGAAGCTGGGGGTATACGGGTGTATACAGCATACACAGAGGGGTCTGTGACCGAAGCTGGGGTTATACGGGTGTATACAGCATACACAGGGGTTTGCGACTGAAGCTGGGGGTATACGGGTGTATACAGAGTACACAGGGGTCTGCGACCGAAGCTGGGGGTATACGGGTGTATACAGCATACACGGAGGAGTCTATGCCCGAAGCTGGGGGTATACTATTATTATTATTATTTATTGCTATAGCGCCATTTATTCCATGGCACTTTACATGTAAGGAGGGGTATACATAAAAACAAGTACAATAATGTTAAACAATACAAATCATAACTGGTACAGGAGGAGAGAGGACCCTGCCCGCGAAGGCTCACAATCTACAAGGGATGGGTGAGAATACAGTAGGCGAGGGTAGAGCTGGTCATGCAGCGGTTTGGTCGATCAGTGGTTACTGCAAGTTGTAGGCTTGTCGGAAGAGGTGGGTCTTCAGGCTCTTTTTGAAGGTTTCGATGGTAGGTGAGAGTCTGATATGTTGTAGTAGAGAGTTCCAGAGTAGAATCATAGAATCATAGAATCGTAGAGTTGGAAGGGACCTCCTGGGCCATCTGGTCCAACCCCCTGCTCAAAGCAGGATTCGCTAAATCATCCCAGTTAGATGTCTGTCCAGCCTCTGTTTGAAGACTTCCATTGAAGGAGAACTCACCACTTCTCGTGGCAGCCTGTTCCACTCATTGATCACTCTAACTGTCAAAAAGTTTTTTCTAATATCTAATCTGTGTCTCCTCCCATTCAGCTTCATCCCATTGCTTCTAGTCTTTCCTTGTGCAAATGAGAATAAAGTTGATCCTTCTACAATGTGACAGCCCTTTAGATATTTGTAGACAGCTATTAAGTCTCCTCTCAGTCTTCTCTTTTGCAAACTAAACATTCCCAAATCCTGCAACCTTTCCTCATAAGACAGGGTTTGCAGACCGGTCACCATTCTGGTCGCTCTTTTCTGAACTTGCTACAGTTTGTTGATGTCTTTTTTAAAATGTGGTGCCCAAAATTGGACACAATATTCCAGATGAGGTCTGACCAAAGAGGAGTAGAGGGAAATAATGACTTCACGTGATCTAGACTGTATGCTTCTGTTAATACATCCTAGAATTGCATTTGCCTTTTTTGCTGCTGCATCACACTGTTGACTCATATTCAGTCTGTGATCTATTAGTATACCCAAGTCTTTTTCACATGTGCTGTCACTTAGCCCTATTCCTCCCATTCTATATATGCTTTTTTCATTTTTATTGCCCAGATGTAGTACTTTGCATTTCTCCCTGTTAAAAACCATTCTGTTAGTTGCTGCCCACTTCTCCAGTTTATTTAAATCTTTTTGAATCCTCTCTCTCTCTTCTCTAGTATTAGCTATCCCTCCTAGCTTTGTGTCATCAGCAAATTTAATCAGTTTACCATCAATTCCTTCATCTAAATCGTTGATAAAGATGTTGAACAATACAGGGCCCAGGACAGAGCCCTGTGGTACCCCACTTGAGACATTCTTCCAACTGGATGTGCAGCCATTTATGACCACTCTTTGGGTCCGATCACTAAGCCAGTTATGAATCCACCTAACAGTTGCCTTGTCCATTCCATACTTAGTCATTTTTTCAATAAGGATTGTATGAGAGACTTTGTCAAATGCTTTGCTGAAGTCAAGATATACTATATCTACAGCATTTCCTTGATCCACCCAATCAGTAATACCATCATAGAAGGAAATTAAATTAGTCTGACATGACTTATTAGTTACAAACCCATGCTGACTCTGTTTAATCACTTCATTCTTATCCAGGTATTGACATACATGTTGTTTAATAATTTGTTCAAAGATCTTTCCTGGTATAGAAGTCAGACTCACCGGCCTATAGTTGCCTGGGTCCACCTTCTTCCCCTTTTTGAAGATAGGAACAACATTTGCTCTTCTCCAGTCTTCTGGCACTTCTCCTGTTCTCCAAGAATTTTCAAAGATTATGGAGAGGGGTTCAAAAAGTAGTAGGGGTGATGCGCGAGAGAAATCTTGTATGCGATTGTGGGAAGAGGAAATAAGAGGGGAGTAGAGAAGAAGATCTTGTGATGATCGGAGGTTGCGTGCAGGAAAGTACCGGGAGACGAGGTCACAGATGTATGGAGGAGTCAGGTTGTGGATGGCTTTGTATGTCATGGTTAGGGTTTTGTACTGGAGTCTCTGGACAATGGGGAACCAGTGAAGGGATTGACAGAGGGGAGAAGCTTGGGGAATAGCGGGGGGGACAGGTGGATTAGTCGGGCAGCAGAGTTTAGAATAGATTGGAGGGGTGCGAGAGTGTTTGAGGGGAGGCCACAGAGCAGGAGGTTGCAGTAGTCAAGGCGAGAGATTATGAGGGCATGGACTAGGGTTTTTGCAGATTTTTGGTTGAGGAATGAACGGATTCGTGAAATATTTTTGAGTTGAAGTCGGCAGGAAGTGGAAAGGGCTTGGATATGCGGTTTGAAGGAGAGATCAGCATCAAGGATTACCCCGAGGCAGCGAGCTTGTTTGACTGGGGAGAGTGGGCAGCCATTTACTGTAATGGATAGGTTTGTTGGGGGGGTCACGTGAGATGGGGGAAAGATGATGAATTCTGTTTTGTCCATGTTAAGTTTCTGAAATCTAGCAGAGAAGAAGGATGAAATAGTGGACAGACATTGAGGGATTCTGGTTAGTAGGGAGGTGATATCTGGTCCAGAGATGTAGATCTGTGTGTCATCAGCATAGAGATGATACTGAAAGCCATGAGATTCTATGAGCTGTCCCAGGCCAAAGGTGTAAATGGAGAAGAGCAGGGGTCCTAGGACTGAACCTTGTGGGACTCCGACAGATAGGGGGCGAGGTGAGGAGGTGGTGTGTGAGTGGGAGACGCTGAATGTCCGGTCTGTTAGGTATGATGAGATCCAGGATAGGGCCAAGTCTGTGATGCCAAGGGATGAGAGGGTCTGTAATAATAGGGAATGGTCCACTGTGTCAAAGGCAGCCGACAGGTCCAGGAGGAGGAGGACAGAGTAGTGTCGCTTGCTCTTGGCGGTTAAGAGGTCATTGGTGACCTTAGTAAGGGCAGTTTTTGTCATGGGAGTTTCTATGTTCCAATTAGAAATCGTCCAGACCTGAATAAGTAAGATGCTTCTTTATTGGACATGCCGGCATGGAGAGAGAATGACAGCCACACTAGGTGTGGGCCGTCCTCTGTCTAACTCAATACATATTCTTAAGAGTTTAAATAGCAAAGCCAAAAGGGTGTTGGAACATATTGCGTTTGCAGAAATGGCATATACAATTTGCTTAGCTGTTACTATTGTTATCTGCGCTACCAGAGTAGTCACGCAAGACAAGGAAACCTGCTAACGTTCACAAAAAGTAACACCCAAAAGTAACACCCATGTATTACATCAGCTGAAAAGAGTTTCAAAGTCTTAAGCAAAAATAAATGGCATATATGCAGTCATGTGCATAGATACATACCGTATATACATACATATATATACATATACACACCCATACATACATACACGCATGGGTATATATATACACACATATATATATATATATATACACATACACCCATGCACACAAAAGAAAGAACTTTATTACAATTATTATAACATTCCCTCATCTTGTAATAAAATCATCTATCTGTACACATTGGGGACAGATTTCTTTTTGTCAGATTTCACAGAAGATCTTCATATAATCTAGAGGGAGATTAATATGTTCAGTATATTTATCATTAAGTCCAAAAATTTTCATTCTTTCGTTGGATTCCAAGGTCTCCATTCCTTGATACATAGGTTTTGTTATGGCAGAGTCAGTCTTTGAACAAGTCCTCTAATGCATAGAATAGCGCAGCGTCCACAAACAATCAGCACTCCGGCCACGATGGTAAGAGATGTCAACGCAGAAATGAATAATCCGGACTATTTCCCAAACCATCCTTCAGTCCAGGAATATGTCGTCATATCCAGAGTTCTCTGCTAATTCATTAGACGGGGCAGTCAGTCCATCAAGAGCTTTGAAGATACTCCCATCGGGATCTGTATCAGGGATAAAGGGTGCAACAAAATCCTCCAATCATTTTATATACACCTCCCTTTTCTGCTACTAACTTGTCTAATGCCATCCTATTCTGCCAAGCCATGAGAGGAGTTGGTCCTAATTGCTCAGCTGTCCCTTTAACTGCATCTCGGGTATAATTAACAAATCTCTGCTGGTTATAGTATAAGTAGTTTATCCAATCTACATTCATTTTTATAATCGCCCACCAAATTATGGATTCCCACCCAGCTGCTACCTGGATCCTAGCCTTGTACTCGGTGGTCACTCCCCTGGGAACTCCAATGTCATCTATGTAGATACTAGAATGGAAGGATCCTTGCGGAGTTTCACGCTTCTGTCTCTTCCACTACGTACCTTTGGCCATATCCCTGTTGACAACAGGTGGAACGGCATGATTGGCTGGACCACCGCACAATCCCCTCGGGAACCATGTGGTAGTCTGGCTCTTATGCTTTTATCACCGCATAACCACCATACATCCGCTCTCAGGGTAGTGTGGTCTGACCATATGGCTGAGTACTTGGCCCTGTGGGAGACAATGATCCATTCTCTACAAGAATCGCCTTGGAGCTCTCCGAAGTCGTGTCCATGCCCTGGAAGACTAAAACAAGTATAGTTACCAGGATTAGCAATCACCTGTGGTGGGACATCCGGTTTCTCAAGTGGAGGATATAAAAATGATAACATTTTACATTTTCCTTCACTTTCTGAGCAGTTATAAGTTTTACTATATAACTTAAATTTTTAAACCTTTTTGCAATGTAGTTAAGCCATTCTAGCCATTCATTCTTCTCCTCACAGCCTCTCTCTAGAGCTAGTTTATCTTCATTAGTTAGGTTAGACAATCTAACTATGAACCCTATAGACTCTGTTATGGTTCTCTCTGGCATACCTTCCTTGGGTCTATGTATGCTATTATTCTGAACTTCTATGTAGAAATATCATATTGGGTCTGTTCCTGACATATCAGCTCTTCTAACCTTTGGTCCCTCATCTTAGGGTTTTTTAAAAGTTCTCAGTAGCTGATTACAATTATTCTTATTTGTGTAAGGGGATCTCCTTTTTCCTACTGGGGAATCAGGCTTTAAATCTATGTAGCCATAAGGCTTATACCTATAGTCTCGGGCTACAATGTCCATGGTGCTTTACTCCAGTCACACACATACATCCCCTCTGCTATTAGAGCTCATAACACAAGCATACTTATCAGACTGCTAGTTTCACAGCTTGTTCCCTGTCTCTGCATCATTTATACAACAGACAGAAATCCACTAACATGGCGGCCTCCTGCCCGATTTCAAAAGTAAGATTGAAAGTCTTAAATCTGAAACCATTCTACCACCCTGGACCTTCCTCTCCTGCTGGGTCTATTACCCTCCAATCTCCCATCACTATGGTCACGAAGAATATACATGTGACTAACCCTGATGTACACATCCTAGATCTGACCGTCTTGTCCGGGTAGGGGGATGAATGGGAGACTTCACCAGTTTGAGACAAGCTTTCCCTTGTGGAAAACCTCCCTTTGTAGCTGGACTTTGACAAGCAAGTCAGATCCTACTCTGTCCCTACCTGTCTGACAAGTTTACAGTATGAGAGATGGATCCAGGAATCTTGACCGCAGTAGGAGAAGTCCACAGGACTTGGTAAGGACCTTCCCACTTAGGATGGTGCTGGTGTCTCTTCTTTATCACCTTCACAAGGACCCAGTCTGCAGGTTTCACGATCTCAGGTTTTGTTAGTGGGTTTCCTGGAACAAAACTACGAGTAGAAACTTCTTTGTGAGTTAATATCTTAGCCATATATTCTGCTAATGTATAACCAACTTCCTCATCTATCCTTCTAAAGAGTTTTTAGTTGAGGTGACAGAAAAGGTCTCCCGTATATGACTTCAAAGGCTGTCAGCACTACCGATGTCCGTGTGACATACATATTTAGTACAACCAATAGGAGACAGTACAACCAATTTTTCCTGTTTCCTGCATGGTCTTTGTCAACCTATTTTTCAAGATCCCACTGTGTCTCCCCACCAGTCCGGCTGACTGAGGATGACAGGCACAGCGGTTTCCCAACTCAATTGACAATGTTTTAGGTAATAATAACATTACTTAGTTTACTATATATTTTCTGGAACCCCAAATCTGGGTATGATTTCCTTTAGAAGGGCCTTCGGTAAAATTAATGCATCAGGGTGGACAGCTTCAATCCACCTGCTGAAAGCATCCATAATAACAAGGCCGGACTCTTTCCCTCACACTTGTTCAATAAAATCCATACGAATGTGTTGGAATAAGTATTCAGGGTGAGGACATTGTCCTCTCTCTGGTCTCAGGTTCCCTTAGGAATTATTTTTTGAATAAATAATGCAGATTAAACAAAAAATTGTAATAGTTAGTAAAGCCATACATCCTAAATACCTAAGATATGATCTCTACCATCCCTCCTGTTGAGACATAGCTTATGCCATGGCTCAATACTGTGACATATCTTAGGAGGTCACTGGGCAGTTTATACATATAGGTCATCTTTAAAAATAGCCCCTTTGGTTACCAATTTTTTTTTTCTTTTTTTAATGCCAATAGCATGTCATCCACATATAAGAGTATCTGGCTCCTTCTGGTGACTCACATTGAGCTAGGTTAGCCGATTTTACCTGGAAAACAATAGTAGGTGATTCACAGTACCCTTGTGGGATTCTGGTGAATGTACACCTGCTCCCCTTATATGTGAATACAAACCAAACCTGGCTATCTGGATGTACCAGGATGCTGAAGACATTACTGACATCACTGTAAAGACCTTATGTTCCGGCCTCCAGTCATTCAGCAGAGTATGGGGGTCTGGCACTGTGGGGGCTCTTAGAATCACAGCCTCGTTTACAGATGGAGGCGCCCTCCCTACTGGAAACAAGGTTGTGTTACAAGGTGAGCTGGACAGGATATAATCACCCTTATTATCAATCCCACATCTGCAGGTCATGAGGACCACAAAGATTCTGGGTATGTGGTCAATTCTTCCTCTAATTCTAGGAGAGGATCAGCATTTCTCACTCGTTCCCCTGCCTCGCTGCAGGTGGACACTGGGTTTACAAATGGTGTTCCACTTTAGTACTTGTGAATATGCCTGCAGTCTGGTATTGTAAAATGAGCCATCACCCAAATCCTCCCATTGTTACTTTCCTTACACTCTCCAACAAAATCACCAAGGAATTCCATGATCTACCTTCACATCTGGAGAGGGAAACATGTGGCACGAGGCCTCTAAAAAGCAAAAACAACAATTTAATTTGTTCTGACAGTTTACAACTGACGGCACAGTTCCCTTTATAATCCCAGTATATGGTGTGCAAAGAACAATCTAGAGCATGAAAATTCTCATATTTTACATCAGGACCCCTAAAATACCTGTAGTACATGGAGCAGTGTAGTTCTTCAGGTGTGTGAACATCTACATTTGTGTACCTTTATTGCTTCCTTGATGAAGGACTCAGTAATAAAGGATGGTCCTGCAGTTATTAGATCTAGACTGTAATAGTATTTGGATTCTCCATACCCCTGGAGCACCATTGTCTCAGCCATGGATGTTACCTATACTCCTGCAGCAGTAGGAAGTATTCCCGGGATCAGGGCTTGCATCATATCCCTCCCACACAATTGATATAATTTGTGTAATTGCACTCTTACCTGTGCTGAGGGCCCGGTGTCTCCACAGGCGTAGACAATAGTTCTGTGTGTCTTACCATGCGCTCCTTTTACTATTATGCAGGCAGCAGACAGTCCAATAGTAGGTATCTCTTCTGGATGTTCTAAGGTTCTAGTGGCTCCTGAATCAACAAGAAAAGTGACCTCATGGCTTCCCACAAGGAGAGTTACTTCTGGAAATACAGTGTTTTAAATGTATTTCTACTTTAGCCAAATTAAATGTTTCCTCTCATTACACTTTTCCATTTCTTGTACCAAATGTTCACATTTTATGAAACTAAGTTTATCATAAAATACAACCCATCTGTCAGGGACACATTCAGGGTCTCCTAGTGGTCCTTTCTTATCTCAAAACCACAACCACATTCCACAACAATCCTCATGTTCATAGCTTATCTCCCCACCTCAGGACTGTGTGCTCTGGGTGGTGCCTTCTCCTAGTTTTTAAAGATTGAAAAGACAATGTCAGGGATATAGAATTTTTACTCTCTATTTGTTATAATATATAAGAGTTAGGCCTATAAGTTACCAATAAGGACACATTGCACATTTGATCTGAAGACTGTTCTCTCTGGATACCTGATGAAAAAGGACCATATCCGGTTTCATTCCAGGGATACCTTCTTGGTACAATCTTAATAACTTTCCAGCCATCAGATGAAATGGTCAATAACAATCCTGCCTTATAATGAGGACAAGACCTTAAAATATATATATATCTATATGGGACAAAGTCCCATAAGGATGTTACATAAAATTCTTAAACACAAAAGACAAACAAGATGAGGACTATACACAATATAAATCCTGGAGCACAATGGATTTCTACCCACTTATAAGAAATCTGACAGATATCAGTGGAATTCATAAGTCAACAAGAAGATAATAAACCAATAGCAACAATACAATTACTGCTAGTAATATCCAGAATCTAAATAATCCTCACTGATTACACTATGTCCTAGGTATTTACCAGCTTGTACCTCTATATCGTGCCACCTCCATTCAAGGAAGGCCTGTAAGGGGCGAGTGTGACAACACAGTGTAACAAACATGAAAGTCCCCAAGGGCTATGGTCACTGATATGACAGATACATATACTCACAAGGACTTCTGAACAGTACAAACACGATTTTCAGTTAGGAACTGGACATACACACATACACAGAGACATAAAAGACAAGAGAGTAAAGTTCCCTCATACTCCTAGACCTGAGGTGCTGAGATAAAGTCCAATGACACCGCCTCTTTATATCCAGAGACATTCCCGTTCTTAATATCAGGTATTCAGAGCACCACCGGCGCGGACTCTCCTTTTCTTTTATGTTATTAAAAGAAAAACATATAACATAACAACATAGAATATTCTCTGTGGGGATCAGGTGGCGTGTACCTAGGTGATGTATACCACTATAACAACCTATGATTTGTCTCCAGTCCACAGATGACTGTTAACCACACCTACTGGACTCCCTTATACAGTCAGGATTTTATATTCCAATCCTCATACATTCACTCAAGAGAACATTCAAGGAGTCTCATGTGTAACATAAAACATATAGTTATGGCGTTTTAGTTCTATAATTTTAAATGACAGACAAAACAGCACACTTAACAGAAAACAACATTCAACAAAGTACAGAAGACAAAACAATACCAAAAAAAATTCATCTTATACTGGGTTCTATTATAGGTTAATCCAGCGGATTCCTTAATCTGACGAGAATCTCCCTCGATTCTCCCATCTAGATCAATTTAACGTTCACACAGAGTTTTTTATTCCACAGTAGCCTCACACTGGACACTGGCTTTATACCCATTCTACAGAATATCTTACAAGAATTAACAAACCCCAATCACTATGGAGCTTCGCAACTTACAGGAGTTTTATAATCCCAATTGCATGTAAACAACTTCCAACTTACAGGAGCCTCTCACAAACCCCAATTGGAAAAGTCCACAATCACAGTCCCAATTCAATTCCTAGAATAACATTCATACTGGATTAACAAGGTTACCGAATATAATGAAAATTATTAAATGTTCTTACCTGTATTCAGATACAGACGATTCCCAGAGATCCTTAGACTATACGAAATCCGTCACTTCCCTTCAGTCCGGTATAACTGATAATGCCCCTGTTGACGCCTAATGTCAAGGTGGAGGACTTACTTAAGGAGTTCCAGACTCCCCCGTGCACGGTTTACAGTGCTCAACGGTGAGGGAAAGGTGTTGGATTTCCCGGCCAACGCACCAAATGCCAGTGGAGTTTTAGTCTTCCAATTAGAAATCGTCCAGACCTGAATAAGTAAGATCCTTTATTTGTCATGCCGGCATGGAGAAAGATTGACAACCACACCAGCTGTGGGCAGTCATCTGACTCCATACAGATTCTTAAGAGTTTAAATAGAAGAGCCGAAAAGGGGGTTCAAGACTACTACGTTTGCAAAAATAGTACTTACAATATGCTTAGCTGTTAGCTATCCTTATCTGCGTTACCAGAGAAGAAAAGGTATGACTTTTTATTTTGTACGTACGATAAGGATAGCAACCTAAGCATTACACCCATGTATTACATCAGCTGAAAAGAGTTACTAAGCATGGCATATATAGTTGTGGCCAAAAATATTGACACCGCTGCAATTCTGTCAGATAATACTCAGTTTCTTCCTGAAAATGATTGCAAACACAAATTCTTTGGTATTATTATCTTCATTTAATTTGCCTTAAATGAAAAAACACAAAAAGAATTGTCCTAAAGCCAAATTGGATATAATTCCACACCAAACATAAAAAAGAGGGTGGACAAAAGTATTGGCACTGTTCGAAAAATCATGTGATGCTTCTCTAATTTGTGTAATTAACAGCACCTGTAACTTACCTGTGGCACCTAACAGGCGTTGGCAATAACTAAATCACACTTGCAGCCAGTTGACATGGATTAAAGTTGACTCAACCTCTGTCCTGTGTCCTTGTGTGTACCACATTGAGCATGGAGAAAAGAAAGAAGACCAAAGAACTGTCTGAGGACTTGAGAAACCAAACTGTGAGGAAGCATGAGCAATCTCAAGGCTACAAGTCCATCTCCAAAGACCTGAATGTTCCTGTGTCTACCGTGCGCAGTGCCATCAAGAAGTTTAAAGCCCATGGCACTGTGGCTAACCTCCCTAGATGTGGACGGAAAAGAAAAATTGACAAGAGATTTCAACGCAAGATTGTACGGATGTTGGATAAAGAACCTCGACTAACATCCAAACAAGTTCAAGCTGCCCTGCAGTCCGAGGGTACAACAGTGTCAACCCGTACTATCCATCAGCATCTGAATGAAAAGGGACTGTATGGTAGGAGACCCAGGAAGACCCCACTTCTTACCCCGAGACATAAAAAGGCCAGGCTGGAGTTTGCCAAAACTTACCTGAAAAAGACTAAAACATTTTGGAAGAATGTTCTCTGGTCAGATGAGACAAAAGTAGAGTTTTTTGGGCAAAGGCATCAACATAGAGTTTACAGGAAAAAAAAGAGGCATTCAAAGAAAAAACCACGGTGCCTACAGTCAAACATGGCGGAGGTTCCCTGATGTTTTGGGGTTGCTTTGTTGCCTCTGGCACTGGACTGCTTGACCGTGTGCATGACATTATGAAGTCTAAAGACTACCAACAAATTTTGCAGCATAATGTAGGGCCCAGTGTGAGAAAGCTGGGTCTCCCTCAGAGGTCATGGGTCTTCCAGCAGAACAATGACCCAAAACACACTTCAAAAAGCACTAGAAAATGGTTTGAGAGAAATCACTGGAGACTTCTAAGGTAGCCAGCAATGAGTCCAGACCTGAATCCCATAGCACACCTGTGGAGAGATCTAAAAATGGCAGTTTGGAGAAGGCACCCTTCTAATATCAGGGACCTGGAGCAGTTTGCCACAGAAGAATGGTCTAAAATTCCAGCAGAGCATTGTAAGAAACTCATTGATGGTTACCGGAAGCGTTTGGTCGCAGTTATTTTGTCTAAAGGTTGTGCAACCAAGTATTAGGCTGAGGGTGCCAATACTTTTGTCTGGCCCATTTTTGGAGTTTTGTGTGAAATGATCAATGTTTTGCTTTTTGCTTCATTCTCTTTTGTGTTTTTTCATTTAAGACAAATTAAATGAAGATAATAATACCAAAGAATTTGTGTTTGCAATCATTTTCAGGAAGAAACTGAGTATTATCTGACAGAATTGCAGGGGTGTCAATACTTTTGGCCACAACTGTACGGAGAGGAGCCAAGTGCCAAGAGCCCCGAGCAGCATTTTAAAACTCACACATGACGTTCCATCGGAAGTGATGTGCTGGAAGCTGACCGGAAATTAGATAATTTCATGAGGAAATTGTGACGGCACTAGGAATGCTTCAGATCCATCACCATGCCCTCCTCCAACAGCGCAGACAGCAGGATCACCTTGGAATCGGGGATGCCGGCCATGTAAGTGGATCATGATATGTCCTGCATCGGGAGGCTCAGGTGGGCACTACAATGGGAGCCAGGCTGCTATAGCATCTTTATAGAATTTTTCTTTATTTCTCTCTTTTTCTTTCTTTCTCTATTCTTTCTTTCTTATTCTCTGTTCTGTCTTTCCCTCATTTTCTTTCTCGCTCTCTGTTCTTTCTCTCTAATCTTTCTTTTTTCTTTCTCTCTCAATGTTCTTTCTTTCCCCTCTTTCTTTCTTTTTCTTTTCTCTTTCTTTCTCTGTTCTTTCTTTCTTTCTTTCTTTTCTTTGCTTCTTTCTTTCTCTCTGTTCTTTCTTCTTTCTCTCTGTTCTTTCTACCTCTCTTGCTCTCCTTTCTTTCTGTTTTCTTTTTTCTGTTTTCTCTCTTCCTTAGTGCCAGTCAGTGTGCCCATAATGCCAGCCACTGTGCCCTCAGTACCAGTCAGTGTGATCAGCAGTGCTAAATGGGTGCGGTTGGGCGTTGACATGGGTGTGACTAGTTGCGAAATGGATGTGGCCGGGGCGTCGCCTAAAATTTACAGTTTTTGTCCCTCTTTCCCTTCTTCAAAAGTTGGGAGGTATGATAGGGGCGGCTATGACCAGGGGGTCTGGTTGCCCAATGGATAGCGGTTCTGTCAGGAATTCTGTCACCGTGTACAAAATGGGACAGAGCTTTGGGAGGAGTACTGTACCTAAAAGCAATAAATAGGACTGAGCTTAAATACTGGGCACAGCTGTGACTACATGTTATATAGTTGTGTTACTCTCCTCTCACTTCTTGTAACCTACAAGTGTACAAAGATATTATATAGTCACCATGTGACTAGTGGGCCTGTGTAACTTCAAATGCCAGCGCTGAATTTTAGTCCCAGTCCAGCCCTGTTTAAGGATAAGCGCACAATAAAAGTCAATATTACCGGCTGACAAACAAAAGTCTGTTTTCTTGACCAACCAGAAATCAACACTTAAATTTAAAGCCGACATACAGATAACATTCTATAATTCTTCGTTTGCTAACAAATAGTCATCTGGTTAATTAAGATACAATGCTGTATGTCTTCACAATGCCAAAAGTAAAAAAAAGGTTTTAAAAATATTAAAAAAAATAAAGTTCAAATCACCCCCCTTTCAAAATAAAACAATAAAAAAATCAAACATACACATTTATCATAGCGGCGTTCAGAATCGCCCGATCTATCAATATAAAAAATAATTAACCCGATCTCTAAATATTGTAATGAGAAAAAATGTCAAAACGCCAGAATTACTACTTTTGACCGCTGCAACATTTCATTAAAATGCAATAAAGGATGACAAAAAAATCGTATCTGCACCAAAATGGCATCCATTAAAAATGTCAGCTCGGCACACAAAAAATAAGCTTTCACCCAAAGTTATTTTTACTGATACAGTGGGTATGGGAAGATTTCAGACTCCTTTAAATTTTTCACTCTTTATTTCATTGCAGCCATTTGGTAAATTCAAATTCATACTATCTATTCCTGACACTGGAGGGGCTTATAAACTTACGAAGTATATAGTTTAAGGTCTGCGATCTGCCAATATGTGGCTAGTTTTCTGACTGTTTCGGATAACATGATACATGAATTTAGGGTTTTTTTTTCCTTTAGTCTCGTTTGAATATAGGTCAATATTAAATAGTCTCTTGATGAGTCGTCTTTGGTGAGGACGATGAAACCTGTAGAAATGAGAGGCTTGGAGAGTGAGCGTGTATACGTCACCTCACCCTATATACTGAACTGTGGGGTACATGTTTTTTCTATTAGTCACCTATTATCTAACCTTCAGGGGGTGAATTATGGGTATAGTTTTACACTTGGAATTAATGAAGTTTAGTTTTATCCTTTTGTCAGCAAACATGAGGAATGACAAGAGACAACCCATTTAAGAAGATTTAATTTTAGTGAAAACTATTCCAACATTAAGAACATAAAAAGTCTTCTCCCCTATGTGACATCTCTGATGTTTATTAACAGCTGATTTCCAAGTAAAATATTTCCCACATTAAGAAAATGAAAAAGGTTTCTCCTCTGTGTGACTGCTCTGATGACGATCAAGAAGCGCTTTCTGGTTAAAACATTTCCCACATTAACATGTAAAAGGCTTCTTCCCTGAGTGAGTTCTCTGGTGCCTAACACAATTTGATTTCTTGCTAAAACATTTCCCACATTCTGAACATGAAAAAGGCTTCTCCCCTGTGTGAGTTCTCTGGTGCTTAATGCAATCTGATTTATTGTTAAAACATTTCCCACATTCTGAACATGAAAAAGACTTCTCCCCTGTGTGGATTCTCTGGTGCTTAACACAATCTGATTTATTGTTAAAACATTTCCCACATTCTAAACATGAAAAAGGCTTCTCCCCTGTGTGGATTCTCTGGTGCTTAACACAATCTGATTTATTGTTAAAACATATCCCACATTCTAAACATGAAAAAGGCTTCTCCCCTGTGTGGATTCTCTGGTGCTTAACACAATCTGATTTATTGTTAAAACATTTCCCACATTCTAAACATGAAAAAGGCTTCTCCCCTGTGTGATTTCTCTGGTGCTTAACACAATCTGATTTATTGTTAAAACATATCCCACATTCTGAACAGGAAAAAGGCTTCTCCCCTGTGTGAGTTCTTTGGTGGATAACAAAATGTGATTTCTGTGCAAAACATTTCCCACATTCTGAACATGAAAAAGGCTTCTCCCCTGTGTGAGTTCTCTGGTGAGTAACAAAACGCGATTTCCATGTTAAATACTTCCCACATTCTGAACAGGAAAAAGGCTTCTCCCCTGTGTGAGTTCTCTGGTGGTTAACAAAATTTGATTTATGTGCAAAATTTTTCCACATTCTGAACAGTAAAAAGGTTTCGCTCCTGTGTGAATTCTCTGGTGAGTAATAAAATTTGATTTCCATGTAAAACATTTCCCACATTCTGAACATGAAAATGACTTCTTTGCTTTAGGAGCAGTTTGTTTTTTAATGCCTCTTTTGTGACTTTGATTTTCCTTAGTAGTCGGTAATGAATCAGAAGATGGGACCTGTTTCATAGGATCAGATGACAGATCTTTGCTGTGAATGGATGATGATATATCTGGAGTAATAGCAATCACTTCAGTTGTATCTTGTAGGATCTTAAGATCATCAGATTTAAAAGTTGAAGATGTCAGCTGTCCCTCTGATCTCCTGGTACAGTCATCTGCTAAGACCAAAAAAAAATTATTTTAATAAAATATCGTTGAGTTTTATATTTTTGAACATTTCTACTTAAACTGTCCATAAAAATGGCAAGCTATGTAAAAACTTTAATTATTTACCAAGACAATGACAGTTCACAGTCTAATAGAAAACCTTGTTGGATGAGCCAGTAGTGTGCGGTGTTCAACTGTCTGTTCATTCTGCCTCCCAAATATCGAATAAAAAGAAACCAATCAATGTTATGTAGGTGAAAATAATACCAATTCTCATCTCACAAAAAACAAGTCCCCACTCAGGTCCATCACCTGTCAATGGAAAAACAGAGGTTCCCGCACTATTAGTGGCTCAAAGGCTGTTGAAAAGCAACAAGGTTTCTATAAACCAATCCAGCAAAATCCGCTCTCACTTCGGAGTCTTGCAGTGTGCACAAACAACATTTAGGATCCCTGTATTTAGCAATATTATAGTGAGAAGAATCCACTTAATTTGCGGTGTCTCCTGGAGGACAATCTGGGCACTATGTGCTGGGTAATAAAATGGCAAATGTCTAATTATCACTCTCCAACATCCACTGAGTGTTAATTTCCGATAAGTGGCTGTGGAGCCAAAATGTTCACTCCTGCTAAGGATTATAACCCTCAGTGAATTAATTTATAAAATGGAATCACTTTATGGGATTTCGACTGTTCTGGTTTCCTGTCATTTAGTTATATTAGGGCATATGCATATGGTGTGTCCAATCTCATCCAGGATCTGTTCCTGCTGTCCAGCTGGAGTAATCTGCTCCCTACTTCAGCCAATTGGAAAGTACCACACCCTACTAAAGCTCAAAGCACATGGCCGGAATCTGCCAGATACAGCGCTGTTCTCCTCTGGTTCAGTCCTCTGTGCTCAGCTTGCGGCTTGTGTATTTGCTTCCTGCTGTGACCGTGGCCCGTTTACTGACTACTCTTGTGTCTTCTGATTCTGTATTCTGTCCTTCTGGTTCTGACCCAGCTACCTGACTATTCTTCTTGCCATCGAACACCACAGAATAGCAGGTAACATCATGGTCCAAGCCTAGGGGTCCCAGTGTAAGTCCAGATCCATGTAATGGTGTTAGATGAGCAAGGCAATCCTTGGGATATGGAAAGCAGAGGGTGTTCATGGTGGACATCTTTTGAGCTGCCAGGTGACCATGAACAGTGCTCCCAATACATTCAAAGAAAAAAAAAGGGGGTTTCCAGCTTCCAAATGTACAAAAAAATTTATTGAAGGCATAAGAACAGAGATAAACGGACATGCCCCATAATGGCGGAAAGCAGAGCAAAGCGTTTCAAACAATACATTCTTTTTGAGCTTGAAAAAGAACGTATTGTTTGAAATGCGCTGCTCTGCTTTCCGCCATTATGGGGCATGTCCGTTTATCTCTGTTCTTATGCCCTTAATACATTTTTTATACATTTGGAAGCTAGAAACCCCCCCTTTTTTCTTTGGATGTATCTCACGTTTGGCTTGACTGAAATCCGAGCTTCCATGCACCACTATTAGCCGGGACAGGTGAGCTGGTTACTCTTTTTTCATTATACTCCCAATACATTGTGTCTGCAAACTATTCCAGCTAGATCTGCCTTCATATAGCTAAATGGCGCTCCTTCCCTTCTGAACACTGCCATGTGCCCAGACAGTAGTGTACAACAGTATACAGAGTATAGGGTGAAGCTGGAAAATAATTTGTAAGATCCATTTGTTTTCTATTATCCTTTGTGAAGAATTCCAACCTTACCACCACATAAAGTGACACACGTCAGATATTAATAATGGGGCCTGATTAGGAACTACTGAAATGATCAAACTCAACAGTCTTCCTTCATCAGTAATAAATGAGTAACTAGTGATGAAACCTCTCTGGTGTAATTAGAGTATGGGGCTCGGAGACTTCACAATCTATACTACCCTAAGCTTCAATATTTTCTGTCAGATGAGTTTCAAGAAGAAATATTAGGCATTTAAAGAGAACTGTGTATAAGGCCGGTTTCACACGTCCTGATATTTCCTGTACCGGAGATGTACATGTGTGTAATACTTGTGGCACACGTGTGACAACCATGTCCCGCCCGAGTGCAGCATCAGTATCACATGGACGGCCGGCAGGGAAGAAGCGCTACAGTAAGCGCTGTTCCCCGGCGGTGGGTGCTGAAGACACTCTCATCATTCTCCCCTGATCTGCCGGCGGGGGGAATGATGAGAGTTATATAAAAGTCAGAATGATGACAGCAGGTGCGGGCTTTTGGGACTATTACTCCCATCAATCTACACCTGCGGCTAAGAACAGTGACAGCAGGAGCGGATGATTGGAGTATTCCTCACCCACCGCCGGCGCTATAACTAAATAAATGAATGAAAAAAACGGTGTGGGTTCCCTTGTATTTTCTATAACCAATCTGGAAAACTCACAACTGGGGGCTGCAATCCTCATCTGTCAGCTTCAGCAAGGCTGGTTATCAAGAATAGAGGGCTCCTGACACTGTTTTTTTTTTAACTATTTAAATAAATAATTTTAAAAAACGGCATGGAGTCCCCCCATTTTTGACAATCAGCCTTGCTACAGCAGACAAGACAACTGGGGGCTGGTATTCTCAGGCTTGTAAGGGGCCATGGATATTGCCCCCCCAGCCTAAAAATAGCAGCCCGCAGCTGCCCGGAAAAGGCACATCTATTAGATGCACCCATTTTGGCGCTTTGCCCGGCTCTTCCCACTTAGATGTTAGTTGAGGATAACTGTGTTTGTTATTTTTGAAAAAGGAAAACTGTTTTGTTTTATTTCTACACTGTGTTCCAAATTATTATGCAAAAAATATTTCCTCATATTTTCTCTAAATTACCTGTATGAATTGCAGTCATTGTTATTTTCCAGTCATCTACTATTCTAGTATAATTGCAATGTTTTTGAACAAACTGCCTATGAAAACAGTATATTTTTTAAAATAATAAAGACTCAAAATGCATGTTCCAAATTATTATGCACAGCAGAGTTTTCAACCTTTTTATTTTTATTTTCAACAAAAAAATGGTGAATTGTGAAATTATAAGCATTATCAGCTTATTACAAAATGAAATCAAACAGTTTTCAAGTCAAAACTTTATTCTAGGTGATGTGACATTTGCACATAGGACCCCTTGTTCGAAAGAAGCTTCTGAACTCTCCCGTCCATTGAATTTGTCAGTTTTTGGATGGTTTGTGCTTCAATTGTTTTGCATGTGGACAGAATACCCTCCCAGAGCTGTTGCTTAGATGTGAGCTGCCTCCCGCCATCATAGACGCTCCTTGTGATGATGCTCCAGAGGTTCTCAATGGGGTTGAGGTCAGGGGAAGATGGTGGCCGCACCATAAGTTTGTCCTCTTTTATGCCCATAGCAGCCAGAGATGAAAATGTGTTATTTGCAGCATGAGACGGTGCATTATCATGCATGAAAATGATCTTGCAGCGGAAAGCACAGTTCTTCCTCTTGAACCATGACAGGAAGTGCTGTGTTTGTGTTTTCATCTTATTTCACCGACAATACATGTTGGGGGCTGTCTATTGCTTTGGGGTCTGCTCTGGGGCAGTTTAGATTTTCCCTTTCTTTCTTTAGGCTTATTTAGTTCTCCAGCCGTGACGAGGCGCCTAGGACCACTGTAGGCACGCTCCATGGCTACTGCTAGTTGTGTGGATAGGATCAGGGGTCTGCAATCCGCTAGTTACCAACCTCTCCGGTTTTCTGGGCTTAGCTTGCTTTTTGTTTTTTTCTCCTTGGTGACTCATTCATAACAGATTATGGAGTTCATCTTTACCCCTTCAGGGATCCTAAAGGGGCCGACAATCTCTCTCCCCATGATTCCAGCCCAAAACATTACTCCACCTCCTCCTTGTTGGCACCTTATCCGTGTTTTCATGGGGTGTCCATCAACCAGCCATCCTACACTCCATCCATCTGGACCATCGAGCGTTGCACGGCACTCATCGGTGAACAGAACAGTGTGGAAGTCAATCTTCATGTATCGTTTGGCCCACTTGTGACGAACACAGGCTGTAGAGGAGGGGGGTGGCACTGCTCTGTGTGTGTGTGAAGGGAGGAGGGATGAAGCTGCAGAGCTAGCAGCCTGGATTGTCATATCTGCCGGATCTTTCTGGAAAGTTACAACAGAAAACATCATATTTTGTGGACAAAACCCCATACCTCACAGACATTGTACATCACACCTCCCCCCTTAAGAGGGCGCTAAGGAGGCATTACCTCTCGGTAATCGGCCATGCGCACCTCAGCGGGTTCGCCCCGGCGGGACAACCCATCGGCATTGCCGTTTTCACTGCCCTTCCTGTGTTTTACAGTGAAGTCGTACTGTTGAAGGGCAAGGCTCCAGCGGAGCAACCTTCCATTGGTTCCGGACACTGTGTGCAACCAGCTCAGAGGGTTGTGGTCAGTTACCACCGTGAAGGCACGCCCGTACAGGTAGGGCTGCAAACGCTGCAGTGCCCACACCATGGCCAGACACTCCTTCTCGATGGTCGAGTATGCCACTTCCCTCGGCAAAAGTTTCTGGCTCAGGTACAACACGGGGTGTTCTTGGTCTCCCGAGTCGACCTGGCTAAGCACAGAACCGAGGCCAAACTCGCTGGCGTCGGTCTGTACCAGAAACGGGCGACTGCTGTCGACTGCTCTCAACACTGGAGAGTTGCACAGGGCTGCTTTCAAAGCTTGGAAAGCCGCCTCACAGTCATCTGTCCAGTTGACTGTTTGGGGTAGCCTCTGCTTGGTGAGGTCAGTCAAGGGTTTGGCAAGGGCGCTATAGTCCTGTACGAACCGCCTATAGTACCCTGCAGTGCCCAAGAAGGACTTCACCTGTTTCTTGGTCCTGGGGGTGGGCCAGGACACGATTGCGTCCACTTTTTCTGGCTCCGGACTCATGGAACCCCCGCCTACCCGGTGCCCCAGGTAGTGGACCTTGTGCATGCCTATCTGGCACTTCCCCGGCTTGATGGTCAGGCCTGCCTGGTGAAGACGCTTGAGCACCTCCTAGAGGTGCTGGAGGTGTTCCTCCAAGGTGGAACTGAAGACGGCAATATCGTCTAAGTACGCCACTGCGTACTCCTCCAGTCTCTCTGGAGGCGTGGGTTCGTATCCCACCGCTGCCACCAATATGTGACGAACAGCCCACCGCCGTTCGTCCACTTACGGGCGACACTAACGGGGGTCCCGCTGCCACCAAAATGCGACGGACAGCGGACCCTGTGTCACCACTATGTCACAATCCCACCACTGACACCGGTGTATCAGCGGACGGAGGGGCGTGACACAATGCCGGCACATGGCTATCACAGGCGCAGTGGGGCTTATCTTAGTTATCCCACCGCTGCCACCAATATGTGACGAACACAGGCTGTAGAGGAGGGGGGGTGGCACTGCTCTGTGTGTGTGTGAAGGGAGGAGGGATGAAGCTGCAGAGCTAGCAGCCTGGATTGTCATATCTGCCGGATCTTTCTGGAAAGTTACAACAGAAAACATCATATTTTGTGGACAAAACCCCATACCTCACAGACATTGTACATCACACCACTGGAGCCATTTCTGCTTGTGTGCAGTGGATAGAGGTGGTCGACAGGATGGCTTACGCACAGCTGCAAACCTCTGAAGGACCCTGCATCTTGTTGTTTGGGGGACGTTGGAGGCACCAGCAGCTTCAAAAATTTGTCTGCTGCTATGACAAGGCATTTTTGCAGCTGCTCTTTTAACCTGACGCAATTGCCTGTTGGAAAGAGTCCTCAATTTTTCCTTTTCAGCACGCACACGTGTGTGCTGGGAATCCGCTACATACTTCTTGATTGTGCGATGATCACAATGAAGTGTCTTGGCAATGTTGATTGTAGTCAGGACTTGACCTAAATACTCCACAATTTGTTGCTTCTCAGCAGCCGACACATCCTTTTTCTTTCCCATTTTGGCAAAAAATGTAGGCTGCTTAATAATGTGGAACAGCCTTCTTAAGTAGTCTTGCCTTTATTTGGACACACCTGATTTGCACAGGTATCTGCAATTGCTTTCAGTGATATAAAGAGCCCTGACACACATCACCATCAATGAGTTTAAATGACAAACAAAAAAATTCTAACCTTATCACTCCTAAACTCTTTTTGCATAATAATTTGGAACACAGTTTAATAAAATACTTTATTCTGACTGTGTGTTCATTTACCATGTAACTATGGGGTTAGTAATGGATAGACACCTTTCCATTACTAAGCCATGGGCTTGATGTCACCTGACAATACAAAGGTGACATCAACCCTCTAAATATGAACCCCACGTGCCACCAACTACAGGGCAAGTGGGAAGATCCGGGCAAAGCATCGGAATTGGAGCATCTAATAGATGTGCCTTTTTCAAGCAGCTGCCGGCTGGTTATTGTTTAATCTGTATTTGTAGTTTTCCGTTAAGGAGATTCTCGTGCTCTGGGGCGGGGCTGTGGGTTGGGCTGTGGGCTGGGCCTTATGTGGTGCTCTGCGTACATATTAATCTGTATTTGCTTATGAGACTGACTCCCTCCCTGCAGGTAACACTACTGACAACAGACTGCGCTTGAGTGTGCACCCCCCAACATCCAGCAACAGCACCAGTGACCGCTTACCGCTGCCAGACACCGACCCTACGCAACCGCAGGCAGGAAGCGCTGACCGTACTGTGCAACGCTTGACAGCAAACAGTGTAGAGTGCATGGCTCCCGTCGGAGACTTTGATTTACATCCACGGCTGCGGCCTTAATACCAGAACCCTCCGCCTCATCCGCTGAAACAACAGCCACCGGTACCCGGACACAGAGCAGCCCACCAAAAGGTCCCGGACTCTTCTTCACCGCTAAGAGACAGTGCCTCCGGTACATCCAGGATCGCTTCCTCAATGTGACGCGCCGTCTGCGGCGCCATCGTGGAATCTTCCAACCACCTCCCTTCGGACGACAGAGTCTGATAAGTTGAACCCTACATTTTTTCCTCTCCCGCCGTTAGCAATTCTTTTTTTGTTGTTACCATTGTTGACAGCTGAAGTCAAGCTGTCACTGCATAATATTGAACTTCCACATATTTGTCTGCGCAATACTTCTGTGCATCTTGTATATATTAACTCCCTGCGTGGAGAAAGCGTTGTTATCTTTTTCTCTGGTTATAAAAAGACACCCATTAACACTTGCTCTGCCCCGTTAGTCACTGCATCCAATGCACCTGCTAGTAACCTACAATTGGCATAGTTGGCAGGATGCAGTCTACCAGCACGGTGGCGGCAGACCAAGGAGTTGGGGACGACCCAAGGTCCAGGATATCATTGGGGCCATGCTGAATAATCTGCCAAAGTACACCGGTAGTAACACCATGCTGCGGAGCTGGACCAAGCAGATACGGGGCATGATGAGAATGCACCCGATGACCCCTGCTTTAGAGGCTGAGGTGGCCATTATGACCTTAGATGTGGAAGCCCGGGACTCGGTAATTTTACGGACCCCTAGCTAACGCGATACCTTCGGCAAGGTTCTGCAGATCCTAGAGGAGACTCATGGGGACCCAACTGATGTAGAGGAACTGAGGACTCACCTATTCAGCCGTATACAGAGGGAAGGTGAAACTGTGACCCAACATATGAACGCTCTGCAAGAACTTAATACCGCCACTGTTAGAAAGAACAGTGTGGGAGTGGACCCCATAGACGTAACTTTGCGAGACCTCTTAGTGACTGGACTGCGTGATACCCTGACAAAGCAGGCCTTGCGGGAGCGAGTATGGGTGAATCCTCACCAGACGTTTTCCAAAATAGGGAGTGAGGCGCGCACACGGGAGCAGGAGTAGGGGGTGGCAGTCCCAGTGGGGACGGCTCAGTGCACTGAAGCATCTGTGAGTGCGGTGGCCAAGCCCCAACGGTTTGAAGAAATGAGAAAAGAACTGCAGGACATAAAAAAAGAGTTGGCGGAAGTTAAGAGAAAGGCTGAAGCTGCTGTGACTCGCTCTGGGGCAGAGCCCTGCCATGATTCCAGAATGTACCGACAACAGCGACCCCTCACCTGTTATGAATATGGGGAAACAGGACACCTGACACGAAAATGTCCATGGCGAGGGAGAAACCAATATCGCTGCCCGTTAAACTAGAGGGCTCTGAGCTGGGGGGACTCTGCTTAGGAGCCAGAACAGATACGGGGGAGTAGTGGAAGTGCCACAAATTTAGTGTCTACGTGCCCGTTGATCTGGGCAGAATTCGAGGGGTGTGCTGCGCAATGTTTGGTGGATACAGTGTCCCAAGTGACTACCATGCCTGAGGCCTATTTCTGGTAACACTTCCCTGAAGCTATGAGACCTGAATGGGGAACCGTGATAAAATTGATGGTTGCCAATCCCGGTTGCAGGGGTAGCTTGGATGCAGATTTCTCTCTGTCGCAAAGACCTAGGACGGAGGGGTGTGGTCCTGACTCAAGGGGAGGAGACCCATGAACATACAGTCACATTAGGGATGTATATGCTAAAAAAGTTCGGAAGTCTCCTTTTCAATGAGCCCTCCCAAGAAATCCTGAAGCAATGGAGCTCCCACACCCCCCTCAGAGGAAAATCTTCCAACAGCTGGTGCGGGTAGCCCAAGCCCAGAAGTCGTGCCGAGAGGGAGAAGTGCTGGGGAAAGTGATTGCACCCTCGTCAGCGAAACTCGTGTTACTACCCGGACAAACATTAATCTCTCTGCCCGTCTGGGGTCGCATTCCCTTGGAAGGGGTGGAGATACAGATTGAGCCTTCTTTCTCGGAGCAGTTACCCTCGGGATTCTTGGTAGCCTGCTCTTTGGCTACAGTAAGAGGCGGGGCTGTTCCCGTTCGGTGTGTAAACCTAGAAGATCGAGATATCACCTTGTGGCCCCAAAGTGAAGTGGCCAAGGTAATGGGTTTGACTGAAGACATTCTGCCCTCCCAGATACTGCAACTGGAAGCTTGTTGGGGGGACCCCTAGACAGTGACAGTGATTTTAACCATGGCTACAGAGCCGGAACCTACCCTAGAGGGGCAAGTAATCCTGGAGCAGATGCGGGCTGAGCTCTCAGAGCTCACTCCGTCTCAGGTGCAGCAAGTAAAAAACTTCTTGGGACGATATAGAGAGGTGTTTGCCCGTCATGAGGATGATTTCGGTTGTACCACGGCCATTACTCACGAAATTCCAACTGGAGACTCCGCACCCATTGGGGAACGTTACCAGCAAATTCCCCCACAGCTGTATCAGGAGGTGAAGACGATGTTGGGACAGATGTTGCAAAAGGTTGTCAACCGAGAGAGCAAAGCCCATGGGCAGTTCCAATCTTTCTAGTGAGGAAAAAGGATGGCACTCTGCGTTTCTGCGTGGATTATCGAAAGCTTAATGCCTGTACCATAAGGGATTCATATCCGCTTCCCTGCATTAAAGAGTCCCTGTCTGCTCTAGGAAGAGCAAATTACTTCTCCACGCTCGACCTGGCCAGCGGATACTGGCAGGTGCCCATGTCAGATCAGGATCGGGCGAAGACAGTTTTCATACTACCCATGGGGTTATTTCAGTTCAATCGAATGCCCTTCGGCTTGGCCGATGCCCCCGGGACGTTCCAACGGCTGATGGAGAGATGCCTGGGCGACCTGAACTTTGAAGCTACCTTGATCTACCTGGATGACATCATGATAATGTGTGCAAACTGTAAAGCGCTGCGGAATATGTTAGCGCTATATAAAAATAAAGATTATTATTATTATTGTGTATGCGGCTTCATTTGAAGAACATCTATGACGCAGAGAGCAGATACTCAGTCGTCTCCAGAAACACGGATTAAAAGTAAAGCCACAGAAATGCCATCTATTTCATACCCAGATCGAGTACCTGGGGCATGTAGTCTCAGCAGAAGGCGTGAGGCCATCACGGGAAAGATCGCAGTCATACAGGACTGGCCTACTCCAGAAATGGTGAAGGATGTTCATGCATTCTTTGGCTTGACAGAATACTACCGTCGATTTGTGAAGAACTTTGCCCACCGAGCCCAGCCACTGCTGGATTTATTGAAAGGGGCACCGTCCAGTGCAAAGAGTTGGAAGATCCACTGGCAAGAACCGCAAGAGAAGACTTTTCAAGATCTCAAGAAGGCATTAAGCGAAGCCCGTCTTGGCTTACACGGAATTTACTCAACCGTTTATTCTCCACACTGATGGGAGTTTGCACGGACTGGGAGCTGTGTTGTCTCAGGTGCAGGGCGGACGAGAGATGGTGATCGCATACGCTAGTCGGTCCTTTCACGATTCCAAACGTAATCCTGACAACTACAGCTCCTTTAAGTTGGAGCTGCTCGCGTTGGTGTGGGCTATGACGGAGAGGTTTGCGGAATATTTGTCGAAGTCATAGTACGCATGGACTTCAACCCATTGGCGCATCTAGAAAATGTCAAATTATGGGCATGAGAACAGCGATGGGTGGCCAGAATGGCCAATTTAGGTATAAAATCGCCTACAAGAGAGGAGTGGAGAACAGCCATGCCGACTCTCTTTCCAGTATCCGCCATGCTGCCCCCGGACTGAGCAGAGATGAGGAGTTGGAAAATGAAGAGATTCCATGTTTCATGGAGCCCGCCAGGACTGTAGTGGCGACGCAGGAACAGCTGCGAGCTAAGACAACGGAAGGCATTTTGGGGCTGTCTTGGGACAAATGGGTTCAGTTACAGCAGAAAAATACAGAGCTCACCCTACTGCGATGGTGTGTAACTCAAGGAAGACTTCCCAGTACAGCCCAGAGGGGTGCTCTCTCCCCCGGAACCCTCTGGATTCTTCGCCAGTGGGAGTGACCGCAGATGAAGAACGGGCTATTATATCGGAAGATACAGCTCCAGACGGAGCTGGCTGCCACATGGCAAGTAGTAACACCTGAAACCCTACTTCCTGAAATTGCCCGTGAAGCACATGAAGGAGGAGCACATTTTGGCCCGGAGTAAACTTTCCGGTGGTTACAATGATTCATCTACCACCCTCGACTGCGGACAGAGGTTGAGAAGGCCTGCAGGAAATGCCGGCAGTGTGAACTGGCGAAGCCGCC
The DNA here is from genome assembly GCF_039654945.1 of Dendrobates tinctorius. NCBI lineage: Eukaryota > Metazoa > Chordata > Amphibia > Anura > Dendrobatidae > Dendrobates > Dendrobates tinctorius. Next base: position 4,784,757 of record NW_027362032.1, on the reverse strand, counting down.
TGAGCAAAGGGCTCCCGTCCAAACCATAGTGACATCCGCCCCCTGGAACTCTGGATGATAGATTATCACACCATTGGCCCAGCTCACCAGGGTGACGACTTCACACAGTTTGCCGTGGTGACTCCCACTCGTCACCAAACCGCAGAGTCCGCCGCTTACGCCATCTGTAAGAATTTTATTCAGATCTACGGCTGTCCCAAATGGATTCATTCGGATCGAGGTATCTGCTTCTTGGGGAAGATAATGGAGCAGTTGCATCGTCTGTATGGCATAGACATGTCTCAGACAACCCGTACCACCCGCAGCTTGTGAGAGATTCAATCGGACTCTGATTCAAATGCTTCGAACCCTAGAGGAAGACCGAAAAGCCCGTTGTCCTGAATATGTCTCCGAACTGGTTTGGGTGTACAATAATTGTGTACATCGAGTTACTGGCTACACCCTGCTGTTCAGTCGTGAAGGAAAAGAGATCACCGAGCTGGAGTTGGATCCTGAAGAAAAATATCCAGTCCAGGAGAGGACTGGAGAGATCACCGGCATTGTTTACAGACACTGCATCGGATGGTGCAAACAAGACTACGGGAGCTAGAACACTCAGTCAGGCCCCTTGCCAGGCAGCTGAGCTTCAAGTAGGAGATTGAGTACTGGTGAGAGAGAAATGTCCTCAAAACAAACTGGAACACCGTTGGGAGAAGGAACCTTATCGGGTGAAGTGACGAGTCAGTTCTGAGGGACCTGTTTACGAAATCCAGAGACCCTGTTACGAAGTCTAGAGACCCGATTTGACCAAAGGAGGTTCCTGAGGCCCTGGAGCCGACTCCAGCAGTTCTAGAAGAAAAAGAGGAAGAGGACGTCCTCACACCAAGTGACGGCCCTCCAGAAGAGTACATCTCTGGATCCCCCATCATACAGTCGGATTCCACCTCCCCAGAGAGCTCCACTACTCCTCCCAGCTTAAGACGCTCCGAATGGTCAACAGTTGGCAACCCCCCCCCGAACGTTATAAGCAAGACTAATTCGTATGGCAGAAGCGAATCCAGAGAAGGTGAAAGTTTTCTAACGCTCCCCGCAAATCTTCACCCGTGGAATGGCGAGCAAAAAGAGTGGGGGGATGTAGGAGGAAGGACCGGAACAATAAAGGCAACAGTGTCTCTGGGCCGATACCATTGGGATTGCCACTAGTGTTGAAGGGGGACAGAGAACATGAGCGGGACAGAGCTGTGACCTTTGCTGCAGGGCGGGTCTGATATAAAAAGGGGGGTGCGCGGGAACCTGGGGTCTCTGGCCGGAAGACAGGAGGTGCAGCAGGGGAAGGTTTGCTCCCTACCTGCGGGTAACACTACTGATGGCAGACTGCGCTTGAGTGCGCACCCCCAACATCCAGCAACAGCACCAGTGACCGCTTACCTCTGCCGGACGTCGACCCTACGCGACCACAGGCAGGAAGCACTGACCGTACTGTGCAACGCTTGACAGCTGACAGTGTAGAGTGCATGGCTCCCGTCGGAGACTTTGACTTTACAGCCGCGGCTGCGGCCTTGATACCGGAACCCTCCGCCTCATCCGCTGAAACAACAGCCACCGGTACCCGGACATACAGCAGCCCACCAAAAGGTCCTAGACTCTTCTTCACCGCTAAGAGACAGTGCCTCCGGTACATCCAGGACCGCTTCCTCAATGTGACGCGCCGTCTGCAGCGCCATCGTGGGATCTTCCAACCACCTCCCTCCAGATGACAGAGTCTGATAAGTTGAACCCTACGTATTTGTCCGCGCAATACTTCTGTGCATCTTGTATATATTAACTCCCTGCGTGGAGAAAGCGTTGTTATCTTTTTCTCTGGTTATATAAAGACACCCGTTAACACTTGCTCTGCCTCCTGCTCGTTACTGCATCCATCGCACCTGCTGGTAACCTACAGCCCCATCTTGTCCTGGTATGCAGGGCCCCACACTTATAAGTGGCCCCCACCCCCATTCCTATCCTGGTATGCATGGCCCCATCAGAAAACATTAAAAAAACAAACCATTACACTTACCTATCCGGCGCTCCCTTGCAGCCTCCTGCCCCAGTGCCAGCAACTGCTTTATGCTTGTAAGCAGCGCTGAGAACAGTGAGTATTCATGAATATTTATTTCTCTTAAGTAGCGGCACACGTGACCGCCGGTAGCAGCAGGAAGCCGGTGGCTGACACTGTGTGCTACTGAAGAGCAAAGAATACTCACTGCCCTTTATGTGCACAGTCCTGGCATCTGTGCTCTGCTTGTGAGCAGCACATGACATCCCTGCCATGTGCTGCTTACAAGCATATAGCAGTTGCTGGCACCGGAGCAGGACGCGAGGGAGCGCGGGGTAGGTAAGTGTAATGGTTTGTATTTTTCATGATTTCTGATGGAGCCATGCATACCAGTATAGGGATGGGGGGTGTGTGCCAATTATAAGGATGAGGCCATGCATACCAAGACCGGGGTTGGGGGGTAATCAGATCAAGATACTATTATTAAAGAGAAATGAATATCCATTGCTCTCCAAGCCCATTGGCGTGGAATGCAGTGAATATTCATTTCTCTTTAGCAGCGGAAACAGGAGTTAGCCGCAGCCACCTGCTCCAGCCTCCTGTGACCCGCTGCTCTGCCGATGCCGTTCCCCCACCTACCCACCACAGCCAGAGCCGGTACATCCGGATAATAAGACACCCCCCCATTTTCTTCAAGCATCTTATAGTCTGAAAATTACGGTAGTTTAATTGAAAAATGAGGATAAAGGGAGATTAGTTATTGTACAGAAATTAACACTTGGCCTCACTGCAGATTTAATGTTGTCGCTCATAAAAGCAAAGTTTGACCAGAAAGACTGGACCTGGTCTTGTAGACCATGAGATATTCAGCAGCAGAGAAGGGAGAGAAGATTCATCAGATAAGATCTCAGGGTTCTAGGAAGCCAACAGCATCATTACCCTCCGCTTTCTCTTACAGGGCCAGCATAAGATTCTTCTTCAAGTGATTTTCTAACCTGTCAGCACATTCTACGTACGCTGTCATTTGACTTCCAGGGAGTAGGTGGATCCTCCAGGTTGTAAGTTCTATAGAAAAGGGCTTTCAATGCCCAAAGTCATTTGAACAGTTTTGGGTGAAGGAAAATGTGTTGTAGAGAAAAAATGGTGATCATGGTAACACAGCCGGACTACACCACCGATAAAGCAGCCACAGCCGGTGACTGAGAAGAATCTGTGACTTCTCTGCATTCAGTGGTTACTACTCACCTGGGTAGTCATATGTGGGAATCTCCTCTTTACACCATTCATCACCCCTCACATATGTCTCTGTAGTGTTAATATGGGTCAGATCTTCACCCTGAAACAAATATTGTAAAAGTCACAGACAGATGGAGAAGTCCCATCTATGATCAGCTCTAATCCTGCCATCTCCACCGTTCTCATTACACAAGTATAAAACATATAATACTGGTGGATAAAACAAGACTGAGCACAAGACCTTCACAGCCGTCTACACATCATAGGGGAGAACTCCTGACACCTTCTCTCCATCTACCTGATGATCCTGAGGAGCACTGGGATCTTCTTGGTTACAGTCCTGTGGAAGAAGAGGACGGGGACATCTCTCTGGTGTTGTCCTCTTACTGGATAGATCTGGAGGAAACACATACAAGGACTGAATTCATTCTCTACATACAGATAATTATAGGCCGTGTGTATTTAGTCCTGTCTATTACCTGGTGATGTGAGGGGCTGGGGAACCTCCATTATGACGTTCTTGTACAGATCTCTGTGTCCTTCTAAATACTCCCACTCCTCCATGGAGAAATAGACAGCGACATCCTGACACCTTATAGGAACCTGACACATACAATGATACCGTCATCCCCCCGATCCGTTCATAGTGTTACTGTATAATGTCCCAGCATTCCCAGCAGTGTCACCTCTCCAGTCAGCAGCTCAATCATCTTGTAGGTGAGTTCTAGGATCTTCTGGTCATTGATGTCCTCATGGATCAGGGGGTGAGGTGGAGGCCCCGTGATTGGGCTCAGGGGTCTTCCCCATCCCTCAGACACAGGGTCCTGACAGCGATCACTAGAGGTCTTCTTCACCACTGTGTAATCCTGGTAATGGAGAGACACATTAATAAATCTCACTACAGACATTTCCAGAGTCCTCACCTCTCCAGTTCTGTCCATCTGTTATTCCCATAGATAAGAATGATGTAATGTGACGTCATCAGAATCTCTCACCTCTCCAGTGAGACGGAAGAGGATCTCTAGGGTGAGGTGTAACATCCTCTCCGCCATCTTGTCTCTGTCCATATCCATCCTTGATGGGTAAATCAGGAAAATTCTCTTTTGTAGAAGATCTTCACTGAGAGGATCCGATATTGTAGAGACCTGAATGAGAAGAAGATGATCCGATGTAACATCATAAGAATCCTGTGTAATAATACAATTACTGGAGATAATAAGGGAAACATAGGAGGAGATTTATTATCTTACAGGGTTTAGTTTTCTTCCCTGACATCTACTAATAAAACCTATATATTTAGGCCACAGACAACAAGCAGTTTCCTCCTCGGAGTCGGCAGCTGAACACGTTCCTCATAGACTCATCTTCCATAACGCTAATTCTCGTCTCATTACCGACACTGGAATCGGCATTAGCAATACTGCAGGAGATATTCATTACACGCGACATGAGAAATAACTCCTTCATGGTGAGGACGACATCTTCATCTTCTACTGCGGCTCTAGAGACAGGTTTGGCCAGAGTCGGTCACTGCCTCCATCCCCACCGGCCGTCTATATGAAGGTTTCCCATCTTCCCCGCACTGGAATCTTCTATCACGTTAGATCTCAGCTCTGAGTCACACACAGAAGTTTGAGGCTTTTAGAAAAGATTTTTTGTTTCCACAAACACAACGGACAGAAATGATCTGATCCCAAAGTCTCCATGTACAGTGATTTATGGGGTTTATTTCTGGCCTTAGGCTTTCCCATATTACAAGATGGATGTGAAGACTTTTCTGCCCAATGATGATATAAGTATTCTCGGAGTGACGCCTTTATAACCAGATAATAGTATGTTTGCAGCTTGCAGAGCACAGCGGCTCCTTCTTCAGGCGGCTCCAACAATCCAGTCTCTCAGCACTGACAGCTTCTATGGCTGCTCTGGGGAGAAAACTATTTTTTGTCGTAAAATGTAATTATTTTTTCCTCATCGCCCAATGGTGTAAAATTCTGGGCCACAGATGAGTAATTGAGAGGTGGCGGGTGTAACATGGCGCCTCTTATTGGGGGCTCTGATAATGTGACCCCCTAACACCATAAGAGCAGACTCTGCCCTGTCAGACGGCGCTCCTTCCCTCCTGAGCAGTGTCCGGCCCCTTATGGGGTATCGGCGCTCAGGGGAAATTGTGGAACAAGTGGTTTCTGTTTTCTCCTCTTCTCCCGTGTGATAATTACAGACTCGGGGACGGAGCGACATTTTAGTGGGAACATTTCATTCCTCCGCTCAATGTTACACAATTCTGTGACCCCCTGAGGGTTAATAATCCTCCCTGCCCCCTAGATGAGCCCCCAGAGGTGGAGGGGGTAACATGGGGCCACTTGTGGGGTCTCTGCTGTTCTGGTGTCAGCGCTCTTCACACGTCACACGGCGTCCGCCGTCTATCCCCGCCACAATGGCGCCCCTTCCCTCCCGAGCCTGTGGGGTATCGGCACTCAGGAGACACGGCGCACTGTGCGGCCTCAGCGCTCCTGTCACCTGTAGGACAATGATACATTTGGGGGAAAGTCACATTTCTGTGAGGAAAACAGGAAAATTGTCATTTCTTCCTTCCACATTGCTGAAATTCCTGTCACACTGTCCGAATTCAGAGATTGTCCTGTCAGAAAGGAGAAGACAGGGAGTGAAAGGGTTAATAGGACTCACAGGAGGAACCGGCCCAGAAAACAGAAGGTCCAGGAGCATCTGCCTCATATATGGCTGCTCTGTGCACAGGACCTGTGATGAGGTCACAGGAGGGGAGGAGTCAGGGGTCACATGATCAGGGGCCTCAGTGTGCGCAGGACTCTGCTGTGCTGGTTGTCATGGTGCTGGATGAGGGGAAGTTTATGTGTGGGGTCAGGAGGGGTTTACAGGGTGGATGTAGCAGAGCCTCGTGTGTACGAGGTGTACGGAGCGGAGCCGTGTGTGTACGAGGTGTACGGAGCGGAGCCGCGTGTGTACGAGGTGTACGGAGCGGAGCCGTGTGTGTACGAGGTGTACGGAGCGGAGCCGTGTGTGTACGAGGTTTACGGAGCGGAGCCGTGTGTATACGAGGTGTACGGAGTGGAGCCGCGTGTGTACGAGGTGTACGGAGCGGAGCCGCGTGTGTACGAGGTGTACGGAGCGAAGCCGTGTGTGTACGAGGTGTACGGAGCGGAGCCGTGTGTGTACGAGGTGTACGGAGCGGAGCTGTGTGTACGAGGTGTACGGAGCGGAGCCGCGTGTGTACGAGGTCTACGGAGCGGAGCCGTGTGTGTACAAGGTGTACGGAGCGGAGCCGTGTGTGTACGAGGTGTACGGAGCGGAGCCGTGTGTGTACGAGGTGTACGGAGCGGAGTCGCGTGTGTACGAGGTGTACGGAGCGGAGCCACGTGTGTACGAGGTGTACGGAGCGGAGCTGTGTGTACGAGGTGTACGGAGCCGTGTGTGCACGAGGTCTACGGAGCGGAGCCGTGTGTGTACGAGGTGTACGGAGCGGAGCCGTGTGTGTACGAGGTGTACGGAGCGGAGCCGTGTGTGTACGAGGTGTACGGAGCGGAGCCGCGTGTGTACGAGGTGTACGGAGCGGAGCTGTGTGTACGAGGTGTACGGAGCAGAGCCGTGTGTGCACGAGGTCTACGGAGCGGAGCCGTGTGTGTACGAGATGTACGGAGCGGAGCCGTGTGTGTATGAGGTGTACGGAGCGGAGCCGTGTGTGTACGAGGTGTGCGGAGCGGAGCCCTGTGTACGAGGTGTACGGAGCGGAGCCGCATGTGTACGATGTGTACGGAGCGGAGCCGTGTGTGTACGAGGTGTACAGAGCGGAGCCGTGTGTGTACAAGGTGTACGGAGCAGAGCCGCGTGTGTACGAGATGTACGGAGCGGAGCCACGTGTGTACGAGGTGTACGGAGCGGAGCCGCGTGTGTACGAGGTGTACGGAGTGGAGCCGTGTGTGTACGAGGTGTATGGAGCGGAGCCGTGTGTGTACGACGTGTACGGAGCGGAGCCCTGTGTGTACGAGGTGTACGGAGCGGAGCCGCGTGTGTACGAGGTGTACGGAGCAGAGCCATGTATGTATAGGTGTACGGAGCGGAGACGCGTGTGTACGTGGTGTACGGCGCGGAGTCGTGTGTGTACGAGGTGTACGGAGCGGAGCCGCGTGTGTACGAGGTGCACGGAGCGGAGCCGTGTGTGTACGAGGTGTACGGAGCGGAGCCGTGCGTCTACGAGGTGTACGGAGCGGAGCCGTGTGTGTACGAGGTGTACGGAGCGGACCGTGTGTGTACGAGGTGTACGGAGCGGAGCCGTGCGTCTACGAGGTGTATGGAGCGGAGCCGTGTGTGTACGAGGTGTATGGAGCGAAGCCGTGCGTCTACGAGGTGAGCGGAGCCGTGTGTGTTCGAGGTGTACGGAGCTGAGCCGCGTGTCTACGAGATGTACGGAGCAGAGCCGCGTGTGTACGAGGTTTACGGAGCGGAGCCGTGCGTGTGCGAGGTGTACAGAGCGGTGCCGTGTGTGTGCGAGGTGTATGAAGCGGAGCCGTTTGTGTACGAGGTGTACGGAGCGGAGCCGTGTGTGTGTGCGAGGTGTACAGAGCGGAGCCGCGTGTGTATGAGGTGTACTGAGCGGAGCCGCATGTGTGCGAGGTGTACGGAGCGGAGCCGCGTGTGTATGGAGCGGAGTCGCGTGTGTACGAGGTGTACGGAGCGGAGCCGTGTGTGTACGGAGCGGAGTCGCGTGTGTACGAGGTGTACGGAGCGGAGCCCTGTGTGTACGAGGTGTACGAAGCGGAGCCATGTGTGTACGAGGTGTACGGAGCGGAGTCGCGTGTGTACGTGGTGTACAGAGCGGAGCCGCGTATGTACGAGGTGTACGGAGTGGAGCCGTGTGTGTACGGAGCCGAGTCACGTGTGTACGAGGTGTATGGAGTGGAGCCGTTTGTGTATGAGGTGAGCGGAGCCGTGTGTGTACGAGGTGTACGGAGCTGAGCCGCGTGTGTACGGAGCGGAGCCGCGTGTGTACGAGGTGTACGGAGCGGTGCCGTGCGTGTACGAGGTGTACAGAGTGGAGCCGTGTGTGTGCGAGGTGTATGAAGCGGAGCCGTTTGTGTACGAGGTGAGCGGAGCCGTTTGTGTACGAGGTGTACGGAGCGGAGCCGCGTGTGTACGAGGTGTACGGAGCGGAGCCGCATATGTACAAGGTGTATGGAGCGGAGTCGTGTGTGTGCGAGGTGTATGGAACGGAGCCGTGTGTGTACGAGGTGAGCGGAGCCATGTGTGTACGAGGTGTACGGAGCGGAGCCCTGTGTGTACGAGGTGTACGGAGCGGAGCCGCTGTGTACGAGGTGTACGGAGCGGAGCTGTGTGTGTGCAACGTGTATGGAGCGGAGCCGTGTGTGTACGAGGTGTACGGAGCGGAGCCGCTGTGTACAAGGTGTACGGAGCGGAGCTGTGTGTGTGCAACGTGTATGGAGCGGAGCCGTGTGTGTACGAGGTGAGCGGAGCCGCGTGTGTACGAGGTGTACGGAGCGGAGCCGCATGTGTACGAGGTATGCGGAGCGGAGCCGCGTGTGTAGGAGGTGTACGGATTGGAGTCGCGTGTGTAGGAGGTGTACGGAGCGGAACCGTGTGTGTACGAGGTGTACGGAGCAGAGCCGCGTGTGTACGAGGTGTACGGAGCTGAGCCGTGTGTGTACAAGGTGTACGGAGCGGAGCCATGTGTCTACGAGGTGTAAGTAGCGGAGCCATGTGTACGAGGTGTACGGAGCGGAGCCGCGTGTGTATGAGGTGTACGGAGCGGAGCCGTGTGTGTATGAGGTGTATGGAGCAGAGCCGTGTGTGTGCGAGGTGTACGGAGCGGAGCCACGTGTGTACGAGGTGTACGGAGAGGAGCTGTGTGTGTACGAGGTGTACGGAGCGGAGTAGTGTGTGTATGAGGTGTACGGAGCGGAGCCTTGTGTGTATGAGGTGTACAGAGCGGAGCCTTGTGTGTACGAGGTGTACGGAGCGGAGCCCTGTGTGTACGAGGTGTAAGGAGCGAAGCCGAGTGTGTACAAGGTCTACGGAGCGGAGCCGCATGTGTACAAGGTGTACGGAACGGAGCCGCATGTGTACAAGGTGTACGGAGCGGAGCCGCATGTGTGCGAGGTGTACGGAGCGGAGCCGTGTGTGTACGAGGTGTACGGAGCGGAGTAGTGTGTGTATGAGGTGTATAGAGCGGAGCCGTGTGTGTATGAGGTGTACGGAGCGGAGTCATATGTGCGAGGTGTACGGAGCGGAGCCCTGTGTGTACGAGGTGTACGGAGCGGAGCCCTGTGTGTACGAGGTGTACGGAGCAGAGCCGCATGTGTACGAGGTGTAAGGAGCGGAGCCGTGTGTGTACGAGGTGTACGGAGCGGAGCCGTGTGTACGAGGTGAAATGTTTTAAACTCAAATTTTTAAATTTCACAGAGAGTAAAATGGAGCCATAATTTACACAGAAATTTCTCCCAAACCTGAGGTCAGGAAAGACTGCACACGGCCGGGCTCCAATGGGTAGAGTCACTGTTTTGCTTTTGGAGCACTGATTTGGCAGTCCTCGCTTGTGGGACCAATTGTAAAGCCCCCGATGATTGTGGACAACATACAACCCCCTAAAGTGACCCCATTTCAGACACTGTACCCATCAGGAAGTCATCTAAGGGTGTAATGGGCATTTTTATCTTACAGGCATCACTTATTTCTTTACCACTTGCTGTATAGATAATATTACATTTGTTCTGAGGTGTAGCGCGGGGTTCAGCTCAGGGACATCTGAGTGGTCTCCTAACCAGGTGTTACGGTGGTCCCTCATATGTCCTCTCAGCGCCTCCCTACTCACTATGGTCACTGCAGCTTCTCAGCATGTTGCTTCCATTTAGCTTTGGGGGATTGGCCAGTCTCTACAGGAATTTATCCCTGCTGTGTCCTTCACAGATTAGGTTCCCCAGCCTATCCCGTGTCGGCAGGTCCTATATTAGGTAGCTCCACCATCCGCTTTCTGCTGGATATTGGTTCCTAGGCAGTTCACTTTGCCTGTTGTACCGCACACTTGTGTCTCTGACCCACCTATCAGCTGAGGTAGTCTTGGGGACTACCCTGGAGTAGTTCCTGGTGTCTACCGGCTGTCCAGCCTATCCTCTCCACCAGTAGCTCTAGTGAAGACCTGGTGGACACCTAGTTACACCTCTCTAGAGTAAGCCTGGCCGATCGTGTAGTGGGTCCACATCCACCAGTGTTACACCAAGTAACTGTACACACCTCACAACTTTTGAAGCACAGATAGAGGCACAGAGCATGTGGCGCACATAGCAGCAAATTTTGGCCTCACCCTAATCCACGGCCACTTACCTCTGCTTTCTCCCCCGGCAGGAGGAGTTGTCAGAGGGGCGCTGGTAGTGAGGGAAATTCAGCAGACGCCTGAGACTGCAGGGCGTAGACCTAAATCTGGGACTGTCTGCTGTATCCGGGACAGTTGGGACTAGAGAGGAGCAGGTGAATTCATGGGTCTCTGGTCCAGCGTGCGTGGGACCTGGGGATTTTTTGTGCCGTCATTCACAGTCGGAGCCTCCAGAACGTTCTCCTCTTTATGTAGCGTCACTATACGACATCCGGCTTATTTGTGTCTGTAAGGCCGTGTTCACACACTGCAGAAAAACGGTGTTTTTTGTTTTCTGCAGGATCCGCACCATCTCCAATAACGATCTTCTCCCCCTTATTTGATGCGTTCTTGGTGCAGATGTGAAGCCGCGTTTTTAATGTGCTTTTTAGAGGACAGAAAAGCTTTGATTCTGCACTTAATAAAGTTTCTGCAGTTTTTTACCTGCGATTTTATTAGAGAGAGAAAAGCCCCAAATCGGCACAGATCAGCCGCGTGCCTTGGGCGCACAGTGGGCGCCTTTTATGGCAAAGTAGTTTTTATTAAGGATTTATTTACATAAATGGGGTAAAGAAAAAGTGGAGACAGATTATAAATACCCAGTAATACAGACAAGAACCAAACAACAGCAAAAAAGAGAAATGTAAAGTCATGAAAGAGGCAGAATAAAGGGGAGAAAGGGTTAAGGAGGAGAACGGGGAAGGAAAAATAGGGTTTTTCAACCCCTTAGAGACCTTGTGTTTCTGTTTTTCGCTCCCCTTCTTCCCACAGCCATAACTTTGTTTCCGTCAGTATGGCCATGTGAGGGCTTGTTTGTTGCGGGACAAGTTGTGCTTTGGAATAATAATAATCTTTATTTATATAGCGCCAACATATTCAGCAGCGCTTTACAGTTTAAGGGTACATGCACACGCTGCGGAATCTGCTGCGGATTGATCAAAATACCTGCGGTTTATCTGCGGATTGGCTCTGCGGTTTTACCATCTCCACAATGGAGGAGATAGGAAACCGCTGCGGAATCTGCAGAAAGAATCCGCAGAAACATGTCAATTCTTTCTGCGGTTTAGAAACCGCAGATAATCCGCGTGGAAAATTCTGCAGCATCTGCACTGCGGTTTCCATTTTCCATAGGGAATAATGTTACTGTACACCGCAGCAGAACCCGCAGTGTGTGCACACAGCCTAAGGCTGAGTGCACACGTACTTTTTTGCCCTGCAAATTTTTCCGCGCAGAATGGAAGAAATCCGCAGGACAAATGACCTGCATTTTTCCTGCGGATTTCTTCCATTTTTAATGCGGTTTTCGCATGGTTTTTGTGTGGTTTTCCGTCTGCACAGCGTTTTTTTCTTTTTTCATAGATTTTAATGCTACTGTACATCACAATGCGGATATGCAACGTTCCTGCGCAGAAAAATCCGCTGCGGATCCGCTGGATATCCGCATCGTGTGCACACAGCCTAACAGTTTCAAAACACAAGTCATAAGTAGCAATGTTGATACAATAATTAAAGCAGAATCAGCCGCCCCTGCTGGTGAGAGCTTACACTCTACAATGAGGAGGGGAGATACAGAGGACAGGGGTGTATTTACAATGAACGACATCATTGGTTTTACCATATCGTGTACTCAAAAATGGGAAAAAAAATTCCAAGTGCGATGAAATTGCAAAAAAAGTGCAACTCCACAACTTTTTTTGGCTTTTCTTTTTGCCATATTCCCCAAATGCTAAACCTGCCCTGCCATTATGATTCTCCAGGTCATTACAGGTTCATAGACACCAAACAGGTCTCAGTTCTTTTTTATCTAAGTGGTGAAACAAAAATCCAAAATTTGTTGGGAAAAAAATATTGCGCCATTTTCTGAGGCCCGTAGCATCTACATTTTTCATGATCTTGGATTGGGTGAGGGCTTATTGTTTGCGCGCCGAGCTGAGGTTTTTATTGATCCCATGTTGGTGCAGATACGATCTTTTGATCATCCGTTATTACATTTTAATTCAATGTCGTGGCGACCAAAACACCTTAATTCTGGCATTTTGCCTTTTTTTCTCACTACACCGTCTAGTGATCGGTTTGTTCCTTTTTTTATTGATAGATCTGGCGATTCTGAACTCGGCGATACCAAATTTGTGTATGTTTGGTTTTTCTATTGTTTTATTTTGAGTGGGGTGAAAGGGGGGGATTTGAACTTTTATATTTTTTATATATTTTTAAAAACTTTTTTTTTTACTTTTGGCCTGCTTCAATAATTTCCATGGGAGACTAGAAGCTGCCATAACTTGGTCGGCTCTGCTACATACAGACGAAGATCAGGTCACCTGTATGTAGCAGAGTACCTCACTTGTACTGACGTGTGATGGGAAAGATGCGGGCTCACCACCGGAGCCGACATCAAAGGGAGAGAAGCTACCTGCACCGTACTAGGACGGTCATGAAGGGATTAAGGAAAATGGGGAAAAGGGAAAAATGAAAGGGATAGAAAGAAAATGAAAAAGATTGGTCTGCACAGGATAGGCCGGGAAAGGGGTTACGGGACACATGTAATACCTTATATATAAAACATTTAAGAGGCGGGATGGGAAGAGAAGGAATGGGAAAGGCGAGGAAAGAAAAGGGGAGAAAGGAAGAACAGCTGTAACCAGGCGGAGAGACGAGAATCTAGAGGAATCCTGACTGTTACACCATGGAAGATACTGAGTGTTGGAGTCTGATAGCGCCACAGTTCTCATGAAATCTGTGCTCTCTGTGGTCTGAAGACCCTGCGGACCTCTGGGGCTTTGATGCGTTTTCCCTTTATAGGCTTCATCTGAAAAAAATGCGCAATAATCAGGGAGGATTGTCACTACGTCATCTGGGTCAGACATTTACAGAAGAAAGAACGCAGCATTTACGCTACGTGTGAACACGTCCTCCGCATTACACATTTTGTTTCTCCCGTAATTCACCGATTCCTGTAAATAATCTGATCGCTGCGTTCTGCGGGTCATTACTGTTATATTGGCACAACTATGTCCGGGTTATTCACTGATTTGTGATGCTTATTATTTAAAAAACGCATTAAAATGACTTTTTTTTTCATTATTATTAGTAATTTTATAGGATGAAAAAATCTCTTATACTCCTCTAGAATACAGAAACATCCATTGTACACAGCAGTGTATTTCTATCCGAATAATCTGCCTGTAGTCAGAGCCTGGAATATGGATCAAGTGCACACAATCCTGCAGTCACTTCACTGGAGCTTGTGGCTCAGCAGCTTACAGTGCCTGTCAGTAATGTTGCGGCTGTGGGTTCAGGATCTGGGAGTCTAACATTAAAAAATACATATTTGTAATTACTTATTATTTTAAATACTTTTATAAGAACAAAAATATATATTTTTCTTCCCCTCAGTATACAGGCACCATAAAAAGCATTCTTATACACAATGTATTGCTATGGATATGTATACTCTGCTTCTGAGTTCATTGCCAGCAATATAGCGGTCAATATGACCAAATTCTCCCATCTCCAGCATTGTGAGCTGTGGCTCACTGGTAAAGCAGCAGCCTGTGGAGACTGAGATGGAAGCTCATAGTGCTGGGGAGACCAATCACTGAAGGGAGAGGAAGTGAATCTATAATCTAATTTATGCACTTAGCAGAGAAGCGGCCAATCCCTCCGAGCAGGAGGAGCTACAGGAGCAATGAAAATGTCAGAGAGAGGAATATAGAGGTTGGGAGAACAGCTGAGACGGGACATGACAGTCCAGCTGAATCTGAGATGGTTGGGAGCTAGACGGTTCACACTCGGAAATTCTACTAAGATGAGTGGCCAAAATTCCTCCAGAAACTCACTGCCAGTTATTGCAAGTGGTTGTTGCTGCTAAGAGTGGCCCAACCAGTTATAAGGTTTAGGGGCAATCACTTTTTCACACAGGGCCCTGAAGGTTTGGATTTCTTTTTCCCTATATAATAAACTTCTAATGGGCCTTGACATATGCTGGTGTGAGTAGCAGGACCTTGCGTGCCCTGGAAGATTTTAATCCATGATGGCATAGTGTGCTTGTAGCTCTATTACCGGCACCCCTGCATGGTGGGATGCCAGCTTACTGACTCAGACCCTCGGCACAATCCTCAGCGTTCTCCTGCTTCCTGGTTGTGTGAGCGCCGCAGCTCCAAGCGATGCACCTAGTACACACATGCGCGCACTCCCCCATTCTTAAAGGGGCAGAGCAAGTATATACTAAAAACCCTTAGCTTATTGCTCAGAGATATTTAGTATAATTACTACACCTGGAAGATGGCTTCCAGCTAATTGCTGGGAGTCATCCTATATAAAAGACTCCCTCTCCCTTAGGGATTCGCCATGCGACGTGTAGAATCATTAGTCAGTAAGGTGTACTACTAGTGAGTTATGAGGTCCCCTGGTCCTGGTTTGGCTAGTGTCCTAAACCTGTATTTCTTGCCCCAGTGTGGCCAGTCCTGAATCAGTCATCCCCTGGTCCCAGAGCAGCCAGTGTCTGAAACTCATTCCGGTGTAGCAAGTCCTGTATCCATAGTCCCCTGGATCCAGAAAGGCCAGGGCCTGAATCTCATTCCCGGAGCGGCCAGTGCTTGAAGCTTGTCCATGAGTGGCCAGTGCCTGAACATTGTCATCTGCTCTGTGTTCGACCAAACCCTGTTCCAGTATCATAGACCAGAGTGTCTTAACCTTGCCCTAATCAGTGTCAGTAACCATTCTGTAGAGGTACCAGAACTTACTAGTCTGAACAGAGACTTATCCCTATTGAGTGTCAGCTAACCTGACCTCTGGAGTCTGCAGCTGCAATATCGGGTTCTGCCCAGGAGTGGTACCTGGCGGCTACCTGCAGGTCAGTCTGTATCCACCAGTGAACACTAGGTAGCTGATTAGCTATGCACAGGCCCGGTCCTGTGATCCCAGCTCTCTTCAGGTCATTGACCCAGTCTTACCATGTAGTTCTGGGCTTTCTGACCTTTCTCAGAATCTTCCTTACCCCACGAGACGAGATCTTGCATGTAGCCCCAGAGCGAAGAAGACTGACAGTCAACTTGTGTTTCTTCCATTTTCTAAGAATTTTGTCAACAATTGTTGACTTTTCACCAAGCTGCTTGCCTATTGTGCTGCAGCCCACGCCAGCCTCGTGCAGGTCTACAATATTGTCCCTGGTGTCCTTAGACAGCTCTTTGGTCTTCGCCATGGTGGAGAGGTTGGCGTGTGACTGATTATCTGGAAAGGTGTCTTTTATACAGGTAACAAGTTCAAACCGGTTGCAGTTAATACAGGTGAGAGCAGAGTAGAAGGGCTTTTAAAGAAAAACTAACAGGTCTGAGAGAGTCTGAATTCTTGGTGGTTGGTCGGTGATCATATACTTATTTCATGCAATAAAATGCAATTTCATTATTTTAAAATCATACAATGTGATTTTCTGCTTTTTTTATTTTTAGATTTTCTGTCACCGTTGAAGTGTACCTGTGATAAATATTACAGACTTCTCCATTCTTTGTAAGAGGGAAAACTTGTAAAATCGGCAGCGTATCAAATACTTATTTTCCGCACTGTGTCAGGATCTTGGCTGTACATGTCCTTAAAGATTCATTTCTTACATTCGCATCAAGACATTTTTCAACCAAATTGTGAAGTCGTGAGCGATGAGCACGGTGAGAGATTTCACCAAGATATTGCACCTATGGAAAAAAGAGATCAAGGACAATGGAATCCATCAATGCTTGTAGATAACGTTGGACCATTGTAGGAGATGACCCGGTGCAGGAGTACAAGAGACAAGAAAAAGAGCCGTCACTGAATGAGGGCCACAGTTCATAATGCAATTTCTGTGACTGTGTGTAATCCGTAATAGTGTTTAGATATGTCTTAGATATTGGAATTGCTGCTAAGCTTCCTCTAAGCATCAGACAATTGGCCTAACAAAATATCACGCATCTTTATATTTGCAAAAATAATGTTTCCGAGTCCTGAAACTTTTATGTATCAATAACATGTAGCGGTAAAAGGAAAACTTGTAGATATTGTAGAAACAAGGGACAAGTAAAATTGTCATTGTCAGACCTGAATTCAGAAGGGGAGAATCAGGAGGACACGGCTCGTTTCATAACTCAACCGGACAGCTTCTTTATAACCAATGAATTATTAAATGTTAAACAGCTACAAGTCCTACAGTCAGCGCAGAGACCATAGAGTCGGTGATAGGGGCATCACATATGACTTGGCTCCTAGAGAAAAGGAAAAACCAAGGAAAACTGAAGCACAAAAAATAGGGATCATACGAACTAAGGGGGGTAAGAGGGAAAGGTAGACATTGCTCCATGAAACTTTAAGCTGATTTTCATCATGCCGTAATTATTTAGTTTCTAATGCAGCGTAACACAATAAATAAGAGGGGTGGTGTTGTGTTTAACCCCTTTCTGACATCAGGCGTACTATTCCGTCCATGTGCCCTGGGCCAATTTGACCATTGACGGAATAGTACGTCTCGGCGATCGGCCGCGCACACGGGTGGTGTGCGGCCGATCGCGGCCAGGTGTCAGCTGATTCTCACAGTTGACACCCAGCACTAAGTGCCAGGAGCAGTCACAGACCGCTCCCGGCATTTTAACCCCCAAAATACTGCAATCGAACACGATCACAGCATTCCAGGAGCAGTCAGAGGGCTGACAGTCCCTCTGCCTTTGGATCAGAGACCCCACAACGTGACGCGAGGTCGCGATCACTGCCAATGCCGATGTTGTCATGACCAGAGCTAAGAAACTTCCTGGTCATGCGCAGTGCAAGTCAGGCAGTCTCTCAGTGTCAGGGCACTGAGTGCAGCGCTGACAGCTTCTATAGCAGGGGTGGGGAACCTCAGGCCCCAGGGCCATTTACGGCCCTCGATGACCTTTTATCAGGCCCCCAAGCAGATTCTCAGGGAATGCATTCTTGGGCAGGGAGCTGTATTTTGATTGCCAGAAGCTCATTAATTTCTTCTTGCTCTGTTCGCACACACACGCAGTGCTCACTACTGAACATTGAAGGGCATACAATGAAAGATTAAGTCATGAAACCAGTGCCAGAGTCAGGATGTACTTTGTGGGCGGAGTTTGTATGGCCCCCGAAGGATGGTATAAATATCCAAATGGCCATTGGAAGAAAGAAGGTTCCCCACCCCTGTTCTATAGCATGGGGATGCTGCTTCATCTGCCTGCCATAGAAGCGATCAGCCTGCAAAAAATGACTGTCCCATAGTGGGACAAAGTGTAAAAGATAGAATGAAATAAAAATAACATGTAACTTATTGTAAAAATAGAAAAAAATATAAAAATAATAAAAAAGTAAATTTTTATTCTAACATTAAATAAATATTTGAATAAAAAAAAATCTAAACAGTAAAAGTACACATATTTGGTATTGCCACGTCCATAGCGACCCAACCTATAAAACTGTTCCACTAGGTAACCCCTTTAGTGAACACCATAAAAGCAAAGGCAAAAAACAACGCTTTGTCATCATACCGCCAAACAAAAAGTGGAAAAACACGTGATCAATAAATAAACATGGTACCGCTGAACACGTCATCTTGTCCCGCAAAATAAAGCCCCCATACAGTGTCATCAGCGGAAAAATAAAAAAGTTATAGCTCTCAGAAAAAAGCGATGAAAAAATAATTATTTTTTATATATAATAGTTTTTATTGCATAAACATGAAAAATGATATAAATGAGGTATTGCTGTAATCGTACTGACCCGAAGAATAAAACTGCTTTATCAATTTTACCACACCTGGAATGGTATAAACGCCCCCCCCAAAAGAAATTCATGAATTGATGGTTTTTGGTCATTCTGCATCCAAAAATCAGAATAAAAAGTGATCAAAAAATGTCAAAAAATTATAGCTCTCAAAATGTGGTGATGCAAAAACTATTTTTACAATGAAAAGCATCTTTTAGTGTGTGACAGCTGCCAAGCGTAAAAACCCGCTATAACACCTCATTCACGTGTCCTGATATTTCTGGTACTGGTACTGTGGCGGCGATTGGCACAAGCAGGGGAGAATGATGAGAGTCGTGTTCAGCACCTGGCGCTGGGGAACAGCGCTTACTGTAACGCTTCTTCCCCGGTGCCAATGCGTGTCACATGAATGACATCCATGTGTTTTATGTGTGCACATATGCTGGCTGTTTTGTGGCCCACGCTGACATTAAAAATCGACGTCAGCGTGTTTTGCTCATGGACACACGGTCCGTGGAAACACACTGACATGTGCACAGACCCATTCACTTGAATAGGCAAATAGTGCTCCGTTCCTCCCGAGTCTATCCGCATGGCTGCCCAATGGTATAAAATTCTGTGACACACCTATGATGTCTATATGATCACTGCAAACCCTAGAATTCATTGAGAGGTGTAATTCATAAAATGGGGTCACTTATAGGGGGTTCTGCTGTTCTGGCACCTCATGGGCTCTCCCAGTGTGTCATGGCACCTGCAAACCATAACAGTAAAATCTAGCGCTCCTTCCCTTCTGAGCTCTGCCATGCACCTAAACAGTGGTTTACCCCCACATATGGGGTATCAGCATACTCAGGACAATTTGCACAATAACTCTTGGGGTCCAATTTCTTCTGTTACCCTTGAGAAAATAAAAAATTGGCTTAGAAAAAATCATTTTTGTGGAAAAAAATATTTTTTACTTTTATGGCTCTACGTTATAAAACTTCTGTGAAGCACTTGAGGTTCAAAGTGCTCACCACACATCTAGATAAGTTCCCTGGGGGGTCTAGTTTCCAAAATGGGGTCACTTGTGGGGGGTTTCCACTGTTTAGACACATCAGGGGCTCTTCAAACGCGACATGACACGGGCAGACCATTCCATCAAAGTCTGCATTCTAAAACGTCACTACTTCCCTTCCGAGCCCCAATGTGCACCCATACAGTACTTTTCTGCCACATATGGTGTATCAGTGTACTCAGGAGAAATTGGACAACTTTTGGGGTCCAATTTCTACTGTTGCCCTTGGGAAAATAAAATATTGGGGACTAAAAATCATGTTTTTAGAAAAAATGATTTTTATATTTTCATGCCCAGACGCTATAAACTTTAGTGAAACACCTGGGGGTTCAAAGTTCATATCACACATCTAGATAAGTTCCTTGGGGGGGTGTATTTTCCAAAAAGGGGTCACTTGTGGGGGTTTCCACTGTTTAGGCACATCAGGTGCTATCCAAACGCAACATAGCGTCCATTCTCATTTCCAGCCAATTTTGTGCTGAAAAAGTCAAACGGCGCTCCTTCCCTTCCGAGCTCTACCATGCGCCCAAACAGTGACTTACCCCCACATATCAGGTATCAGTGTACTCAGGACAAATTGCACAATAACTTTTACAGTCCAAATTCTCCTTTTACCCTTGGAGAAAAAACATAATTGGATCTGAAGTAATGTTTTTATGAAAAAAAGTTAAATGTTCATTTTTTTTTAAAACATTCCAAAAATTCCTGTGAAGCACCAGAAGGGTTAATAAACTTCTTGAATGTGGTTTTGAGCACCTTGAGGGGTGCAGTTTTCAAAATGGTATCACTTTTGGGTATTTTCTATCATATAGACCCCTCAAAGTGACTTCAAATGTGATGTGGTCCCTAAAAAAAAAATGGTGTTGTAGAAATGAGAAATCGCTGGTCAACTTCTAACTCTTATAACTTCCTATCAAAAAAATTTTGGTTCCAAAATTGTGCTGATGTAAAGTAGACATGTGGGGAATGTTATTAAGTCTTTTGTGTGACATATCTGTGTGATTAAAGGGCATGAAAATTCAAAATTGGAAAATTGCTAAATTTTCCACCAAATTTCCATTTTTTTCACAAATAAACGCAAGTCATGTCAAAGAAATTTTACCACTAACATGAAGTAAAATATATAATGAGAAAACAATGTCAGAATCACAGGGATCCATGGAAGCGTTCCAGAGTTATTATCTCATAAAGGGACAGTGGTCAGAATTGTAAAAATTGGCCCGGGCATTAACGTGCAAACCACCCTTGGGGGTAAAGGGGTTAATGGCTAACTGAAAAGATGGTAACACATTGCAAGCTTTCCAGACAATTCAGGTCTCTTCAGGCATAGAATAATACAAAATCTGAAGAATCACATAGCACAGACATAATGCAATAGGTAAGACAAATGACGTGAAGTAGAACTATCATTATGGGAGAGGGATAAACAGTGGTGGCCATAAATAATAAATATTGGAACAGTTCATAGATTAGGAGTGTGAAAGTTTTATTGTCCCCTGATAGGGGTCTGGTTCTGTGTTGTGATGCCCCACAAGGTCAGAGGAGAAAATTCCTTAATTGATATAAAAAGACATGAATCCCTGCGACACATTAATTCCTGCTTTGAGAGTGTCAAAGGCTGTCATGAGTTTATACTCCCAGATCCTTCTGTTTCTCTGAGATTTGAAGTTACCTTTTTAATACAATTTCATGTCCATGGTGCTGTGATCAGGGCTACAAAAATGTTTTGCCACAGGTAGATCTATTCTTTTTTCTCTTATTGTGTTGTTGTGAGAATTCATCCTTGTTCTAAGTTTTTGCCCTGTCTCTCCCACATACTGACCCCCAGTTGGACAGTTGGTGCAAATAATTAAGTACACCACACTTTCATACCTTACACCACTCTTAATTATTTGTGGAGCTACATTTGACATTTGCCTGCATTTTTATATCTACACATGGTTTACACAAATTATATTTTCTTGTCTTAACTCTATGCTATTTACCATTAGAAGCTGTGTAGTTTTGTAATTATCTGTATGTATACATGATTGATTACCACTTGTCTCTGTAAAAACAATCCCCTTTAATCCCTTTCCGACATTTGGCATAAATGTATTCCAATGTCGGACTCCCTTCCTTTGATGTGGGCTCCGTCACTGAGCCCACATCTTTTCCGGCACATGTCAGCTGTCAACTACTCCACCTGTGGCACGCACACAGAGATGGGGTAACAACAAGTGTAGGAAGATGACAGTCCATTGAGTCCATACAAGGTGCAAGGCCACTTGATCCGAGAATCACAACCTGGCTTCCCCAAACGTATCCATGGTTCAGTGATGGTCAATGGAGCAGATCTGTATTCTTCCAACCAAGGCTGAAAACTCCTAGGTTGTTTCCTATAGAATGATAGATCTGTGTCCGTCGTGATGGAGCCATGATGTAAATGGCTGCCGTCCTGTCTCTGGTCCTTTTGGGATGTATGGATGTCTTGGCAGAATCTCTCTGGCTGTTTCTCTCTGTCTCTTTATACAGAGGCCTGTAAAATATTTGTACACTTAACAAGTGTCCCTCATTCAGTATTTACATAAAGGGTAAGAATGGAGATGAGATTATTATAGCATTACTTGATTATTTAAACTATTTGCGTAGTTTTTCCCCTCTCTGCTTTAGAAGTCAACAAACTGGCTCCATAACACAATGTATAATTAGCATATCAGCAAACATCACTAGTGATCAAGGATAAGTGCACAATAAAAGTCAGTATTACCGGCTTACACAAACAAAAGTCTGTTTTCTTGACCAACTAGAAATCAACACTTAAATTTAAAGCCAACATACAGATAACATTCTATTATTCTTCGTTTGCTAAAAAATAGTCGTCTGGTTAATTAAGGAACAATGCTGTATGTCTTCACAATGCCAAAAGTAAAAAAAAATGTTTTTAAAAATATTAAAAAAGTAAAAATTATATAAAAGTTCAAATTCCCCCTTTTGCCCCATTTAAAATAAAACAATAAAAAAATACATAATTTGGTATTGCTGCATTCAGAATCACCCGATCTATCAACATAAAAAAAGAATTAACCCGATCACTAAACGGCGAAATGAGAAAAAACGTAAAAAAAAGCCAGAATTAAGTTTTTTTGGTCGCCACACTATTGCATTAAAATACAATAATAGGCGATCAGAAGATCGTATCTGCACCAAAATGGTATCATTAAAAACGTCAGCTCGGCCCACAAAAAATAATCCCTCACCCAACCCAAGATCATGAAAAATGAAGATGCGACGGGTATCGGAATATGGAGCAATTCTTTCATACTTTACCTAATGAAGAGGAGTTATTTTTACTGATAAATGTTTGTTTTTGGTCGTTTATTTTCTGTTGGTATTTGGTTTATTCTATAAAACTCCCATATAATATTCTCGCCTTGAATTTATCCTATAAAACTCCAATATAATATTCTCACCTTGAATTTATCCTATAAAACTCCCATATAATATTCTCACCTTGAATTTATTCTATAAAACTCCCATATAATATTCTCACCTTGAATTTATCCTATAAAACTCCCATATAATATTCTCACCTTGAATTTATCCTATAAAACTCCCATATAATATTCTCATCTTGAATTTATCCTATAAAACTCCCATATAATATTCTCACCTTGAATTTATCCTATAAAACTCCCATATAATATTCTCACCTTGAATTTATCCTGTAAAACTCCCATATAATATTCTCATCTTGAATTTATCCTATAAAACTCCCATATAATATTCTCATCTTGAATTTATCCTATAAAACTCCCATATAATATTCTCACCTTGAATTTATCCTATAAAACTCCCATATAATATTCCATTCTTGAACGCACGCCGCGTGCATCATGTTTTTGTACAATCTGTGAATAATATATATAGGTTCTCCTCGTCTGAGTTATTTTTGAAGGTCAACAAAATACGATTTTCCTGTAATTCATTTCTCACACTCTAGGTATAATAATGACTTTTCCCTGTGTGGGATTTTTGATGTTTAAAAAGGTTGTGGGTACCTGCTTTCTTGGGTCTCTTGAGGTTTTTACGTCATGTGAGCCCTGTGCCCAATCAGCGCTGACGTCACTGTCCCCACCTTCGGACAAATCAAGCATCATGAAGCTGTCAGAGAGCAGCCGCAGCCCTGGCTTCCTGTTCATGTTCAATATGTCCGAAGGAAGGAGCAGTGAAGCTGACGCTGATTGGGTGCAGGGCTCGTGTGATGTGAGAACCTCACA
Organism: Dendrobates tinctorius; assembly: GCF_039654945.1. Classification (NCBI taxonomy): domain Eukaryota; kingdom Metazoa; phylum Chordata; class Amphibia; order Anura; family Dendrobatidae; genus Dendrobates; species Dendrobates tinctorius. The sequence continues at coordinate 4,761,064 of NW_027362032.1, read as the reverse complement.
TAAGCCTCGGGACAGTGAGTCTCGACACCGCTGAAGTGGAGCCGGCACGCCAGCGGAGTATGAGTGTTTTTATTTTAATGAGGCCAAACATAAGGAATGAGTTCACTGAGAAAAAAAATTATATATACCGTGTTTTTTGGACTATAAGACACACCTAGGTTTAGAGGAAATTAGGAGAAAAAAAAATTGAAGCAAAAAATGTGGTTAATTCTGTACTTAATATCCCTTATCCTGGTATATATGGTCCCCTCATCCCTATTCTGATACACATGGCCTCCTCATCCCTATCCTAGTATGCATGGCCCTATCCTTATCCTAGTATGCAGGGTCCCATCCTATTGTGGCATGATTGGCCCCATCCCGCTCCTGGTATGCAGTGCCCCATCTCATCGTAGTATGCTTGGCCCCCATCCTTATCCTGGTATGCAGGGCCCCCATCTCTTCCTAGTATGCAGGGCACCATCACTATTCGGGTATGACTGGCCCCCCATTCCAGTCCTGGTATGCATAGCCCAATCCTTATAATTGGCCCCCATCCTGGTATCCATGGCCCCATCACAAAACATTAAAAAAAAAGCATTACACTTACCTACCCGGCGCTCCCTTGCTGAATCCTGCTCTGATACCAGCAACTGGTTCATGCTTGTAAGCAGCACATGGCAGGGACATAATGCGTTGCTCACAAGCAGAGCACAGCTGCCGGAGTACTCACCGTTAAAACTATATCAACATTATGAACATAAAAAAGGCTTCTCCCCTATGTGACATCTCTGATGTTTATTAACAGTTGATTTCCAAGTAAAATATTTCCCACATTAAGAAAATGAAAAAGGCTTCTCCCCTGTGTGACTGCTCTGATGTCTAACAAGATTCTCTTTCCGGATAAAATATTTCCCACAATCTGAACAGGAAAAAGGCTTCTCCCCTGTGTGAGTTCTATGGTGAGTAACAAGCAGTGATTTATGTGCAAAACATTTCCCACATTTTGAACAGGAAAAAGGCTTCTCTCCTGTGTGAGTTCTTTGGTGTATATCAAGATTCCCTTTCTGGTTAAAACATTTCCCACATTCTGAACATGAAAAAGTCTTCTCTCCTGTGTGAGTTCTTTGGTGTTCATTAAGATTCCCTTTCTGGTTAAAACATTTCCCACATTTTGAACAGGAAAAAGGTTTCTCCCCTGTGTGACTGCTCTGATGGCGATCAAGATGCCATTTCTGGTTAAAACATTTCCCACATTCTGAACAGGAAAATGGCTTCTCCCCCGTGTGAGTTCTCTGGTGACTAACAAGATTCCATTTCTGGTTAAAACATTTCCCACATTCTGAACAGGAAAAAGGCTTCTCTCCTGTGTGAGTTCTTTGGTGTTCATTAAAATTCCTTTTCTGGTTAAAACATTTCCCACATTCTGAACAGGAAAATGGCTTCTCCCCCGTGTGAGTTCTCTGGTGACTAACAAGATGCCATTTCTGGTTAAAACATTTCCCACATTCTGAACAGGAAAAAGGCTTCTCTCCTGTGTGAGTTCTATGGTGAATAAGAAAAAGTGATTTTTTGTGAAAACATTTCCCACATTCTGAACATGAAAAAGGCTTCTCCCCTGTGTGAGTTCTTTGGTGTTCATTAAGATGCCCTTTCTGGTTAAAACATTTCCCACATTTTGAACAGGAAAAAGGTTTCTCCCCTGTGTGACTGCTCTGATGGCGATCAAGATGCCATTTCTGGTTAAAACATTTCCCACATTCTGAACAGGAAAATGGCTTCTCCCCCATGTGAGTTCTCTGGTGACTAACAAGATGCCATTTCTGGTTAAAACATTTCCCACATTCTGAACAGGAAAAAGGCTTCTCTCCTGTGTGAGTTCTATGGTGAATAAGAAAAAGTGATTTTTTGTGAAAACATTTCCCACATTCTGAACAGGAAAATGGCTTCTCCCCTGTGTGCGTTCTATGGTGTGTAACAAAATCTGATTTATGTGTAAAACATTTCCCACATTCTGAACATGAAAAAAGCTTCTTTGCCTTAGGAGCAGTTTGTTTTTTATTGCCTCTTTTCTGACTTTGATTTTCCTTAGTAGTCAGTAATGAATCAGAAGATGGGACCTGTTTCATAGGATCAGATGACAGATCTTTGCTGTGAATGGATGATGGTATATCTGGAGTAATAGCAATCACTTCAGTTGTATCTTGTAGGATCTCAAGATCATCAGATTTAAAACTTGAAGATGTCAGCTGTCCCTCTGATCTCCTGGTACAGTCATCTGCTAAGATAAAAAAAACAATTATTTTTAATAAAATATCCTTGAGTTTTATATTTTTGAACATTTCTACTTAAACTGTCCATAAAAATGGCAAGCTATGTAAAAACTTTAATTATTTACCAAGACAATGACAGTTCACAGTCTAATAGAAAACCTTGTTGGATGAACGAGTAGTGTGTGGTGTTCAACTGTTTGGTTTCTTTTTATTCAATATTTGGGAGGCAGAATGAACAATCAATGTTATGTAGGTGAAAATAATACCAATTCTCATTTCACAAAAAACAAGATCCCACTCAGGTCCATCATCTGTCATTGGAAAAACAGAGGTTCCCACACTATTAGTGGCTCAAAGGCTGTTGAAAAGCAACAAAGTTTCCATAAACCAATCCAGCAAAATCCGCTCTCACTTCGGAGTCTTGCAGTGTGCGCAAACAACATTTAGGATCCCTGTATTTAGCAATATTATAGTGAGAAGAATCCACTTAATTTTTGGTGTGTGTCTCCTGGAGCACAATCTGGGCACTATGTGCTGGGTAATAAAATGGCAAATGTGTAATTTTCACTCTCCAACATCCACTGTGTGTTAATTTCTGGGAAGTTGCTGTGGAGTCAAAATATTCACTCCTCCTACACACGTGGTTAAAATTGTTGGTACCCCTCGTTTGATGACAGAAAAACCCACAATGGTCACAGAAATAACTTGAAAATCTGACAAAAGCAATAATAAATAAAAAATCTATGAAAATGAGCAAATGAAAGTCAGACATTGCTTTTCAACCATGATTCCACAGAATTAAAAAAAAAATAAAAGTCATGAAATAGGCCAGGACAGAAATGATGGTACCCTTAACTTAACTGCTTCATGACCACCAACGTTAGATAAACATCGGCGCTAGCAGGGCTTTGTGCAGCGCGGACGTTTGTCTACGGTCGGCGGTTTTGTGCTCATCGGGACCCCACGTACCTTATAACTAGGGGATTTCACCGCACAACGCTTCCTGTGATCCATGACCTCATCGAGACCTGATTTGTTCAGGTCCTTATGACGTCAGCATCACACCAGCCAATGAGTCAAATCACTAGGAAAGTTTGTTGCAGCAATCAACTTTCCCGGGTGATCTGCCCCATAAAAACGCTGTTTCTCCTCAGATCTCCTGTCAGTGAGAGATTAGAGGAGAAACAGTGTTACAAGTGCTGCTGGGAACAGCTGTGTCAGTCAGCGATTGTGCTATAAAGTAACAATACAGATAAGGCAGGTTAGGGTTAGTGCTATAGTTAGGGTTAGTGTTGGGATTAAAGCTAGGGTTTCTTCTAAAGTTAGGGTTAGGCTAAAGAATTAGGCTTTACTCAAATGCTTCCCCAATTATTTGGTCACGTCGTAGTTTTCAATTTCCGGTAAAAAAATAAAAATTAATAAAATGGTCCGTCAGTATTATAGTGCAGAGGAGGCTTATGCACTTTTATGTTCTGACAGTGAAGAAAGTGCAGTGACAGATGGCAATGTGGATTTCGAGGCCTTTAGTAGCAGCGACAGTGATAGCTCAGAAATGAGCAGTGATTCCGGTCCATCCTCACACACAAGGACCAGTACAACAAGAAGGACAAATAGCGCTTCTGGAGAAATGTCTCCAACTCAGGGAACAATGCCCAGTACTAGCGCTGTCCCTAGTGCTCGTGAATTGGCGCACACCAATGTCCAAGGGGCTTTGCCTCTTGATGTAGCATTTCCCAGATGGGAGGCTTCAGATTCGGCTACTCCATTCATCTCTAATTTTAATGCCATTCCTGGTATAAATGTGGAGGTGGAAAATTTTGGAACAATTATTTTTTTAAATTTGTTTATGACAGATAGCTTGCTAGAGCATATTGTCCTACAAATTTATATGTGTCCCAATTCATCAGCCAGAATCTACGATCCTATTATGCTAGGTCACATTTATCAACACCAACTAATGTCCTAGAAATGAAAAAATTTTTAGGACTTACAGTCGCTATGGGGCTTGTTAAAAAAATGAGCATTCAGTCCTATTGGTCCAACCGCCCTGTTCAAGCCACCCCTATGTTTCCTGCCGTTCTTCCTAGGACCCGTTATGAAATGCTCATGAGATTTTGGCATTTTAATGACAATAGTCAATGCCTGCCCGGAAATGCCCCAGAACATGACAGACTATTCAAAATCAGACCCATCATCGAAGACTTGACAGAAAAGTTCTTAAAGCTCTACACCCCAACAGAAATCATTTCCATTGATGAGCCCCTTGTAAAATTGAAAGGAAGACTGCACCTCAAGCAATTTATTCCTTCTAAAAGGGCAAGGTTCAGAATAAAGCTCTATAAAATGTGTGAGAGTTCAACCGGAAACACATCAGCTTTTCACATTTATGAGGGGAAAGATAGCCAAGTAAACCCACCAGGAGGCCCTACTTATCTGGGGACATCTGGAAAAATGGTTTGGGAGCTGATAACTCCATTTTTACGAAAAGGCTACAATCTGTATGTTGACAACTACTACACCAGCATACCCCTATTTAAAAGTCTGGTTGAACATTAGGGGCTTGTGGGACCATTCACAAAAACCGTCAGGGGTTTCCACAATCATTGCTCAGCAAAAAGTTCTGAAAGGGGCAGTCAGGGGCTTTACACAATGGAGAGCTGCTTGTCCTTAAGTATAAGGATAAAGATATTTTTATCCTGAGCTCGATCCACACAGATGCCACAAGGGCCACTGCAGACCAACGGGGATCCACTACTCCAAAACCTGTGTCTGTCATTGACTACAACAAATATATGGGGGTGTGGACCTTGCAGATCAGGTTCTACAGCCATACCAGGCATCAAGAGAATCATATATCTGGTATAAAAAGTTAGTCATGTATTTGTTTCAGGTGGCCACATATAATTATTTTGTGTTATACAAAAAAGCCGGAAATGCAGATACTTTCCTTAATTATCAGGAAAAGGTCACTGAAAATCTTGTTTTTGATAATTTTGTCCCCGCCAATCCTTTAGAATGTGAAGATGTTAGAAGACTCACTGAGCGACATTTTATTGCACTCATCCCAGTAACTGAAACAAGAAAGAAGCCCCAGAGAAGATGTCGTGTATGCTCCTAGAGAGGAATGAGGCATGATCCCCGCTATTATTACCCACAATGCCCATCACTGCCAGCCTTATGCCTCCATGACGGCTTTACAATCTTCCACACAGAACCACGTTTTTGAACTGTTTTGACATTCAAGCATTTGGTTTATTTAGTGACAGACACATTTGAGTAGAGCTGATGTAACAATTTCCGGGGGTAGGTGGGGGGGAGGTCTCCAGAGACACAAGCTCGGCACAATATATTGGGCACTACAATGACATTTTGGCAATTTTTGCTCTGAAACTTCTACGAGTTTCTGGAAATCATCCATGTAGTGAAAATGGTCACTATATCCATAGATGAAATCCCAGAGGGGTGTCATTTCCAAAATGGGGTCACTTCAGGGGGGAATTCATCTATGGGTGTAGTGACCATTTACCTATCTACCTATTTTCCAATGTAAAATCTGGGGTTAAAACAACATTTTAGTGGTAAAAATGTAATTATTTCTTCTTCACTGCCCAATGGTATAATTTTCTATGGAACAGCTGTGGGGTCAGTATGCTCACTGCACCACTAGAAGAATTCATTCAGGGAAGTATTTGGTAAAATGCAGTCACTTTTGGGGCTTATGCTGTTCTGGCACCTCAGGGGCTCTGACAATGTGACATGTCACCCACAAACAATTCCAGCAAAATCTGCTCTCCAATATGGCGCTCCTTCCCTTCCAAGCTCTGCCATGCGCCCAAGCAGTGGTTTACCCCCACATATGGGGTATTGGCGTGCTCAGGAGAAATTGCACAACAAACTGTATGGAGCAATTTCTCCTGTTACCCTTATGAAAATGCAAAATATGGAGCCAAAAAGATTTGTGAAAAATCTTTTTTTTTTTTTTTTATTTGCATGGCGCCATGTTATAAACGTCTGTGAAGCACCTGTGGGTTCAAGGTGCTCAATATACATCTGGATAAGTTCCCTAAGGGGTCTAGTTTAAAAAATGGGGTCCCTTTTTGGGAGTTTCCACTGTTTAGGCACATCAGGGGCTCTCCAAACACGACATGGCAACCGCTAATTATTACAGCATATTTTACATTCAAAAAGTCAAATGCTGCGCCTTCCCTTCCGAACCCTGCCGTGTACCCAAACAGTAGATTTCCCCCACATATGGGGTATCGGCATGCTCAGGAGAAATTGCAAAACAAAATGTATAGTCCATTTTCTCCTGTTACCCTTGTGAAAGTAAAAAAAATTAGGTGTAAAGGAAAATTTGTGTGAAAGAAAAGTAAATGTTTATGTTTTCCTTCCACATTCCATTCATTCCTGTGAAGCACCTGAAGGGTTAATAAACTTCTTGAATGTGGTTTTGAGCCCCTTGAGGGGTGCACTCTTTAGAATGGTGTGACTTTTAGGTATTTTCTGTCATATTCACCCCCCAAACTCACTTCAAATGTGAGGTGGTCCCTAAAAAAATGGTTTTGTAAATTTTGTTGTAAAAATGAGAAATCGCTGGTCAACTTTTAACCCTTATAACTTCCTAACAATAAAAATTGATATAGTTGATATAGAGGCTACTGTGCAGGCGCCGCCATCACCGGTGACATTTTGCTGGATGTAATTTTTTTCTAAGCCTCACAATAGCCACAATATTATAGGCATTATCACCAATAATATCAATTATTATATGCATTATGTAATAATGGAGGCAGGTCAGTGAGGGGTCAGCGACCTGTCATAAGCCGATACAGATGAATATGTAATCAGAGCACCACATAAAGCCCCACCCACAGCCCCACCCACAGCCCCACCAACAGCCCCGCCCCAGAGCACGAGAATCTCATTAACTGAAAACTACAAGTAAAGATTACACAACAGTAAACCAGAGTTGCCCTCATTTATGGTGGACCATTGGAGCTACTATGGATCCTGAGCAGAAGATTAGAGAATATAATATTGCTCCCCATTTCAGGAGAGATTGTGCAGTAATCTGAATTCCTTAGGATCAAAAACAATGTAATTGGCTGTAAGTTCTATAGAAAAGGGCTTTCAATGCCCAAAGTCATTTGAACAGTTTTGGGTGGAGGAGAATGTTGTGGTCTAGAGGCAAAATGGTGATCATGGTAATACGGCCGGACTACATCACCGATAAAGCAGCCACAGCCGGTGACTGAGAGGAATCTGTGACTTCTCTGCATTCAGTGGTTACTACTCACCTGGGTAGTCATATGTGGGAATCTCCTCTTTACACCACTCATCATCTCTCACATATGTCTCTGTAGTATTAATATGGGTCAGATCTTCACCCTGAAACAAATATTGTAAAAGTCACAGACAGATGGAGAAGTCCCATCTATGATCAGCTCTAATCCTGCCATCTCCACCGCTCTCATTACACAAGTATAAAACACAGAATACTGGTGGATAAAACAAGACTGAGCACAAGACCTTCACAGCCGTCTACACATCATAGGGGAGATCTCCTGACACCTTCTCTCCATCTACCTGATGATCCTGAGGAGCACTGGGATCTTCTTGGTTACAGTCCTGTGGAAGAAGAGGACGGGGACATCTCTCTGGTGTTGTCCTCTTACTGGATAGATCTGGAGGAAACACATACAGGGACTGAATTCATTCTCTACATACAGATAATTATAGGCCGTGTGTATTTAGTCCTGTCTATTACCTGGAGATGTGAGGGGCTGGGGAACCTCCATTATGACGTTCTTGTACAGATCTCTGTGTCCTTCTAAATACTCCCACTCCTCCATGGAGAAATAGACAGCGACATCCTGACACCTTATAGGAACCTGACACATACAATGATACCGTCATCCCCCCGATCCCTTCATAGTGTTACTGTATAATGTCCCAGCATTCCCAGCGGTGTCACCTCTCCAGTCAGCAGCTCAATCATCTTGTAGATGAGTTCTAGGATCTTCTGGTCATTGATGTCCTCATGGATCAGGGGGTGAGGTGGAGGCCCCGTGATTGGGCTCAGGGGTCTTCCCCATCCCTCAGACACAGGGTCCTGACAGCGATCACTAGAGGTCTTCTTCACCACTGTGTAATCCTGGTTATGGAGAGACACATTAATAACTCTCACTACAGACATTTCCAGAGTCCTCACCTCTCCAGTTCTGTCCATCTGTTATTCCCATAGATAAGAATGATGTAATGTGACGTCATCAGAATCTCTCACCTCTCCAGTGAGATGGAAGAGGATCTCTAGGGTGAGGTGTAACATCCTCTCCGCCATCTTGTCTCTGTCCATATCCATCCTTGATGGGGAAATCAGGAAAATTCTCTTCTGTAGAAGATCTTCACTGAGAGGATCCGATATTGTAGAGACCTGAATGAGAAGAAGATGATCCGATGTAACACCATAAGAATCCTGTGTAATAATACAATTACTGGAGATAATAAGGGAAACATATGAGGAGATTTATTATCTTACAGGGTTTAGTTTTCTTCCCTGACATCTACTAATAAAACCTATATATTTAGGCCACAGACAACAAGCAGTTTCCTCCTCGGAGTCGGCAGCTGAACACGTTCCTCATAGACTCATCTTCCATAACGCTAATTCTCGTCTCATTACCGACACTGGAATCGGCATTAGCAATACTGCAGGAGAGATTCATTACACGCGACATGAGAAATAACTCCTTCATGATGAGGACGACATCTTCATCTTCTACTGCGGCTCTAGAGACAGATGTGGCCAGAGTCGGTCACTGCCTCCATCCCCACCGGCCGTCTATATGAAGGTTTCCCGTCTTCCCCGCACTGGAATCTTCTCTCCCGTTAGATCTCAGCTCTGAGTCACACACAGAAGTTTGAGGCTTTTCTGGAAGAACAGGACAGGAGAGATCTGAGGCCGATGTCTCCATGTACAGGGTTTCCCCTCGGGATAAGAGGCTTTTCTATCCCTTTCCCCCAATTAGAGGGGACACCTGTGGATATCGGGGTCTTTACCGGCTGCAGTCCTGTGGGGATTTACCCGGTAACGTGGACGTTGGACAAACGTCACCATCAATTCCCATCAGAGTGAAGGAACATCGCTCCTCTATTCAGCTCTATGGATCCAGGATGAAATCCACTGCGGCCCCTGCAAGAAAAGAGCGAAGTCTGGTGAGACCCCCGAGGCCGGAGATTTCTACAGCTGCTCTGTGCGCACAGGACCTGTGATGAGGTCACAGGAGGGGAGGAGTCAGGGGTCACATGATCAGGGGCCTCAGTGTGTGCAGGACTCTGCTGAGCTGGTTGTCATGGTGCTGGATGAGGAGAAGTTTCTGTGTGGGGTCAGGAGGGGTTTACAGGGTGGATGTAGCAGAGCCGCGCGTGTACGAGGTGTACGGAGCTGAGCCGTGTGTGTACGAGGTGTACGGAGCGGAGCCGCGTGTGTACGAGGTGTACGGAGCGGAGCCGTGTGTGTACGAGGTGTACGGAGCGGAGCCGCGTGTGTACGAGGTGTACGGAGCGGAGCCGTGTGTGTACGAGGTGTACGGAGCGGAGCCGTGTGTGTACGAGGTGTACGGAGCGGAGCCGTGTGTGTACGAGGTGTACGGAGCGGAGCCGTGTGTGTACGAGGTGTACGGAGCGGAGCAGTGTGTGTACGGTCGATACGGAGAGGAGCCGTGTGTGTACGAGGTGTACGGAGCAGAGCCGTGTGTGTACGAGGTGTACGGAGCGGAGCCGCGTGTGTACGAGGTGTACGGAGCGGAGCCGTGTGTGTACAAGGTGTACGGAGCGGAGCCGCGTGTGTACGAGGTGTACGGAGCGGAGCCGCGTGTCTACGGAGCGGAGCCGTGTGTGTACGAGGTGTACGGAGCTGAGCCGCGCGTGTACGAGGTGTACGGAGCTGAGCCGTGTGTGTACGAGGTGTACGGAGCGGAGCCGCGTGTGTACGAGGTGTACGGAGCGGAGCCGTGTGTGTACGAGGTGTACGGAGCGGAGCCGCGTGTGTACGAGGTGTACGGAGCGGAGCCGTGTGTGTACGAGGTGTACGGAGCGGAGCCGTGTGTGTACGAGGTGTACGGAGCGGAGCCGTGTGTGTACGAGGTGTACGGAGCGGAGCCGTGTGTGTACGAGGTGTACGGAGCGGAGCAGTGTGTGTACGGTCGATACGGAGAGGAGCCGTGTGTGTACGAGGTGTACGGAGCAGAGCCGTGTGTGTACGAGGTGTACGGAGCGGAGCCGCGTGTGTACGAGGTGTACGGAGCGGAGCCGTGTGTGTACAAGGTGTACGGAGCGGAGCCGCGTGTGTACGAGGTGTACGGAGCGGAGCCGCGTGTCTACGGAGCGGAGCCGTGTGTGTACGAGGTGTACGGAGCGGAGCCGCGTGTGTACGAGGTGTACGGAGCGGAGCCGCGTGTGTACGAGGTGTACGGAGCGGAGCCGCGTGTCTACGGAGCGGAGCCGTGTGTGTACGAGGTGTACGGAGCGGAGCCGCGTGTGTACGAGGTGTACGGAGCGGAGCCGCGTGTCTACGGAGCGGAGCCGTGTGTGTACGAGGTGTACGGAGCGAAGCCGTGTGTGTACGAGGTGTACGGAGCGGAGCCGTGTGTGTACGAGGTGTACGGAGCGGAGCCATGTGTGTACGAGGTGTACGGAGCGGAGCCGTGTGTGTACGAGGTGTACGGAGCGGAGCCGTGTGTGTACGAGGTGTACGGAGCGAAGCCGTGTGTGTACGAGGTGTACGGAGCGGAGCCGTGTGTGTACGAGGTGTACGGAGCGGAGCCGTGTGTGTACGAGGTGTGCGGAGCGGAGCCGTGTGTGTACGAGGTGTACGGAGCGGAGCCGTGTGTGTACGGGGGGTACGGAGCGGAGCCGTGTGTGTACGAGGTGTACGGAGCAGAGCCGTGTGTGTACGAGGTGTACGGAGCGGAGCCGCGTGTGTACGAGGTGTACGGAGCGGAGCCGCGTGTCTACGGAGCGGAGCCGTGTGTGTACGAGGTGTACGGAGCGGAGCCGCGTGTGTACGAGGTGTACGGAGCGGAGCCGCGTGTGTACGAGGTGTACGGAGCGGAGCCGCGTGTCTACGGAGCGGAGCCGTGTGTGTACGAGGTGTACGGAGCGGAGCCGCGTGTGTACGAGGTGTACGGAGCGGAGCCGCGTGTCTACGGAGCGGAGCCGTGTGTGTACGAGGTGTACGGAGCGAAGCCGTGTGTGTACGAGGTGTACGGAGCGGAGCCGTGTGTGTACGAGGTGTACGGAGCGGAGCCATGTGTGTACGAGGTGTACGGAGCGGAGCCGTGTGTGTACGAGGTGTACGGAGCGGAGCCGTGTGTGTACGAGGTGTACGGAGCGAAGCCGTGTGTGTACGAGGTGTACGGAGCGGAGCCGTGTGTGTACGAGGTGTACGGAGCGGAGCCGTGTGTGTACGAGGTGTACGGAGCGGAGCCGTGTGTGTACGAGGTGTACGGAGCGGAGCCGTGTGTGTACGGGGGGTACGGAGCGGAGCCGTGTGTGTACGAGGTGTACGGAGCAGAGCCGCGTGTGTACGAGGTGTACGGAGCGGAGCCGCGTGTCTACGGAGCGGAGCCATGTGTGTACGAGGTGTACAGAGCGGAGCCGCGTGTGTACGAGGTGTACGGAGCGGAGCCGCGTGTGTACGAGGTGTACGGAGCGAAGCCGTGTGTGTACGAGGTGTACGGAGCGGAGCCGTGTGTGTACGCGGTGTACGGAGCGGAGCCGTGTGTGTACGAGGTGTACGGAGCGGAGCCATGTATGTACGAGGTGTACGGAGTGGAGCCGTGTGTGTACGAGGTGTACGGAGCGGAGCCGTGTGTACGAGGTGTACGGAGCGGAGCCGTGTGTGTACGAGGTGTACGGAGCGGAGCCGTGTGTGTACGAGGTGTACGGAGCGGAGCCGTGTGTGTACGAGGTGTACGGAGCGGAGCCGTGTGTGTACGAGGTGTACGGAGCGGAGCCGTGTGTGTACGAGATGTACGGAGCGGAGCCGTGTGTGTACGAGGTGTACGGAGCGAAGCCGTGTGTGTACGAGGTGTACGGAGCGGAGCCGTGTGTGTACGAGGTGTACGGAGCGGAGCCGTGTTTGTGTGGACCCCTCTGTGTACTCTGTATACCCCCATCTTCGGTCACAGACCCCTGTGTACACTGTATACCCCCACCTTCAGTTGCAGACCTCTCAGTGTACGCTGTATACACCCGTATTCCCCCAGCTTCGGTCTCAGAACCCTGTGTTTTTGCTGTATACAGACATATGTTAAAGTTTGGGCACCCCTATTAATGTTAACCTTTTTTCTTTAAAACAATTTTGGTTTTTGAGCGAACCGTATATTTCTGTGATTCACCGCACTATGCTGAGCAGATGTATACAAAAAAGAAAAAAAGGGGGAAATAAATACTTAACAGCAGTTATACGTACTTACTTAAAAATGAAGTTGATGTAGAATATTCTGTGTAAGTTGAGATGTCTACGTGGTAAGTAGTTTGCAGGTTATCTGATGGGGGAGATCTCGTTTTTGATAGCTGCTGATGCTATTGGAACAATGATATATTAAGGTACCAATAAAACATACAAAAGGTCACACCACTCCTCGCATGTCCACCATACTCACTGGTTGTATCGTAACGTTTATATTCTCTTCGGGGTGTTCCCTTTATGGTGGATCAATTGATACAATACTAAATATGAAGAGAATTTCAATTACTAACAGTGACCACAACCTTGATATTCAGTCCCAGTTCCTGGGGTACATATGCACTTACTTGTGCTGGATTTGTTATGCTACCCAGGTGTAAATCCTGATAGACTCTCTATAATGGTCTTTGTTGGCTTTATTTAGAGCCGGTGCAGGGATGATATCCACTGTTGAAAAAAATGACAAAGTCAAGGTTGTGGTCACTGTTAGTAATTGAAATTCTCTTCATATTTAGTATTGTATCAATTGATCCACAATAAAGGGAACACCCCGAAGAGAATATAAACGTTACGATACAACCGGTGAGTATGGTGGACATGCGAGGAGTGGTGTGACCTTTTGTATGTTTTATTGGTACCTTAATATATCATTGTTCCAATAGCATCAGCAGCTATCAAAAACGAGATCTCCCCCATCAGATAACCTGCAAACTACTTACCACGTAGACATCTCAACTTACACAGAATATTCTACATCAACTTCATTTTTAAGTAAGTACGTATAACTGCTGTTAAGTATTTATTTCCCCATTTTTTTTTTTTGTATACATCTGCTCAGCATAGTGCGGTGAATCACACAAATATACGGTTCGCTCAGACTTTATAACAGGAGCCGACACAGTCCTGTCTCTTCACCAGCTGCATCTGAGTTTTTTGGATAGGTAGCGCCCGTGTTACTTTACCGCAATTTTGGTTTTTGCAACAGCTATTTCAGTTTCATATATCTAATACCTGATGGACTCAGTTATATTTCTGGACTCAAATGAGGTTTATTGTACTAACAGAAAATATGCAATCTGCATTTAAACAAAATTTGACTGGTGCAAAAGTATGGGCACCTCAACATAAAAGTGACATTAATATTTTGTAGATCCTCCTTTTGCAAAAATAACATTCTCTAGTCGCTTCCTGTAGCTATTAATGAGATCCTGGATCCTGGATGAAGGTATTTGTGGCCATTCCTGCTTACAAAACAATTCCAGTTCAGTTAAGTTTGATGGTCGCCGAGCATGGACAGCCCGCTTCAAATCATCCCACAGATGTTCAATGATATTCAGGTCTGGGGACTGGGATGGCCATTCCAGAACATTGTAATTGTTCCTCTGCATGAATGCCTGAGTAGATTTGGAGCGGTGTTTTGGATCATTGTCTTGCTGAAATATCCATCCCCTGCGTAACTTCAACTTCGTCACTGATTCTTGCACATTATTGTCAAGAATCTGCTGATACTGAGTTGAATCCATGCGACCCTCAACTTTAACAAGATTCCCAGTGCCAGCATTGGCCACACAGCCCCAAAGCATGATGGAACCTCCACCAAATTTTACTGTGGGTAGCATGTGTTTTTCTTGGAATGCTGTGTTTTTTAGCCTCCATGCATAACGCCTTTTTGTATGACCAAACAACTCAATCTTTGCTTCATCAGTCCACAGGACCTTCTTCCAAAATGTAACTGGCTTGTCCCAATGTGCTTTTGCAGACCTCAGGCGCCTCTGTTTGTGGCGTGCTTGCAGAAACGGCTTCTTTCGCATCACTCTCCCATACAGCTTCTCCTTGTGCAAAGTGCACTGTATTGTTGACCGATGCACAGTGACACCATCTGCAGCAAGATGAGGCTGCAGGTCTTTGGAGGTGGTCTGTGGATTGTCCTTGACTGTTCTCACCATTCTTCTTCTCTGCCTTTCTGATATTTTTCTTGGCCTGCCACTTCTGGGCTTAACAAGAACTGTACCTGTGTTCTTCCATTTCCTTACTATGCTCCTCACAGTGGAAACTGACAGGTTAAATCTCTGAGACAACTTTTTGTATCCTTCCCCTGAAAAGCTATGTTGAATAATCTTTGTTTTCAGATCATTTGATAGTTGTTTTGAGGAGCCCATGATGCCACTCTTCATAGGAAATCAAATAGGAGAACTACTTGCAAGTGGCCACCTTAAATACCTTTTCTCATGATTTGATACACCTGGCTATGAAGTTCAAAGCTCAATGAGGTTACAAAACCAATTTAGTGCTTCAGGAAGTCAGTAAAAAGTAGTTAGGAGTGTTCAATTCTAGAAAATGATAAGGGTGCCCATACTTTTGCACCGGTCAAATTTTGCTTAAATGCAGATTGCACATTTTCTGTTAGTACAATAAACCTCATTTGAATCCAGAAATATAACTGAGTCCATCAGCTATTAGATATATGAAACTGAAATAGCTGTTGCAAAAACCAAAATTGTTATAAAGAAAAAAGGTTAACATTAATAGGGGTGCCCAAACTTTAACATATGACTGTACACCAGTATATCCCCAGCTTCGATCACAGACCCCTCTCTTTACGCTGTATACACCCATATACCCCCAGCTTCAGTCGCAGACCCCTGTGTATACTGTATTCACCTGTATACCCCCAGCTTCAGTCTCAGAACCCTGTGTGTACGCTGTATACACCCGTATACCCCCAGCCTCAGTCACAGACCCTTCTGTGTATGCTGTATGCACCCGTATACCCCCAGCTTCAGTCACAGACCCCTCCGTGTACGCTGTGTACACCCGTATACCCCAGCCTCAGTCACAGACCCTTCTGTGTATGCTGTATACACCCGTATACCCCCAGCTTCGGTCGCAGACCACTCTGTGTACGCTGTACACACCCGTATACCCTCAGCTTCAGTCACAGACCCCTCTGTGTACGCTGTATACACCCGTATACCCCCAGATTCGGTCACAGCCCCCTGTGTTCACTATACACCCATATATCTCCAGTTTTGGTCGCAGACCCCTGTGTACACTGTATACACCCGTATACCACCAGGTTCGGTTGCAGACCCCTGTGTGCGCTGTATACACCTGTATACCCCCAGCTTCGGTCATAGACCCCTCTGTGTATGCTGTATACACCCGTATATTCCCAGGTTCGGTCGCAGATCCCTGTGTACTCTGTTTACACCCGTATACCCCCAGCTTTGGTCGCAGACCCCTGTGTACTCTGTATACACCCGTATACCCCCAGCTTTGGTCGCAGACCCCTGTGTACTCTGTATACTCCCAGCTTCAGTCTCAGACCCCTCTGTGTATGCTCTATACACCCATATACCCCAAGCTTTGGTCACAGACCCCTCTGTGTATGCTCTATACACCCGTATACCCCCAGCTTCGGTCACAGACCCCGCATCTCTCACACTGTAGAACTGACGCCGGACACACACGGTAAAACTGCGGTCATCGGTCTCTCATCTCTCGCACTTATACTGAAAACATAAGATGGAGTCAGACGAACCCTCCTACAAAACGTGAGAACAAAGTCATTACTACAGGACTGTGTGAGAAAGGGATTTATTCTACAAGAAACGCTGGGGCCACAAATGAGAATAACATAATGTCGTTCATCTTCTCTTTCACCATAGATATTGACAGTGAGGGCGACTTCCACTTTGCCGCAATGTGGATTTTAGTGGCCATACATAAGCAGTTTACTAGCTTCTGAAAGCTTTCTGGAAGCCGAGAAGGCCTGGTTCCCAGTAAAAGGGTAGAAGGTTCCAGAACAACCGGTCCACCATACATCTGTGCCATCAGACGCTTCACCTTCTCCCAAAGCCCAGAAACCACCGTACAAGACCACCAAATATGTCTCATGTCACCAGATATTCCACAGCCCCTAAAACAGTCTCCCGAGATTTTAGGAAAAATGCTGTGAATTTTTTCCGGTACATAATAGACTCTGTGCAATAGTTTTAAGGAGGTCTCCACAAGGGAAGTCTGGTGACTACCTCATGATAGGGTGTCACAGCTACGATACCATTCATCAATTGACTGTTCAAACCCCAGATCCTCCTCCCACTGTAACATACTGTATACTTCAATTTTTTATCATCTTGTGGAGAATTTATAGCATAGTAGATCAATGAGATCGTTCCCCTGCCCAAAGGGTCATTTAGACATTTTTTTTCAAAACTCATTGCCCTGAGAGTAGTACCGCTCGGGAGGATCTGCTTTGCAAAGTGGAAGATCTGGTTCAGTCGCATTACCTCCCTAACTGGATGTTCAAATTTTTGAACAAATTCCTGTCTGTCAAGTAAGATATTAAATGGGGAACACAAATGTTGAAGTATATGAATACCTTTCAGCTTCCACCAAGAAAAAAATTGTGGCTCAAGGTCTGGCGGGAACATGGGATTTTGTAATATAGCTGTCAGGGGAGAAGGGCTTGATTGTAAGGTATATTTAAACCGGATTTTCCTCCAAAGAAGCAACGAGTGGACTGTAAAATGAGCCACATTCATTAACCCCCGTGGAAGTCGGTCTGTGGTCCACATTAGGCCTGATAAAGAGAATGGTTTGGAGAGAAATGATTCCAGAATAACCCATCTCGGACTATTGGGATATGAACACGCACTTATTAATGGAGCAATCTGTGCCGACTTGTAATAAAGTGTAAAATTAGGGAGGGATAAACCCCCTTCTTTTCTGTGACGGAACATAAGTTTTTGCACAATTCTGGGTTGTTATCCTAGCCAAAGAAACTTAGACATCATAGAGTGTAAATGAGGGAACGTTCTGGCTGGTACCATAATTGGGAGGGACCTAAATAGATATAAGAAGCGAGGCAGTGACACCATTTTTAATGCATGTGTTCTGCCGGGCCAGGATAACTTTGAGGGAGCCCATCTATCCAGGTCCCTCTGGAAGTTTTGGATCAGTGGAGTGTAATTCCACCTAAACAGAGGTGACCTGTTGGCGGCTAAGTTGATACCCAGATATGTTAGACAATGTTCTTTGTCTATAAACCCAAAATGGAGGCTATATTACTTTGCTCTGTCTTAGGAAAATGTACAAATAATGCTTCGGGTTTATCAATGTTAATCTTTAACCCTGAGATCTTCTCAAATTCGTGAAGGAGGGAAAACAAGTGAGGGAGTGTAGTGTGGGGACTTATTAATGTTAGCAGGAGATCATCCGCAAAGAGGCTGACTTTATATTGGTCTCCCATATTCTCAGGGCCCAGGATATTCTGATCTCTCCTTATTGCTTCCACAATGGGTTCCATTGCAAGTGCAAAAAGATCCGGAGATAGAGGACAGCCCTGCCTGGTACCCTCTGAATATTAATTGGAGGGGGATGTGGTGACGGGGGTTTTACATAAGCGATAGGGCTATCATATAATAATTGGAGGCACTTTATAAGTTTAGGGGAGAATCCGACTTCCGATAGAACCGTAAAGAGATACGTCCAGGACACCGAATCGAAAGCCGTCTCAGTATCTAATGCAGGCAGGAGAAGTCGCTTTCGCTGTAGGTTAGTTGTATGAATAATATTTAACCCTCTCCTAATATTATCTGGGGCCTGTCGCGCTGGTATAAAACCAACCTGATCCCGATGGATGAGGTGAGGGAGGATTTTATTGGTCCTGTTAGTCACAATGGATGTAAAGATTTTGAAGTCAATGTATAAGAGGGATATAGGTCTATAATTTGTTGTGAGATGATCTTTCTTAGGATTAGGGATTACGGTTACATGCGCCACGTAGAGCTCAGGGGGCAGCTGTGAGCCATTTAGTAGTGAATTACAGAGGTTTTTATATGTGGTGTTTCAGCACATCGCTACATTTTTTATAATATATTGCTGTAAGACCATCCGGCCCCGGGGCCTTTCCTCTTTTTAGTTTTTTGAGTGTTGAAACTATTTCCTCCTCAGAGATGTGTAAATGGAGTTGTTGTGCCGCGGACTCAGTCAGGTTAGGTAGATGTAGTATGTGAAGGAATGACTCCAGTAGTGGGGGGGGTGATTGTGGGGGGAATACAAACTCTGGGGGTATTCATTATAAGTGCTATACATGACATCGGGGTGGGCTGAGATCTGACCCTTAGGGTCTTTTATAGAGGAGATTATATCCAGTGACTCTCTCATTCTGAGCTTACGAGCGGCATCTTATTAGGCTTATTGGCATGGTGATAAAACGCGGCTTTACTCCAAGTTAGCGCCTCTCCGTTCTGGTGGTGAGAATGGCGTCTAATTGTCATTTCATATCTTGTATTTGTGTAGATAAGTATAGGGGTGAAGAGCGCTGATTGGCCAATTCTCACTCCTGCAGTTTCTCCTCCAGTCTGGGCTGTAATTCAGACCTTTCTTCTTCCTGTCGGCCGATAACTTATCACAGAACCGGGAATAGATTTTCTGTGCGCGAGTCACATTGCTCCAAGTGAGGCCTCCTCCGCTGTGTGAGTTTAGGGGAAATTTGTTATATCTTCTCTTATAGCGGTTACATTAGAGATTTGGGCATTTTAGCTCCTGGTGTGGAGTCGATAGCACAATCATATGCCGCCATATAGTAGACGGCCGGTAACTGGTGAGAATTCCCTCATGTGTGGGGTCTATTTCCCTCCAGAGAAACCACACGTTACATTCCACACATAACACTGTGTAGAGAAGGCGGCGCGGGGTAATTGTGCCAGTAGTGAGGGGCAAATAATGGCGGGAATGTCACTGAGGAGAAGGCTCCATGGAGGTCTGCACTCTGGAGATCATGTGACCCCTGACTCCTCCCCTCCTGTGACCTCTTCACAGGTCCTGTGCACAGAGCAGCCATATATGTGGAGTGCGGATCTGCAGGTTAGTGATGGGCAGTCCGGCTCTTCTTGCTCCTTTCCCCACTTTTCTCCCTCCTGTCCCTTCACTATAAAGCCTTGGCCTCATTATACAGCTGTACAGGGGTCTAGTGAAGGCTTTTTAGCCCTTTCCTCAGACTGTAGCTCCTGGGCACAGGCCCTCACTCCTGTCCCTTCACTATAAAGCCTGGGCCTCATTATACAGCTGTACAGGGGTCTAGTGAAGGCTTTTTAGCCCTTTCCTCAGACTGTAACTCCTGGGCACAGGCCCTCACTCCTGTCCCTTCACTATAAAGCCTGGGCCTCATTATACAGCTGTACAGGGGTCTAGTGAAGACTTTTTAGCCCTTTCCTCAGACTGTAGCTCCTGGGAACAGGCCCTCACTCCTGTCCCTTCACTATAAAGCCTGGGCCTCATTATACAGCTGTACAGGGGTCTAGTGAAGGCTTTTTAGCCCTTTCCTCAGACTGTAGCTCCTGGGAACAGGCCCTCACTCCTGTCCCTTCATTATAAAGCCTGGGCCTCATTATACAGCTGTACAGGGGTCTAGTGAAGGCTTTTAGCCCTTTCCTCAGACTGTAGCTCCAGGGAACAGGCCCTCACTCCTGTCCCTTCACTATAAAGCCTGGGCCTCATTATACAGCTGTACAGGGGTCTAGTGAAGGCTTTTTAGCCCTTTCCTCAGACTGTAGCTCCTGGGAACAGGCCCTCCTGTCCCTTCACTATAAAGCCTGCACCTCATTATACAGCTGTACAGGGGTCTAGTGAAGGCTTTTTAGCCCTTTCCTCAGTCTGTAGCTCCTGGGAACAGGCCCTCACTCCTGTCCGTTCACTATAAAGCCTGGGCCTCATTATACAGCTGTACAGGGGTCTAGTGAAGGCTTTTTAGCCCTTTCCTCAGACCGTAGCTCCTGGGAACAGGCCCTCACTCCTGTCCCTTCACTATAAAGCTTGGGCCTCATTATACAGCTGTACAGGGGTCTAGTGAAGGCTTTTTAGCCCTTTCCTCAGACTGTAGCTCCTGGGAACAGGCCCTCACTCCTGTCCCTTCACTATAAAGCCTGGGTCTCATTATACAGCTGTACAGGGGTCTAGTGAAGGCTTTTTAGCCCTTTCCTCAGACTGTAGTTCCTGGGCACAGGCCCTCACTCCTGTCCCTTCACTATAAAGCCTGGGCCTCATTATACAGCTGTACAGGGGTCTAGTGAAGACTTTTTAGCCCTTTCCTCAGACTGTAGCTCCTGGGAACAGGCCCTCACTCCTGTACCTTCACTATAAAGCCTGGGCCTCATTATACAGTTGTACAGGGGTCTAGTGAAGGCTTTTTAGCCCTTTCCTCAGACTGTAGCTCCAGGGAACAGGCCCTCTCTCCTGTCCCTTCACTATAAAGCCTGGGCCTCATTATACAGCTGTACAGGGGTCTAGTGAAGACTTTTTAGCCCTTTCCTCAGACTGTAGCTCCAGGGAAAAGGCCCTCATTCCTGTCCCTTCACTATAAAGCCTGGGCCTCATTATACAGCTGTACATGGGTCTAGTGAAGACTTTTTAGCCCTTTCCTCAGACTGTAGCTCCTGGGAACAGGCCCTCACTCCTGTACATTCACTATAAAGCCTGGGCCTCATTATACAGCTGTACAGGGGTCTAGTGAAGGCTTTTTAGCCCTTTCCTCAGACTGTAGCTCCTGGGAACAGGCCCTCACTCCTGTCCCTTCACTATAAAGCCTGGGTCTCATTATACAGCTGTACAGGGGTCTAGTGAAGGCTTTTTAGCCCTTTCCTCAGACTGTAGCTCCTGGGAACAGGCCCTCCCTCCTGTCCCTTCACTATAAAGCCTGGGCCTCATTATACAGCTGTACAGGGGTCTAGTGAAGGCTTTTTAGCCCTTTCCTCAGACTGTAGCTCCTGGGAACAGGCCCTCACTCCTGTACCTTCACTATAAAGCCTGGGCCTCATTATACAGCTGTACAGGGGTCTAGTGAAGGCTTTTTAGCCCTTTCCTCAGACTGTAGCTCCTGGGAACAGGCCCTCACTCCTGTCCCTTCACTATAAAGCCTGGGTCTCATTATACAGCTGTACAGGGGTCTAGTGAAGGCTTTTTAGCCCTTTCCTCAGACTGTAGTTCCTGGGCACAGGCCCTCACTCCTGTCCCTTCACTATAAAGCCTGGGCCTCATTATACAGCTGTACAGGGGTCTAGTGAAGACTTTTTAGCCGTTTCCTCAGACTGTAGCTCCAGGGAACAGGCCCTCACTCCTGTCCCTTCACTATAAAGCCTGGGTCTCATTATACAGCTGTACAGGGGTCTAGTGAAGGCTTTTTAGCCCTTTCCTCAGACTGTAGTTCCTGGGCACAGGCCCTCACTCCTGTCCCTTCACTATAAAGCCTGGGCCTCATTATACAGCTGTACAGGGGTCTAGTGAAGACTTTTTAGCCCTTTCCTCAGACTGTAGCTCCAGGGAACAGGCCCTCACTCCTGTCCCTTCACTATAAAGCCTGGGCCTCATTATACAGCTGTACAGGGGTCTAGTGAAGACTTTTTAGCCCTTTCCTCAGACTGTAGCTCCAGGGAACAGGCCCTCACTCCTGTCCCTTCACTATAAATCCTGGGCCTCATTATACAGCTGTACAAGGGTCTAGTGAAGACTTTTTAGCCCTTTCCTCAGACTGTAGCTCCTGGGAACAGGCCCTCACTCCTGTACCTTCACTATAAAGCCTGAGCCTCATTATACAGCTGTACAGGGGTCTAGTGAAGGCTTTTTAGCCCTTTCCTCAGACTGTAGCTCCAGGGAACAGGCCCTCACTCCTGTCCCTTCACTATAAAGCCTGGGCCTCATTATACAGCTGTACAGGGGTCTAGTGAAGACTTTTTAGCCCTTTCCTCAGACTGTAGCTCCAGGGAACAGGCCCTCACTCCTGTCCCTTCACTATAAAGCCTGGGCCTCATTATACAGCTGTACAAGGGTCTAGTGAAGACTTTTTAGCCCTTTCCTCAGACTGTAGCTCCTGGGAACAGGCCCTCACTCCTGTCCCTTCACTATGAAGCCTGGGCCTCATTATGCAGCTGTACAGGGGTCTAGTGAAGGCTTTTTAGCCCTTTCCTCAGACTGTAGCTCCTGGGCACAGGCCATCACTCCTGTCCCTTCACTATAAAGCCTGGGCCTCATTATACAGCTGTACAGGGGTCTAGTGAAGGCTTTTTAGCCCTTTCCTCAGACTGTAGCTCCAGGGAACAGGCCCTCACTCCTGTCCCTTCGCTATAAAGCCTGGGCCTCATTATACAGCTGTACAGGGGTCTAGTGAAGGCTTTTTAGCCCTTTCCTCAGACTGTAGCTCCTGGGAACAGGCCCTCACTCCTGTCCCTTCACTATAAAGCCTGGGCCTCATTATACAGCTGTACAGGGGTCTAGTGAAGGCTTTTTAGCCCTTTCCTCAGACTGTAGCTCCTGGGAACAGGCCCTCCTGTCCCTTCACTATAAAGCCTGCACCTCATTATACAGCTGTACAGGGGTCTAGTGAAGGCTTTTTAGCCCTTTCCTCAGTCTGTAGCTCCTGGGAACAGGCCCTCACTCCTGTCCGTTCACTATAAAGCCTGGGCCTCATTATACAGCTGTACAGGGGTCTAGTGAAGGCTTTTTAGCCCTTTCCTCAGACCGTAGCTCCTGGGAACAGGCCCTCACTCCTGTCCCTTCACTATAAAGCTTGGGCCTCATTATACAGCTGTACAGGGGTCTAGTGAAGGCTTTTTAGCCCTTTCCTCAGACTGTAGCTCCTGGGAACAGGCCCTCACTCCTGTCCCTTCACTATAAAGCCTGGGTCTCATTATACAGCTGTACAGGGGTCTAGTGAAGGCTTTTTAGCCCTTTCCTCAGACTGTAGCTCCTGGGAACAGGCCCTCACTCCTGTCCCTTCACTATAAAGCCTGGGCCTCATTATACAGCTGTACAGGGGTCTAGTGAAGACTTTTTAGCCCTTTCCTCAGACTGTAGCTCCAGGGAAAAGGCCCTCACTCCTGTCCCTTCACTATAATGCCTGGGCCTCATTATACAGCTGTACAGGGGTCTAGTGAAGGCTTTTTAGCCCTTTCCTCAGACTGTAGCTCCTGGGAACAGGCCCTCACTCCTGTCCCTTCACTATAAAGCCTGGGTCTCATTATACAGCTGTACAGGGGTCTAGTGAAGGCTTTTTAGCCCTTTCCTCAGACTGTAGCTCCTGGGAACAGGCCCTCCCTCCTGTCCCTTCACTATAAAGCCTGGGCCTCATTATACAGCTGTACAGGGGTCTAGTGAAGGCTTTTTAGCCCTTTCCTCAGACTGTAGCTCCTGGGAACAGGCCCTCACTCCTGTACCTTCACTATAAAGCCTGGGCCTCATTATGCAGCTGTACAGGGGTCTAGTGAAGGTTTTTTAGCCCTTTCCTCAGACTGTAGCTCCTGGGAACAGGCCCTCACTCCTGTCCCTTCACTATAAAGCCTGGGTCTCATTATACAGCTGTACAGGGGTCTAGTGAAGGCTTTTTAGCCCTTTCCTCAGATTGTAGTTCCTGGGCACAGGCCCTCACTCCAGTCCCTTCACTATAAAGCCTGGGCCTCATTATACAGCTGTACAGGGGTCTAGTGAAGACTTTTTAGCCCTTTCCTCAGACTGTAGCTCCTGGGAACAGGCCCTCACTCCTGTACCTTCACTATAAAGCCTGGGCCTCATTATACAGCTGTACAGGGGTCTAGTGAAGGCTTTTTAGCCCTTTCCTCAGACTGTAGCTCCAGGGAACAGGCCCTCACTCCTGTCCCTTCACTATAAAGCCTGGGCCTCATTATACAGCTGTACAGGGGTCTAGTGAAGGCTTTTTAGCCCTTTCCTCAGACTGTAGCTCCTGGGAACAGGCCCTCACTCCTGTCCCTTCATTATAAAGCCTGGGCCTCATTATACAGCTGTACAGGGGTCTAGTGAAGGCTTTTAGCCCTTTCCTCAGACTGTAGCTCCAGGGAACAGGCCCTCACTCCTGTCCCTTCACTATAAAGCCTGGGCCTCATTATACAGCTGTACAGGGGTCTAGTGAAGGCTTTTTAGCCCTTTCCTCAGACTGTAGCTCCTGGGAACAGGCCCTCCTGTCCCTTCACTATAAAGCCTGCACCTCATTATACAGCTGTACAGGGGTCTAGTGAAGGCTTTTTAGCCCTTTCCTCAGTCTGTAGCTCCTGGGAACAGGCCCTCACTCCTGTCCGTTCACTATAAAGCCTGGGCCTCATTATACAGCTGTACAGGGGTCTAGTGAAGGCTTTTTAGCCCTTTCCTCAGACCGTAGCTCCTGGGAACAGGCCCTCACTCCTGTCCCTTCACTATAAAGCTTGGGCCTCATTATACAGCTGTACAGGGGTCTAGTGAAGGCTTTTTAGCCCTTTCCTCAGACTGTAGCTCCTGGGAACAGGCCCTCACTCCTGTCCCTTCACTATAAAGCCTGGGTCTCATTATACAGCTGTACAGGGGTCTAGTGAAGGCTTTTTAGCCCTTTCCTCAGACTGTAGTTCCTGGGCACAGGCCCTCACTCCTGTCCCTTCACTATAAAGCCTGGGCCTCATTATACAGCTGTACAGGGGTCTAGTGAAGACTTTTTAGCCCTTTCCTCAGACTGTAGCTCCTGGGAACAGGCCCTCACTCCTGTACCTTCACTATAAAGCCTGGGCCTCATTATACAGTTGTACAGGGGTCTAGTGAAGGCTTTTTAGCCCTTTCCTCAGACTGTAGCTCCAGGGAACAGGCCCTCTCTCCTGTCCCTTCACTATAAAGCCTGGGCCTCATTATACAGCTGTACAGGGGTCTAGTGAAGACTTTTTAGCCCTTTCCTCAGACTGTAGCTCCAGGGAAAAGGCCCTCATTCCTGTCCCTTCACTATAAAGCCTGGGCCTCATTATACAGCTGTACATGGGTCTAGTGAAGACTTTTTAGCCCTTTCCTCAGACTGTAGCTCCTGGGAACAGGCCCTCACTCCTGTACATTCACTATAAAGCCTGGGCCTCATTATACAGCTGTACAGGGGTCTAGTGAAGGCTTTTTAGCCCTTTCCTCAGACTGTAGCTCCTGGGAACAGGCCCTCACTCCTGTCCCTTCACTATAAAGCCTGGGTCTCATTATACAGCTGTACAGGGGTCTAGTGAAGGCTTTTTAGCCCTTTCCTCAGACTGTAGCTCCTGGGAACAGGCCCTCCCTCCTGTCCCTTCACTATAAAGCCTGGGCCTCATTATACAGCTGTACAGGGGTCTAGTGAAGGCTTTTTAGCCCTTTCCTCAGACTGTAGCTCCTGGGAACAGGCCCTCACTCCTGTACCTTCACTATAAAGCCTGGGCCTCATTATACAGCTGTACAGGGGTCTAGTGAAGGCTTTTTAGCCCTTTCCTCAGACTGTAGCTCCTGGGAACAGGCCCTCACTCCTGTCCCTTCACTATAAAGCCTGGGTCTCATTATACAGCTGTACAGGGGTCTAGTGAAGGCTTTTTAGCCCTTTCCTCAGACTGTAGTTCCTGGGCACAGGCCCTCACTCCTGTCCCTTCACTATAAAGCCTGGGCCTCATTATACAGCTGTACAGGGGTCTAGTGAAGACTTTTTAGCCCTTTCCTCAGACTGTAGCTCCTGGGAACAGGCCCTCACTCCTGTACCTTCACTATAAAGCCTGCGCCTCATTATACAGCTGTACAGGGGTCTAGTGAAGGCTTTTTAGCCCTTTCCTCAGACTGTAGCTCCAGGGAACAGGCCCTCACTCCTGTCCCTTCACTATAAAGCCTGGGCCTCATTATACAGCTGTACAGGGGTCTAGTGAAGACTTTTTAGCCCTTTCCTCAGACTGTAGCTCCAGGGAACAGGCCCTCACTCCTGTCCCTTCACTATAAATCCTGGGCCTCATTATACAGCTGTACAAGGGTCTAGTGAAGACTTTTTAGCCCTTTCCTCAGACTGTAGCTCCTGGGAACAGGCCCTCACTCCTGTACCTTCACTATAAAGCCTGGGCCTCATTATACAGCTGTACAGGGGTCTAGTGAAGGCTTTTTAGCCCTTTCCTCAGACTGTAGCTCCAGGGAACAGGCCCTCACTCCTGTCCCTTCACTATAAAGCCTGGGCCTCATTATACAGCTGTACAGGGGTCTAGTGAAGACTTTTTATCCCTTTCCTCAGACTGTAGCTCCAGGGAACAGGCCCTCACTCCTGTCCCTTCACTATAAAGCCTGGGCCTCATTATACAGCTGTACAAGGGTCTAGTGAAGACTTTTTAGCCCTTTCCTCAGACTGTAGCTCCTGGGAACAGGCCCTCACTCCTGTCCCTTCACTATGAAGCCTGGGCCTCATTATGCAGCTGTACAGGGGTCTAGTGAAGGCTTTTTAGCCCTTTCCTCAGACTGTAGCTCCTGGGCACAGGCCATCACTCCTGTCCCTTCACTATAAAGCCTGGGCCTCATTATACAGCTGTACAGGGGTCTAGTGAAGGCTTTTTAGCCCTTTCCTCAGACTGTAGCTCCAGGGAACAGGCCCTCACTCCTGTCCCTTCGCTATAAAGCCTGGGCCTCATTATACAGCTGTACAGGGGTCTAGTGAAGGCTTTTTAGCCCTTTCCTCAGACTGTAGCTCCTGGGAACAGGCCCTCACTCCTGTCCCTTCACTATAAAGCCTGGGCCTCATTATACAGCTGTACAGGGGTCTAGTGAAGGCTTTTTAGCCCTTTCCTCAGACTGTAGCTCCTGGGAACAGGCCCTCCTGTCCCTTCACTATAAAGCCTGCACCTCATTATACAGCTGTACAGGGGTCTAGTGAAGGCTTTTTAGCCCTTTCCTCAGTCTGTAGCTCCTGGGAACAGGCCCTCACTCCTGTCCGTTCACTATAAAGCCTGGGCCTCATTATACAGCTGTACAGGGGTCTAGTGAAGGCTTTTTAGCCCTTTCCTCAGACCGTAGCTCCTGGGAACAGGCACTCACTCCTGTCCCTTCACTATAAAGCTTGGGCCTCATTATACAGCTGTACAGGGGTCTAGTGAAGGCTTTTTAGCCCTTTCCTCAGACTGTAGCTCCTGGGAACAGGCCCTCACTCCTGTCCCTTCACTATAAAGCCTGGGTCTCATTATACAGCTGTACAGGGGTCTAGTGAAGGCTTTTTAGCCCTTTCCTCAGACTGTAGCTCCTGGGAACAGGCCCTCACTCCTGTCCCTTCACTATAAAGCCTGGGCTTCATTATACAGCTGTACAGGGGTCTAGTGAAGACTTTTTAGCCCTTTCCTCAGACTGTAGCTCCAGGGAAAAGGCCCTCACTCCTGTCCCTTCACTATAATGCCTGGGCCTCATTATACAGCTGTACAGGGGTCTAGTGAAGGCTTTTTAGCCCTTTCCTCAGACTGTAGCTCCTGGGAACAGGCCCTCACTCCTGTCCCTTCACTATAAAGCCTGGGTCTCATTATACAGCTGTACAGGGGTCTAGTGAAGGCTTTTTAGCCCTTTCCTCAGACTGTAGCTCCTGGGAACAGGCCCTCCCTCCTGTCCCTTCACTATAAAGCCTGGGCCTCATTATACAGCTGTACAGGGGTCTAGTGAAGGCTTTTTAGCCCTTTCCTCAGACTGTAGCTCCTGGGAACAGGCCCTCACTCCTGTACCTTCACTATAAAGCCTGGGCCTCATTATGCAGCTGTACAGGGGTCTAGTGAAGGTTTTTTAGCCCTTTCCTCAGACTGTAGCTCCTGGGAACAGGCCCTCACTCCTGTCCCTTCACTATAAAGCCTGGGTCTCATTATACAGCTGTACAGGGGTCTAGTGAAGGCTTTTTAGCCCTTTCCTCAGATTGTAGTTCCTGGGCACAGGCCCTCACTCCTGTCCCTTCACTATAAAGCCTGGGCCTCATTATACAGCTGTACAGGGGTCTAGTGAAGACTTTTTAGCCCTTTCCTCAGACTGTAGCTCCTGGGAACAGGCCCTCACTCCTGTACCTTCACTATAAAGCCTGGGCCTCATTATACAGCTGTACAGGGGTCTAGTGAAGGCTTTTTAGCCCTTTCCTCAGACTGTAGCTCCAGGGAACAGGCCCTCACTCCTGTCCCTTCACTATAAAGCCTGGGCCTCATTATACATCTGTACAGGGGTCTAGTGAAGGCTTTTTAGCCCTTTCCTCAGACTGTAGCTCCAGGGAACAGGCCATCACTCCTGTCCCTTCACTATAAAGCCTGGGCCTCATTATACAGCTGTACAGGGGTCTAGTGAAGGCTTTTTAGCCCTTTCCTCAGACTGTAGCTCCTGGGAACAGGCCCTCACTCCTGTCCCTTCATTATAAAGCCTGGGCCTCATTATACAGCTGTACAGGGGTCTAGTGAAGGCTTTTAGCCCTTTCCTCAGACTGTAGCTCCAGGGAACAGGCCCTCACTCCTGTCCCTTCACTATAAAGCCTGGGCCTCATTATACAGCTGTACAGGGGTCTAGTGAAGGCTTTTTAGCCCTTTCCTCAGACTGTAGCTCCTGGGAACAGGCCCTCCTGTCCCTTCACTATAAAGCCTGCACCTCATTATACAGCTGTACAGGGGTCTAGTGAAGGCTTTTTAGCCCTTTCCTCAGTCTGTAGCTCCTGGGAACAGGCCCTCACTCCTGTCCGTTCACTATAAAGCCTGGGCCTCATTATACAGCTGTACAGGGGTCTAGTGAAGGCTTTTTAGCACTTTCCTCAGACCGTAGCTCCTGGGAACAGGCCCTCACTCCTGTCCCTTCACTATAAAGCTTGGGCCTCATTATACAGCTGTACAGGGGTCTAGTGAAGGCTTTTTAGCCCTTTCCTCAGACTGTAGCTCCTGGGAACAGGCCCTCACTCCTGTCCCTTCACTATAAAGCCTGGGTCTCATTATACAGCTGTACAGGGGTCTAGTGAAGGCTTTTTAGCCCTTTCCTCAGACTGTAGTTCCTGGGCACAGGCCCTCACTCCTGTCCCTTCACTATAAAGCCTGGGCCTCATTATACAGCTGTACAGGGGTCTAGTGAAGACTTTTTAGCCCTTTCCTCAGACTGTAGCTCCTGGGAACAGGCCCTCACTCCTGTACCTTCACTATAAAGCCTGGGCCTCATTATACAGTTGTACAGGGGTCTAGTGAAGGCTTTTTAGCCCTATCCTCAGACTGTAGCTCCAGGGAACAGGCCCTCTCTCATGTCCCTTCACTATAAAGCCTGGGCCTCATTATACAGCTGTACAGGGGTCTAGTGAAGACTTTTTAGCCCTTTCCTCAGACTGTAGCTCCAGGGAAAAGGCCCTCATTCCTGTCCCTTCACTATAAAGCCTGGGCCTCATTATACAGCTGTACAGGGGTCTAGTGAAGACTTTTTAGCCCTTTCCTCAGACTGTAGCTCCTGGGAACAGGCCCTCACTCCTGTACATTCACTATAAAGCCTGGGCCTCATTATACAGCTGTACAGGGGTCTAGTGAAGGCTTTTTAGCCCTTTCCTCAGACTGTAGCTCCTGGGAACAGGCCCTCACTCCTGTCCCTTCACTATAAAGCCTGGGTCTCATTATACAGCTGTACAGGGGTCTAGTGAAGGCTTTTTAGTCCTTTCCTCAGACTGTAGCTCCTGGGAACAGGCCCTCCCTCCTGTCCCTTCACTATAAAGCCTGGGCCTCATTATACAGCTGTACAGGGGTCTAGTGAAGGCTTTTTAGCCCTTTCCTCAGACTGTAGCTCCTGGGAACAGGCCCTCACTCCTGTACCTTCACTATAAAGCCTGGGCCTCATTATACAGCTGTACAGGGGTCTAGTGAAGGCTTTTTAGCCCTTTCCTCAGACTGTAGCTCCTGGGAACAGGCCCTCACTCCTGTCCCTTCACTATAAAGCCTGGGTCTCATTATACAGCTGTACAGGGGTCTAGTGAAGGCTTTTTAGCCCTTTCCTCAGACTGTAGTTCCTGGGCACAGGCCCTCACTCCTGTCCCTTCACTATAAAGCCTGGGCCTCATTATACAGCTGTACAGGGGTCTAGTGAAGACTTTTTAGCCCTTTCCTCAGACTGTAGCTCCTGGGAACAGGCCCTCACTCCTGTACCTTCACTATAAAGCCTGGGCCTCATTATACAGCTGTACAGGGGTCTAGTGAAGGCTTTTTAGCCCTTTCCTCAGACTGTAGCTCCAGGGAACAGGCCCTCACTCCTGTCCCTTCACTATAAAGCCTGGGCCTCATTATACAGCTGTACAGGGGTCTAGTGAAGACTTTTTAGCCCTTTCCTCAGACTGTAGCTCCAGGGAACAGGCCCTCACTCCTGTCCCTTCACTATAAATCCTGGGCCTCATTATACAGCTGTACAAGGGTCTAGTGAAGACTTTTTAGCCCTTTCCTCAGACTGTAGCTCCTGGGAACAGGCCCTCACTCCTGTACCTTCACTATAAAGCCTGGGCCTCATTATACAGCTGTACAGGGGTCTAGTGAAGGCTTTTTAGCCCTTTCCTCAGACTGTAGCTCCAGGGAACAGGCCCTCACTCCTGTCCCTTCACTATAAAGCCTGGGCCTCATTATACAGCTGTACAGGGGTCTAGTGAAGACTTTTTATCCCTTTCCTCAGACTGTAGCTCCACGGAGCAGGCCCTCACTCCTGTCCCTTCACTATAAAGCCTGGGCCTCATTATACAGCTGTACAAGGGTCTAGTGAAGACTTTTTAGCCCTTTCCTCAGACTGTAGCTCCTGGGAACAGGCCCTCACTCCTGTCCCTTCACTATGAAGCCTGGGCCTCATTATGCAGCTGTACAGGGGTCTAGTGAAGGCTTTTTAGCCCTTTCCTCAGACTGTAGCTCCTGGGCACAGGCCATCACTCCTGTCCCTTCACTATAAAGCCTGGGCCTCATTATACAGCTGTACAGGGGTCTAGTGAAGGCTTTTAAGCCCTTTCCTCAGACTGTAGCTCCAGGGAACACGCCCTCACTCCTGTCCCTTCACTATAAAGCCTGGGCCTCATTATACAGCTGTACAGGGGTCTAGTGAAGGCTTTTTAGCCCTTTCCTCAGACCGTGGCTCCTGGGAACAGGCCCTCACTCCTGTCCCTTCACTATAAAGCTTGGGCCTCATTATACAGCTGTACAGGGGTCTAGTGAAGGCTTTTTAGCCCTTTCCTCAGACTGTAGCTCCTGGGAACAGGCCCTCACTCCTGTCCCTTCACTATAAAGCCTGGGTCTCATTATACAGCTGTACAGGGGTCTAGTGAAGGCTTTTTAGCCCTTTCCTCAGACTGTAGCTCCTGGGAACAGGCCCTCACTCCTGTCCCTTCACTATAAAGCCTGGGCCTCATTATACAGCTGTACAGGGGTCTAGTGAAGACTTTTTAGCCCTTTCCTCAGACTGTAGCTCCAGGGAAAAGGCCCTCACTCCTGTCCCTTCACTATAATGCCTGGGCCTCATTATACAGCTGTACAGGGGTCTAGTGAAGGCTTTTTAGCCCTTTCCTCAGACTGTAGCTCCTGGGAACAGGCCCTCACTCCTGTCCCTTCACTATAAAGCCTGGGTCTCATTATATAGCTGTACAGGGGTCTAGTGAAGGCTTTTTAGCCCTTTCCTCAGACTGTAGCTCCTGGGAACAGGCCCTCCCTCCTGTCCCTTCACTATAAAGCCTGGGCCTCATTATACAGCTGTACAGGGGTCTAGTGAAGGCTTTTTAGCTCTTTCCTCAGACTGTAGCTCCTGGGAACAGGCCCTCACTCCTGTACCTTCACTATAAAGCCTGGGCCTCATTATGCAGCTGTACAGGGGTCTAGTGAAGGTTTTTTAGCCCTTTCCTCAGACTGTAGCTCCTGGGAACAGGCCCTCACTCCTGTCCCTTCACTATAAAGTCTGGGTCTCATTATACAGCTGTACAGGGGTCTAGTGAAGGCTTTTTAGCCCTTTCCTCAGACTGTAGCTCCTGGGCACAGGCCCTCACTCCTGTCCCTTCACTATAAAGCCTGGGCCTCATTATACAGCTGTACAGGGGTCTAGTGAAGACTTTTTAGCCCTTTCCTCAGACTGTAGCTCCTGGGAACAGGCCCTCACTCCTGTACCTTCACTATAAAGCCTGGGCATCATTATACAGCTGTACAGGGGTCTAGAGAAGGCTTTTTAGCCCTTTCCTCAGACTGTAGCTCCAGGGAACAGGCCCTCACTCCTGTCCCTTCACTATAAAGCCTGGGCCTCATTATACAGCTGTACAGGGGTCTAGTGAAGACTTTTTAGCCCTTTCCTCAGACTGTAGCTCCTGGGAACAGGCCCTCACTCCTGTACCTTCACTACAAAGCCTGGGCCTCATTATACAGCTGTACAGGGGTCTAGTGAAGGCTTTTTAGCCCTTTCCTCAGACTGTAGCTCCAGGGAACAGGCCCTCACTCCTGTCCCTTCACTATAAAGCCTGGGCCTCATTATACAGCTGTACAGGGGTCTAGTGAAGACTTTTTAGCCCTTTCCTCAGACTGTAGCTCCTGGGAACAGGCCCTCACTCCTGTCCCTTCACTATAAATCCTGGGCCTCATTATACAGCTGTACAAGGGTCTAGTGAAGACTTTTTAGCCCTTTCCTCAGACTGTAGCTCCTGGGAACAGGCCCTCACTCCTGTCCCTTCACTATGAAGCCTGGGCCTCATTATGCAGCTGTACAGGGGTCTAGTGAAGGCTTTTTAGCCTTTTCCTCAGACTGTAGCTCCTGGGCACAGGCCACCACTCCTGTCCCTTCACTATAAAGCCTGGGCCTCATTATACAGCTGTACAGGGGTCTAGTGAAGGCTTTTTAGCCCTTTCCTCAGACTGTAGCTCCTGGGAACAGGCCCTCCCTCCTGTCCCTTCACTATAAAACCTGGGCCTCATTATACAGCTGTACAGGGGTCTAGTGAAGGCTTTTTAGCCCTTTCCTCAGACTGTAGCTCCAGGGAACAGGCTCTCACTCCTGTCCCTTCACTATAAAGCCTGGGCCTCATTATACAGCTGTACAGGGGTCTAGTGAAGGCTTTTTAGCCCTTTCCTCAGACTGTAGCTCCTGGGAACAGGCCCTCCTGTCCCTTCACTATAATGCCTGCACCTCATTATACAGCTGTACAGGGGTCTAGTGAAGGCTTTTTAGCCCTTTCCTCAGTCTGTAGCTCCTGGGAACAGGCCCTCACTCCTGTCCGTTCACTATAAAGCCTGGGCCTCATTATACAGCTGTACAGGGGTCTAGTGAAGGCTTTTTAGCCCTTTCCTCAGACCGTAGCTCCTGGGAACAGGCCCTCACTCCTGTCCCTTCACTATAAAGCTTGGGCCTCATTATACAGCTGTACAGGGGTCTAGTGAAGGCTTTTTAGCCCTTTCCTCAGACTGTAGCTCCTGGGAACAGGCCCTCACTCCTGTCCCTTCACTATAAAGCCTGGGTCTCATTATACAGCTGTAAAGGGGTCTAGTGATGGCTTTTTAGCCCTTTCCTCAGACTGTAGCTCCTGGGAACAGGCCCTCCCTCCTGTCCCTTCACTATAAAGCCTGGGCCTCATTATACAGCTGTACAGGGGTCTAGTGAAGGCTTTTTAGCCCTTTCCTCAGACTGTAGCTCCTGGGAACAGGCCCTCACTCCTGTACCTTCACTATAAAGCCTGGGCCTCATTATACAGCTGTACAGGGGTCTAGTGAAGGCTTTTTAGCCCTTTCCTCAGACTGTAGCTCCTGGGAAGAGGCCCTCACTCCTGTCCCTTCACTATAAAGCCTGGGTCTCATTATACAGCTGTACAGGGGTCTAGTGAAGGCTTTTTAGCCCTTTCCTCAGACTGTAGCTCCTGGGATCAGGCCCTCACTCCTGTCCCTTCACTATAAAGCCTGGTCCTCATTATACAGCTGTACAGGGGTCTAGTGAAGGCTTTTTAGCCCTTTCCTCAGACTGTAGCTCCTGGGATCAGGCCCTCACTCCTGTCCCTTCACTATAAAGCCTGGTCCTCATTATACAGCTGTACAGGGGTCTAGTGAAGGCTTTTTAGCCCTTTCCTCAGACTGTAGCTCCTGGGAACAGGCCCTCACTCCTGTCCCTTCACTATAAAGCCTGGGTCTCATTATACAGCTGTACAGGGGTCTAGTGAAGGCTTTTTAGCCCTTTCCTCAGACTGTAGTTCCTGGGCACAGGCCCTCACTCCTGTCCCTTCACTATAAAGCCTGGGCCTCATTATACAGCTGTACAGGGGTCTAGTGAAGACTTTTTAGCCCTTTCCTCAGACTGTAGCTCCTGGGAACAGGCCCTCACTCCTGTACCTTCACTATAAAGCCTGGGCCTCATTATACAGCTGTACAGGGGTCTAGTGAAGGCTTTTAGCCCTTTCCTCAGACTGTAGCTCCAGGGAACAGGCCCTCACTCCTGTCCCTTCACTATAAAGCCTGGGCCTCATTATACAGCTGTACAGGGGTCTAGTGAAGACTTTTTAGCCCTTTCCTCAGACTGTAGCTCCAGGGAACAGGCCCTCACTCCTGTCCCTTCCCTATAAAGCCTGGGTCTCATTATACAGCTGTACAGGGGTCTAGTGAAGGCTTTTTAGCCCTTTCCTCAGACTGGAGCTCCTGGGAACAGGCCCTCCCTCCTGTCCCTTCACTATAAAGCCTGGGCCTCATTATACAGCTGTACAGGGGTCTAGTGAAGGCTTTTTAGCCCTTTCCTCAGACTGTAGCTCCTGGGAACAGGCCCTCACTCCTGTACCTTCACTATAAAGCCTGGGCCTCATTATACAGCTGTACAGGGGTCTAGTGAAGGCTTTTTAGCCCTTTCCTCAGACTGTAGCTCCTGGGAACAGGCCCTCACTCCTGTCCCTTCACTATAAAGCCTGGGTCTCATTATACAGCTGTACAGGGGTCTAGTGAAGGCTTTTTAGCCCTTTCCTCAGACTGTAGTTCCTGGGCACAGGCCCTCACTCCTGTCCCTTCACTATAAAGCCTGGGCCTCATTATACAGCTGTACAGGGGTCTAGTGAAGACTTTTTAGCCCTTTCCTCAGATTGTAGCTCCTGGGAACAGGCTCTCACTCCTGTCCCTTCACTATAAAGCCTGGGCCTCATTATACAGCTGTAGAGGGGTCTAGTGAAGGCTTTTTAGCCCTTTCCTCAGACTGTAGCTCCAGGGAACAGGCCCTCACTCCTGTCCCTTCACTATAAAGCCTGGGCCTCATTATACAGCTGTACAGGGGTCTAGTGAAGACTTTTTAGCCCTTTCCTCAGACTGTAGCTCCATGGAACAGGCCCTCACTCCTGTCCCTTCACTATAAAGCCTGGGCCTCATTATACAGCTGTACAAGGGTCTAGTGAAGACTTTTTAGCCCTTTCCTCAGACTGTAGCTCCTGGGAACAGGCCCTCACTCCTGTCCCTTCACTATGAAGCCTGGGCCTCATTATGCAGCTGTACAGGGGTCTAGTGAAGGCTTTTTAGCCCTTTCCTCAGACTGTAGCTCCTGGGCACAGGCCATCACTCCTGTCCCTTCACTATAAAGCCTGGGCCTCATTATACAGCTGTACAGGGGTCTAGTGAAGGCTTTTTAGCCCTTTCCTCAGAATGTAGCTCCAGGGAACAGGCCCTCACTCCTGTCCCTTCACTATAAAGCCTGGGCCTCATTATGCAGCTGTACAGGGGTCTAGTGAAGGCTTTTTAGCCCTTTCCTCAGACTGTAGCTCCTGGGAACAGGCCCTCACTCCTGTCCCTTCACTATAAAGCCTGGGCCTCATTATACAGCTGTATAGGGGTCTAGTGAAGGCTTTTTAGCCCTTTCCTCAGACTGTAGCTCCAGGGAACAGGCCCTCACTCCTGTCCGTTCACTATAAAGCCTGGGCCTCATTATACAGCTGTACAGGGGTCTAGTGAAGGCTTTTTAGCCCTTACCTCAGACCGTAGCTCCTGGGAACAGGCCCTCACTCCTGTCCCTTCACTATAAAGCTTGGGCCTCATTATACAGCTGTACAGGGGTCTAGTGAAGGCTTTTTAGCCCTTTCCTCAGACTGTAGCTCCTGGGAACAGGCCCTCACTCCTGTCCCTTCACTATAAAGCCTGGGTCTCATTATACAGCTGTACAGGGGTCTAGTGAAGGCTTTTTAGCCCTTTCCTCAGACTGTAGCTCCTGGGAACAGGCCCTCCCTCCTGTCCCTTCACTATAAAGCCTGGGCCTCATTATACAGCTCTACAGGGGTCTAGTGAAGGCTTTTTAGCCCTTTCCTCAGACTGTAGCTCCTGGGAACAGGCCCTCACTCCTGTACCTTCACTATAAAGCCTGGGCCTCATTATACAGCTATACAGGGGTCTAGTGAAGGCTTTTTAGCCCTTTCCTCAGAGTGTAGCTCCTGGGAACAGGCCCTCACTCCTGTCCCTTCACTATAAAGCCTGGGTCTCATTATACAGCTGTACAGGGGTCTAGTGAAGGCCTTTTAGCCCTTTCCTCAGATTGTAGCTCCTGGGATCAGGCCCTCACTCCTGACCCTTCACTGTAAAGCCTGGTCCTCATTATACAGCTGTACAGGGGTCTAGTGAAGGCTTTTTAGCCCTTTCCTCAGACTGTAGCTCCTGGGATCAGGCCCTCACTCCTGTCCCTTCACTATAAAGCCTGTTCCTCATTATACAGCTGTACAGGGGTCTAGTGAAGGCTTTTTAGCCCTTTCCTCAGAGTGTAGCTCCTGGGAACAGGCCCTCACTCCTGTCCCTTCACTATAAAGCCTGGGTCTCATTATACAGCTGTACAGGGGTCTAGTGAAGGCTTTTTAGCCCTTTCCTCAGACTGTAGTTCCTGGGCACAGGCCCTCACTCCTGTCCCTTCACTATAAAGCCTGGGCCTCATTATACAGCTGTACAGGGGTCTAGTGAAGACTTTTTAGCCCTTTCCTCAGACTGTAGCTCCTGGGAACAGGCCCTCACTCCTGTACCTTCACTATAAAGCCTGGGCCTCATTATACAGCTGTACAGGGGTCTAGTGAAGGCTTTTTAGCCCTTTCCTCAGACTGTAGCTCCAGGGAACAGGCCCTCACTCCTGTCCCTTCACTATAAAGCCTGGGCCTCATTATACAGCTGTACAGGGGTCTAGTGAAGGCTTTTTAGCCCTTTCCTCAGACTGTAGCTCCTGGGAACAGGCCCTCACTCCTGTACCTTCACTATAAAGCCTGGGCCTCATTATACAGCTGTACAGGGGTCTAGTGAAGGCTTTTTAGCCCTTTCCTCAGACTGTAGCTCCTGGGAACAGGCCCTCACTCCTGTCCCTTCACTATAAAGCCTGGGTCTCATTATACAGCTGTACAGGGGTCTAGTGAAGGCTTTTTAGCCCTTTCCTCAGACTGTAGCTCCTGGGATCAGGCCCTCACTCCTGTCCCTTCACTATAAAGCCTGGTCCTCATTATACAGCTGTACAGGGGTCTAGTGAAGGCTTTTTAGCCCTTTCCTCAGACTGTAACTCCTGGGATCAGGCCCTCACTCCTGTCCCTTCACTATAAAGCCTGGTCCTCATTATATAGCTGTACAGGGGTCTAGTGAAGGCTTTTTAGCCCTTTCCTCAGAGTGTAGCTCCTGGGAACAGGCCCTCACTCCTGTCCCTTCACTATAAAGCCTGGGTCTCATTATACAGCTGTACAGGGGTCTAGTGAAGGCTTTTTAGCCCTTTCCTCAGACTGTAGTTCCTGGGCACAGGCCCTCACTCCTGTCCCTTCACTATAAAGCCTGGGCCTCATTATACAGCTGTACAGGGGTCTAGTGAAGACTTTTTAGCCCTTTCCTCAGACTGTAGCTCCTGGGAACAGGCCCTCACTCCTGTCCCTTCACTATAAAGCCTGGGCCTCATTATACAGCTGTACAGGGGTCTAGTGAAGGCTTTTTAGCCCTTTCCTCAGACTGTAGCTCCAGGGAACAGGCCCTCACTCCTGTCCCTTCACTATAAAGCCTGGGCCTCATTATACAGCTGTACAGGGGTCTAGTGAAGACTTTTTAGCCCTTTCCTCAGACTGTAGCTCCAGGGAACAGGCCCTCACTCCTGTCCCTTCACTATAAAGCCTGGGCCTCATTATACAGCTGTACAGGGGTCTAGTGAAGACTTTTTAGCCCTTTCCTCAGACTGTAGCTCCTGGGAACAGGCCCTCACTCCTGTACATTCACTATAAAGCCTGGGCCTCATTATACAGCTGTACAGGGGTCTAGTGAAGGATTTTTAGCCCTTTCCTCAGACTGTATCTCCAGGGAACAGGCCCTCCTGTCCCTTCCCTATAAAGCCTGGGTCTCATTATACAGCTGTACAGGGGTCTAGTGAAGGCTTTTTAGCCCTTTCCTCAGACTGTAGCTCCTGGGAACAGGCCCTCCCTCCTGTCCCTTCACTATAAAGCCTGGGCCTCATTATACAGCTGTACAGGGGTCTAGTGAAGGCTTTTTAGCCCTTTCCTCAGACTGTAGCTCCTGGGAACAGGCCCTCACTCCTGTACCTTCACTATAAAGCCTGGGCCTCATTATACAGCTGTACAGGGGTCTAGTGAAGGCTTTTTAGCCCTTTCCTCAGACTGTAGCTCCTGGGAACAGGCCCTCACTCCTGTCCCTTCACTATAAAGCCTGGGTCTCATTATACAGCTGTACAGGGGTCTAGTGAAGGCTTTTTAGCCCTTTCCTCAGACTGTAGTTCCTGGGCACAGGCCCTCACTCCTGTCCCTTCACTATAAAGCCTGGGCCTCATTATACAGCTGTACACGGGTCTAGTGAAGACTTTTTAGCCCTTTCCTCAGACTGTAGCTCTTGGGAACAGGCCCTCACTCCTGTCCCTTCACTATAAAGCCTGGGCCTCATTATACAGCTGTAGAGGGGTCTAGTGAAGGCTTTTTAGCCCTTTCCTCAGACTGTAGCTCCAGGGAACAGGCCCTCACTCCTGTCCCTTCACTATAAAGCCTGGGCCTCATTATACAGCTGTACAGGGGTCTAGTGAAGACTTTTTAGCCCTTTCCTCAGACTGTAGCTCCAGGGAACAGGCCCTCACTCCTGTCCCTTCACTATAAAGCCTGGGCCTCATTATACAGCTGTACAAGGGTCTAGTGAAGACTTTTTAGCCCTTTCCTCAGACTGTAGCTCCTGGGAACAGGCCCTCACTCCTGTCCCTTCACTATGAAGCCTGGGCCTCATTATGCAGCTGTACAGGGGTCTAGTGAAGGCTTTTTAGCCCTTTCCTCAGACTGTAGCTCCTGGGCACAGGCCATCACTCCTGTCCCTTCACTATAAAGCCTGGGCCTCATTATACAGCTGTACAGGGGTCTAGTGAAGGCTTTTTAGCCCTTTCCTCAGACTGTAGCTCCTGGGAACAGGCCCTCACTCCTGTCCCTTCACTATAAAGCCTGGGCCTCATTATACAGCTGTACAGGGGTCTAGTGAAGGCTTTTTAGCCCTTTCCTCAGACTGTAGCTCCAGGGAACAGGCCCTCACTCCTGTCCCTTCACTATAAAGCCTGGGCCTCATTATACAGCTGTACAGGGGTCTAGTGAAGGCTTTTTAGCCCTTTCCTCAGACTGTAGCTCCTGGGAACAGGCCCTCCTGTCCATTCACTATAAAGCCTGCACCTCATTATACAGCTGTACAGGGGTCTAGTGAAGGCTTTTTAGCCCTTTCCTCAGTCTGTAGCTCCTGGGAACAGGCCCTCACTCCTGTCCATTCACTATAAAGCCTGGGCCTCATTATACAGCTGTACAGGGGTCTAGTGAAGGCTTTTTAGCCCTTACCTCAGACCGTAGCTCCTGGGAAGAGGCCCTCACTCCTGTCCCTTCACTATAAAGCTTGGGCCTCATTATACAGCTGTACAGCGGTCTAGTGAAGGCTTTTTAGCCCTTTCCTCAGACTGTAGCTCCTGGGAACAGGCCCTCACTCCTGTCCCTTCACTATAAAGCCTGGGTCTCATTATACAGATGTACAGGGGTCTAGTGAAGGCTTTTTAGCCCTTTCCTCAGACTGTAGCTCCTGGGAACAGGCCCTCCCTCCTGTCCCTTCACTATAAAGCCTGGGCCTCATTATACAGCTGTACAGGGGTCTAGTGAAGGCTTTTTAGCCCTTTCCTCAGACTGTAGCTCCTGGGAACAGGTCCTCACTCCTGTACCTTCACTATAAAGCCTGGGCCTCATTATAAAGCTGTACAGGGGTCTAGTGAAGGCTTTTTAGCCCTTTCCTCAGACTGTAGCTCCTGGGAACAGGCCCTCACTCCTGTCCCTTCACTATAAAGCCTGGGTCTCATTATACAGCTGTACAGGGGTCTAGTGAAGGCTTTTTAGCCCTTTCCTCAGATTGTAGCTCCTGGGATCAGGCCCTCACTCCTGTCCCTTCACTATAATGCCTGGTCCTCATTATACAGCTGTACAGGGGTCTAGTGAAGGCTTTTTAGCCCTTTCCTCAGACTGTAGCTCCTGGGATCAGGCCCTCACTCCTGTCCCTTCACTATAAAGCCTGGTCCTCATTATACAGCTGTACAGGGGTCTAGTGAAGGCTTTTTAGCCCTTTCCTCAGAGTGTAGCTCCTGGGAACAGGCCCTCACTCCTGTCCCTTCACTATAAAGCCTGGGTC
The DNA here is from genome assembly GCF_039654945.1 of Dendrobates tinctorius. NCBI lineage: Eukaryota > Metazoa > Chordata > Amphibia > Anura > Dendrobatidae > Dendrobates > Dendrobates tinctorius. Next base: position 4,719,977 of record NW_027362032.1, on the reverse strand, counting down.
TCATTATACAGCTGTACAGGGGTCTAGTGAAGGCTTTTTAGCCCTTTCCTCAGACTGTAGTTCCTGGGCACAGGCCCTCACTCCTGTCCCTTCACTATAAAGCCTGGGCCTCATTATACAGCTGTACAGGGGTCTAGTGAAGACTTTTTAGCCCTTTCCTCAGACTGTAGCTCCTGGGAACAGGCCCTCACTCCTGTACCTTCACTATAAAGCCTGGGCCTCATTATACAGCTGTACAGGGGTCTAGTGAAGGCTTTTTAGCCCTTTCCTCAGACTGTAGCTCCAGGGAACAGGTCCTCACTCCTGTCCCTTCACTATAAAGCCTGGGCCTCATTATACAGCTGTACAGGGGTCTAGTGAAGACTTTTTAGCCCTTTCCTCAGACTGTAGCTCCTGGGAACAGGCCCTCACTCCTGTCCCTTCACTATAAAGCCTGGGCCTCATTATACAGCTGTACAGGGGTCTAGTGAAGACTTTTTAGCCCTTTCCTCAGACTGTAGCTCCTGGGAACAGGCCCTCACTCCTGTACATTCACTATAAAGCCTGGGCCTCATTATACAGCTGTACAGGGGTCTAGTGAAGGCTTTTTAGCCCTTTCCTCAGACTGTAGCTCCTGGGAACAGGCCCTCACTCCTGTCCCTTCACTATAAAGCCTGGGTCTCATTATACAGCTGTACAGGGGTCTAGTGAAGGCTTTTTAGCCCTTTCCTCAGACTGTAGCTCCTGGGAACAGGCCCTCCCTCCTGTCCCTTCACTATAAAGCCTGGGCCTCATTATACAGCTGTACAGGGGTCTAGTGAAGGCTTTTTAGCCCTTTCCTCAGACTGTAGCTTCTGGGAACAGGCCATCACTCCTGTACCTTCACTATAAAGCCTGGGCCTCATTATACAGCTGTACAGGGGTCTAGTGAAGGCTTTTTAGCCCTTTCCTAAGACTTTAGCTCCTGGGAACAGGCCCTCACTCCTGTCCCTTCACTATAAAGCCTGGTCCTCATTATACAGCTGTACAGGGGTCTAGTGAAGGCTTTTTAGCCCTTTCCTCAGACTGTAGCTCCTGGGAACAGGCCCTCACTCCTGTCCCTTCACTATAAAGCCTGGGCCTCATTATACAGCTGTACAGGGGTCTAGTGAAGGCTTTTTAGCCCTTTCCTCAGACTGTAGCTCCAGGGAACAGGCCCTCACTCCTGTCCCTTCACTATAAAGCCTGGGCCTCATTATACAGCTGTACAGGGGTCTAGTGAAGGCTTTTTAGCCCTTTCCTCAGACTGTAGCTCCTGGGAACAGGCCCTCCTGTCCATTCACTATAAAGTCTGCACCTCATTATACAGCTGTACAGGGGTCTAGTGAAGGCTTTTTAGCCCTTTCCTCAGTCTGTAGCTCCTGGGAACAGGCCCTCACTCCTGTCCATTCACTATAAAGCCTGGGCCTCATTATACAGCTGTACAGGGGTCTAGTGAAGGCTTTTTAGCCCTTACCTCAGACCGTAGCTCCTGGGAAGAGGCCCTCACTCCTGTCCCTTCACTATAAAGCTTGGGCCTCATTATACAGCTGTACAGGGGTCTAGTGAAGGCTTTTTAGCCCTTTCCTCAGACTGTAGCTCCTGGGAACAGGCCCTCACTCCTGTCCCTTCACTATAAAGCCTGGGTCTCATTATACAGATGTACAGGGGTCTAGTGAAGGCTTTTTAGCCCTTTCCTCAGACTGTAGCTCCTGGGAACAGGCCCTCCCTCCTGTCCCTTCACTATAAAGCCTGGGCCTCATTATACAGCTGTACAGGGGTCTAGTGAAGGCTTTTTAGCCCTTTCCTCAGACTGTAGCTCCTGGGAACAGGTCCTCACTCCTGTACCTTCACTATAAAGCCTGGGCCTCATTATACAGCTGTACAGGGGTCTAGTGAAGGCTTTTTAGCCCTTTCCTCAGACTGTAGCTCCTGGGAACAGGCCCTCACTCCTGTCCCTTCACTATAAAGCCTGGGTCTCATTATACAGCTGTACAGGGGTCTAGTGAAGGCTTTTTAGCCCTTTCCTCAGATTGTAGCTCCTGGGATCAGGCCCTCACTCCTGTCCCTTCACTATAATGCCTGGTCCTCATTATACAGCTGTACAGGGGTCTAGTGAAGGCTTTTTAGCCCTTTCCTCAGACTGTAGCTCCTGGGATCAGGCCCTCACTCCTGTCCCTTCACTATAAAGCCTGGTCCTCATTATACAGCTGTACAGGGGTCTAGTGAAGGCTTTTTAGCCCTTTCCTCAGAGTGTAGCTCCTGGGAACAGGCCCTCACTCCTGTCCCTTCACTATAAAGCCTGGGTCTCATTATACAGCTGTACAGGGGTCTAGTGAAGGCTTTTTAGCCCTTTCCTCAGACTGTAGTTCCTGGGCACAGGCCCTCACTCCTGTCCCTTCACTATAAAGCCTGGGCCTCATTATACAGCTGTACAGGGGTCTAGTGAAGACTTTTTAGCCCTTTCCTCAGACTGTAGCTCCTGGGAACAGGCCCTCACTCCTGTACCTTCACTATAAAGCCTGGGCCTCATTATACAGCTGTACAGGGGTCTAGTGAAGGCTTTTTAGCCCTTTCCTCAGACTGTAGCTCCTGGGAACAGGCCCTCACTCCTGTCCCTTCACTATAAAGCCTGGGCCTCATTATACAGCTGTACAGGGGTCTAGTGAAGACTTTTTAGCCCTTTCCTCAGACTGTAGCTCCTGGGAACAGGCCCTCACTCCTGTCCCTTCACTATAAAGCCTGGGCCTCATTATACAGCTGTACAGGGGTCTAGTGAAGACTTTTTAGCCCTTTCCTCAGACTGTAGCTCCTGGGAACAGGCCCTCACTCCTGTACATTCACTATAAAGCCTGGGCCTCATTATACAGCTGTACAGGGGTCTAGTGAAGGCTTTTTAGCCCTTTCCTCAGACTGTAGCTCCTGGGAACAGGCCCTCACTCCTGTCCCTTCACTATAAAGCCTGGGTCTCATTATACAGCTGTACAGGGGTCTAGTGAAGGCTTTTTAGCCCTTTCCTCAGACTGTAGCTCCTGGGAACAGGCCCTCCCTCCTGTCCCTTCACTATAAAGCCTGGGCCTCATTATACAGCTGTACAGGGGTCTAGTGAAGGCTTTTTAGCCCTTTCCTCAGACTGTAGCTTCTGGGAACAGGCCCTCACTCCTGTACCTTCACTATAAAGCCTGGGCCTCATTATACAGCTGTACAGGGGTCTAGTGAAGGCTTTTTAGCCCTTTCCTAAGACTGTAGCTCCTGGGAACAGGCCCTCACTCCTGTCCCTTCACTATAAAGCCTGGTCCTCATTATACAGCTGTACAGGGGTCTAGTGAAGGCTTTTTAGCCCTTTCCTCAGACTGTAGCTCCTGGGTTCAGGCCCTCACTCCTGTCCCTTCACTATAAAGCCTGGTCCTCATTATACAGCTGTACAGGGGTCTAGTGAAGGCTTTTTAGCCCTTTCCTCAGACTGTAGCTCCTGGGAACAGGCCCTCACTCCTGTACCTTCACTATAAAGCCTGGGCCTCATTATACAGCTGTACAGGGGTCTAGTGAAGGCTTTTTAGCCCTTTCCTCAGACTGTAGTTCCTGGGCACAGGCCCTCACTCCTGTCCCTTCACTATAAAGCCTCGGCCTCATTATACAGCTGTACAGGGGTCTATTGAAGACTTTTTAGCCCTTTCCTCAGACTGTAGCTCCTGGGAACAGGCCCTCACTCCTGTACCTTCACTATAAAGCCTGGGCCTCATTATACAGCTGTACAGGGGTCTAGTGAAGGCTTTTTAGCCCTTTCCTCAGACTGTAGCTCCAGGGAACAGGCCCTCACTCCTGTCCCTTCACTATAAAGCCTGGGCCTCATTATACAGCTGTACAGGGGTCTAGTGAAGACTTTTTAGCCCTTTCCTCAGACTTTAGCTCCAGGGAACAGGCCCTCACTCCTGTCCCTTCACTATAAAGCCTGGGCCTCATTATACAGCTGTACAAGGGTCTAGTGAAGACTTTTTAGCCCTTTCCTCAGACTGTAGCTCCTGGGAACAGGCCCTCACTCCTGTCCCTTCACTATGAAGCCTGGGCCTCATTATGCAGCTGTACAGGGGTCTAGTGAAGGCTTTTTAGCCCTTTCCTCAGACTGTAGCTCCTGGGAACAGGCCCTCACTCCTGTCCCTTCACTATAAAGCCTGGGCCTCATTATACAGCTGTACAGGGGTCTAGTGAAGGCTTTTTAGCCCTTTCCTCAGACTGTAGCTTCTGGGAACAGGCCCTCACTCCTGTACCTTCACTATAAAGCCTGGGCCTCATTATACAGCTGTACAGTGGTCTAGTGAAGGCTTTTTAGCCCTTTCCTAAGACTGTAGCTCCTGGGAACAGGCCCTCACTCCTGTCCCTTCACTATAAAGCCTGGTCCTCATTATACAGCTGTACAGGGGTCTAGTGAAGGCTTTTTAGCCCTTTCCTCAGACTGTAGCTCCTGGGTTCAGGCCCTCACTCCTGTCCCTTCACTATAAAGCCTGGTCCTCATTATACAGCTGTACAGGGGTCTAGTGAAGGCTTTTTAGCCCTTTCCTCAGACTGTAGCTCCTGGGAACAGGCCCTCACTCCTGTACCTTCACTATAAAGCCTGGGCCTCATTATACAGCTGTACAGGGGTCTAGTGAAGGCTTTTTAGCCCTTTCCTCAGACTGTAGTTCCTGGGCACAGGCCCTCACTCCTGTCCCTTCACTATAAAGCCTGGGCCTCATTATACAGCTGTACAGGGGTCTATTGAAGACTTTTTAGCCCTTTCCTCAGACTGTAGCTCCTGGGAACAGGCCCTCACTCCTGTACCTTCACTATAAAGCCTGGGCCTCATTATACAGCTGTACAGGGGTCTAGTGAAGGCTTTTTAGCCCTTTCCTCAGACTGTAGCTCCAGGGAACAGGCCCTCACTCCTGTCCCTTCACTATAAAGCCTGGGCCTCATTATACAGCTGTACAGGGGTCTAGTGAAGACTTTTTAGCCCTTTCCTCAGACTTTAGCTCCAGGGAACAGGCCCTCACTCCTGTCCCTTCACTATAAAGCCTGGGCCTCATTATACAGCTGTACAAGGGTCTAGTGAAGACTTTTTAGCCCTTTCCTCAGACTGTAGCTCCTGGGAACAGGCCCTCACTCCTGTCCCTTCACTATGAAGCCTGGGCCTCATTATGCAGCTGTACAGGGGTCTAGTGAAGGCTTTTTAGCCCTTTCCTCAGACTGTAGCTCCTGGGAACAGGCCCTCACTCCTGTCCCTTCACTATAAAGCCTGGGCCTCATTATACAGCTGTACAGGGGTCTAGTGAAGGCTTTTTAGCCCTTTCCTCAGACTGTTGCTCCAGGGAACAGGCCCTCACTCCTATCCCTTCACTATAAAGCCTGGGCCTCATTATACAGCTGTACAGGGGTCTAGTGAAGGCTTTTTAGCCCTTTCCTCAGACTGTAGCTCCTGGGAACAGGCCCTCCTGTCCCTTCACTATAAAGCCTGCACCTCATTATACAGCTGTACAGGGGTCTAGTGAAGGCTTTTTAGCCCTTTCCTCAGTCTGTAGCTCCTGGGAACAGGCCCTCACTCCTGTCCGTTCACTATAAAGCCTGGGCCTCATTATACAGCTGTACAGGGGTCTAGTGAAGGCTTTTTAGCCCTTTCCTCAGACCGTAGCTCCTGGGAACAGGCCCTCACTCCTGTCCCTTCACTATAAAGCTTGGGCCTCATTATACAGCTGTACAGGGGTCTAGTGAAGGCTTTTTAGCCCTTTCCCCAGACTGTAGCTCCTGGGAACAGGCCCTCACTCCTGTCCCTTCACTATAAAGCCTGGGCCTCTTTGTACAGCTGTACAGGGGTCTTGTGAAGGCTTTTTAGCCCTTTCCTCAGACTGTAGCTCCTGGGAACAGGCCCTCACTCCTGTCCCTTCACTATAAAGCCTGGGCCTCATTATACAGCTGTACAGGGGTCTAGTGAAGGCTTTTTAGCCCTTTTCTCAGACCGTAGCTCCTAGGAACAGGCCCTCACTCCTATCCCTTCACTATAAAGCCTGGGCCTCATTATACAGCTGTACAGGGGTCTAGTGAAGGCTTTTTAGCCCTTTCCTCAAACTGTAGCTCCTGGTCACCATGTGATCTCACCATAACCCTAACAAGCTAATTAAGGTGTGAAATCTTGGTCAAAGTTATCTCAGTACACAAATCTCCCAGGGTGCCCAAAGTTTTGCATTGCGCTTTTTCCTTTTTGCAATTATGAAATTGTAATAAATGTCTCACTATATATATGTATTTATTATTATTATTTTTGCCTAAAATACAAAGGCCATGTGTCATCTTAGAGGTTCGGCCTTTTAGAGATCATTTCATCTTCATCTTACTACTGCTCTCAATAACAGTCATTTTGACCAGGGGCGCCCACACTTTTACATGCCGCTGTCAATGCTTCATCCCGCTGGTGCTCAATATTTAATAGGGTCTTACTATTAAACTTAATGAAAAGTTTGGTGAATTTCTTTGAGCTGTTATTACTAGAGATGAGCGAATATCGTCGGAGAAGTTGTTATTGGCTAATATCACTTACCGAATAGCTGCATCGGGACCCCGGATCCCTGGAGCGCTCCCGATAATCAGCGGCATGTGTCGCTCTCCATGCAGGTGCTGTGACTATCACACAGCGCGACACACGCAGCTGATTATCGGGAGCGCTCCAGCACACTGAGTCCTGCACACACTGAGGCCCCGATCATGTGACCCCTGACTCCTCCCCTCCTGTGACCTCATCACAGGTCCTGTGCACAGAGCAGTCATATATGTGACGGACACTCCTGGATCTTCTGCTTTCTGGGCCGGTTCCTCCTGTGAGTCCTATTAACCCTTTCGCTCTCTGTATTCTCCTTTCTGACAGGACAATATCTGAATTCGGATAGTGTGACAGGAATTTAAGCAATGTGGAAGGAAAAAATGACAATTTTACTTTTTTCCCTCACAAAAATGTGACTTTACCCCAAAATTGTCAGCGTAACAAATCCTTATTTCCCCACTGTAGTTTGTAGACTCCATATACAGATCCCTTAAGTGCGAAAAGAGCTGAATTCCCCACTGACGTTATTGCATGTTGGAAATTGCCCCCACTGGGAATTTATCTCCAGGTAAAGGCACAATTGTGTCTCCATGGGGGTTGTGCTCACAGCCCAACATCGTGTGGCCCTCCAAAGAAATGCCTCCCCACACCATTACTGACCACTGCCAAACCGGTCATGCTGAAGGGTGTTGCAGGCAGCAGATTGCTCTCCACGGCGTCTCCAGACTCTGTCACGTCTGTCACATGTGCTCAGTGTGAACCTGCTTCCATCTGTGAAGAGCACAGGGCGCCAGTGGCAAATTTGCCAATCCTGGTGTTCTGTGGCAAATGCCAAGCGTATGGTGTTGGGCTGTGAGCGCAACCCCCATCTGTGGAGGTCGGGACCTCAGACCATCCTCATGGAGTCAATTTCTAACCGTTTGTGCAGACACATGAACATTTGTGGCCTGCTGAAGATCATTTTGCAGGGCTCTGGCAGTGCTCCTCCTGTTCCTCCTTGCACAAAGGTGGAGGTAGTGGTCCTGCTGCTGGGTTGTTGCCCTCCTACGACCCCCTTCTCGTCTCCTTGTGTACTGGCCTGTCTCCTGGTAGCACCTCCAGTCTCTGGACACTACGCTGACAGACACAGCAAACCTTCTTGCCACAGCTCGCATTGATGTGCCATCCTGGATGAGCTGCACTACCTGAGCCACTTGTGTGGGTTGTAGAGTCCGTCTCATGCTACCACGAGTGTGAAAGCACAACCAACATTCAAAAGTGACCGAAACATCAGCCAGAAAGCATTGATACTGAGATGTGGTGTGTGGTCCCCACCTGCAGAACCACTCCTTTATGGAGGGTGTCTTGATAATTGCTAATAATTTCCATCTGTTGTCTATTCCATTTGCACAACAGCATGTGAAATTGATTGTCAATCATTGTTGCTTCCTAAGTGGACAGATTGATTTCATAGAAGTTTGATTTATTTGGAGGTATATTCTGTTGTTTAAGTGTTCCCTTTATTTTTTTGAACAGTGTATATAGATAGATTTTTTTTCTTTACATTGGAGGGTCCAATTCCAGCTATTGCTGTGTGATCTGTGATTTCTATCTACTCCCCTGTGTACAGGATAATAGAGTATAATAAAGTAGTTATGGACGTGATGTAACTAACATTGTGCAGTGACTCTGCTTCCCATATAGTGACAGATAATTTTTGTTGCTGAAACTGTAATTTTTTTCCACTTTAAACCTTTTTTAAACCCCTCTGATCAGTGCGATCATACAACATACAAGCCTCTGATGGCTCCGGTGATTCCCTGTACTACTGTAGTGCCATGTATCATCACTGCCTGTCAGTGTAATACTAACGGCCCCATACACATGAGATCAGAGTCGGCTGGACGGTCATTTGGCAGATGGCGATCTCTCCCGACTCCCCCATACACACAAATATTCCAGCTTTCCTGTGGTCTGTATGAGAGAGTCGCCTCCAGACTCCTCTAGAGGAGGATTATCTACAGGAAGAGCAAACGGATTATCCTCTGAAATTCAGGATGCCAGATCCTTCTCTGCCCTGACATCATCTGTCGGGAGGCCCCCAAATACATTATATGGTCGGCCAAACCCCCCGAAATCAGTGCTTTCATGGAACTTTAGTCTAATGTGTATGGGGGTGTAAGATGGGCACCGGACGAGTCCTTGAGGGGAGATATGTGTCATCGTGGCTCTTAGGCCTCTTTCACACTTCCGTTTTTTACAATCAGTCACAATCCGCCAGGTTTTGAAAAAAAACGGATCCTCAATTTTTTTTGAGGATCCGTTTTTTTCCCCATTGACTTGCATTAATGGCGGATTGTGACGGATTGCTGTCCGTTGCATCCGTTTTTTTTAAGGATCCGCCAAAAGTTGCTGTCCGTCACCATCCTCAAAGATTTCAAAACGGAGCTTGTAACGTTTTTTTCTGTGGCGGATCCTCCCGAAATTCTTTCTGGGTGCCGGACAAAAAAAAATTCTCTCTCTCTCTCTCTCTCTCTCTCTCTCTCTCTCTCTCTCCTTCCTAGCCAGCGATTCCTTTAAATTTCGTCATTTTCAGGATCCGTCTCAAAACGGATCCTGTGCCATCCGTTCACATCAGTTGACAACGGATCCGCTTGTCCGCCTTTTTGGCAGATTATAACTGATGCAAAAAACTGAAGTGTGAAAGAGGCCTTAGCTGCGGTGATGTCAGCTCGGAAGAATGCTCCAGCACATATAGTGCTGAAAGAGTTATTAGGCCATTCCAGTGATGGGTGGGAATGACTGCTCACATGTCCCATTCCCAGGGGTGTGCCAGATAAAATGGAGGCTGATTCTCTCAGTCAGTGTCTGGAACTGGAGATGTGTGAAACTTCTGTGTGAATCAGAGCTGAGATCTAACGTGATAGAAGATTCCAGTGCGGGGAAGACGGGAAACCTTCATATAGACGGCCGGTGGGGATGGAGGCAGTGACCGACTCTGGCCACATCTGTCTCTAGAGCCGTAGTAGGAGATGAAGATGTCGTCCTCATCATGAAGGAGTTATTTCTCATGTCGCGTGTAATGAATATCTCCTGCAGTATTGCTAATGCCGATTCCAGTGTCGGTAATGAGACGAGAATTAGCGTTATGGAAGATGAGTCTATGAGGAACGTGTTCAGCTGCCGACTCCGAGGAGGAAACTGCTTGTTGTCTGTGGCCTAAATATATAGGTTTTATTAGTAGATGTCAGGGAAGAAAACTAAACCCTGTAAGATAATAAATCTCATATGCTTCCCTTATTATCTCCAGTAATTGTATTATTACACAGGATTCTTATGATGTTACAACGGCTCATCTTCTTCTCATTCAGGTCTCTCGAATATCGGATCCTCTCAGTGAAGATCTTCTACAGAAGAGAATTTTCCTGATTTACCCATCAAGGATGGATATGGACAGAGACAAGATGGCGGAGAGGATGTTACACCTCACCCTAGAGATCCTCTTCCGTCTCACTGGAGAGGTGAGAGATTCTGATGACGTCACATTACATCATTCTTATCTATGGGAATAACAGATGGACAGAACTGGAGAGGTGAGGACTCTGGAAATGTCTGTAGTGAGATTTATTAATGTGTCTCTCCATTACCAGGATTACACAGTGGTGAAGAAGACCTCTAGTGATCGCTGTCAGGACCCTGTGTCTGAGGGATGGGGAAGACCCCTGAACTCAATCACGGGGCCTCCACCTCACCCCTTGATCTATGAGGACATCAATGACCAGAAGATCCTAGAACTCATCTACAAGATGATTGAGCTGCTGACTGGAGAGGTGACACTGCTGGGAATGCTGGGACATTATACAGTAACACTATAAAGGGATCGGGGATGATGGTATAATTGTATGTGTCAGGTTCCTATAAGGTGTCAGGATGTCGCCGTCTATTTCTCCATGGAGGAGTGGGAGTATTTAGAAGGACACAGAGATCAGTACAACAACGTCATAATGGAGGTTCCTCAGCCCCTCACATCTCCAGGTAATAGACAGGACTAAATACACACAGCCTATAATTATCTGTATGTAGAGAATGAATTCAGTCCCTGTATGTGTTTCCTCCAGATCTATCCTGTAAGAGGACAATACCAGAGAGATGTCCCCGTCCTCTTCTTCCTCAGGACTGTAACCAAGAAGATCCCAGTGTTCCTCAGGATCATCAGGTAGATGGAGAGAAGGTGTCAGGAGATCTCCCCTATGATGTGTAGACGGCTGTGAAGGTCTTGTGCTCAGTCTTGTTTTATCGACCAGCATTATATGTTTTATACTTGTGTAATGAGAACGGTGGAGATGGCAGGATTAGAGCTGATCATAGATGGGACTTCTCCATCTGTCTGTGACTTTTACAATATTTGTTTCAGGGTGAAGATCTGACCCATATTAATACTACAGAGACATATGTGAGAGATGATGAGTGGTGTAAAGAGGAGATTCCCACATATGACTACCCAGGTGAGTAGTGACCACTGAATGCAGAGAAGTCACAGATTCCTCTCAGTCACCGGCTGTGGCTGCTTTATCGGTGGTGTAGTCCGGCCGTATTACCATGATCACCCTTTTGCCTCTAGACCACAACATTCTCCTCCACCCAAAACTGTTCAAATGACTTTGGGCATTGAAAGCCCTTTTCTATAGAACTTACAACCTGGAGGATCCACCTACCCCCTGGTATTAGTGTGAGAGTGATCCCTTAAAGAGAGATCTATATGATTGCTTGTACCTGACCCAATATAGGCCGAGTGCGTGCTTAAAGCGTCACACCGAATACAGAGTTAGATGTCTACTCCTTTCTCAGCCAAGGCTTGCACGCAACTGAAATTTATTCTCAAGACCAAGAGACAGGAGATGGGTGTCACACAATCTTCTGAGGAGCCAGTGTCAGTCTATGATAGGTCTATTTCAGCTTCGCTTCCATATATGGTATCCAGTATCTCAGCTTCTGCGTTCCAAGGATTCCTTCCAGGGTGTTGTCTAAAGACACAGACGCCATCTTGGTACACCATATCTGAACTGACTTATATAAGGTTGACCCAGCCTATTTTGACCTTAATGATCTGGCCATTTTTAGCAATTCTGACCAGTGACCCTTTATGAGGTAATAACTCAGGAACGCTTCAAAGGATCCTAGCGATTCTGAGAATTTTTTCATCACATATTGGGCTTCATGTTAGTGGTAAATTTAGGTCAATAATTTTTGCGTTCATTTGTGAAAAAATTGGAAATTTGGTGAAAATTTTGAAAAGTTTCACAATTTTCAAATTTTGAATTTTTATTCTATTAAACCTGAGAGTTATGTGATACAAAATAGTTAATAAATAACATTTTCCAAATGTTTACTTTACATCAGCACAATTTTGGGAAAAAAAAATTTTTTGTGAGGAAGTTATAAGGGTTAAAAGTTGACCAGTGATTTCTCATTTTTACAACACCATTTTTTGACCACCTCACATTTGAAGTCACTTTGAGGGATCAATATGACAGAAAACACCCAAAAGTGACACCATTCCAAAAACTGCACCCCTCAAGGTGCTCAAAACCACATTCAAGAAGATTATTAACCCTTCAGGTGCTTCACAGGAACTAAAGCAATGTGGAAGGAAAAATGGACATTTTAATTTTTCCAACAAAAATGTTCTTTTAGCCTCATTTTTTCATTTTCACATGGGCAACAGGATTAAATGGATCCTAACATTTGTTGGGCAATTTCTCCTGAGTACACCGATACCTCATATGTGGTCATAAACCACTGTTTGAGCGCACGGTAGGGCTCGGAAGGGAAGGAGCGCCATTTGACTTTTTGAAGGGAAAATTAGCTCCAATCGTTAGCGGACACCATGTCGTGTATGGAAAGTATGTAGTGTAAGTCAGGTTGGTGTGTGTGGTGTAGTGTAAGTCAGGTTGGTGTGTGTGGTGTAGTGTATGTCAGGTTGGTGTGTGTGGTGTAGTGTATGTCAGGTTGGTGTGTGTGGTGTAGTGTATGTCAGGTTGGTGTGTGTGGTGTAGTGTATGTCAGGTCGGTGTGTGGTGTAGTGTACGTCAGGTTGTGGTGTGTGGTGTAGTGTATGTCAGGTCTGTGTGTGGTGTAGTGTATGTCAGGTCTGTGTGTGGTGTTTACTACACCACACACAGCAACCTGACATACACACACACGAACCTGACGTACACTATACCACACCACATACCAATCTGACATACACTACACCACACACATCAACCTGACATACACTACACCACACACACACGAACCTGACGTACACTATACCACACCACACACCAATCTGACAAACACTGCGCCTCACACAACAACCTGACACACTTTGTCAGGTTGGTGTGTATGGTGTTGTGTATGTCAGGTTGGTGGGTGTGGTGTAGTGTATGTCAGGTCTGTGTGTGGTGATGTGTATGTCAGGTTGGTGTGTGGTGTAGTGTATGTCAGGTCGGTGTGTGTGGTGTAGTGTATGTCAGGTCTGTGTGTGGTGTAGAGTATGTCAGGTTGGTGTGTGTGTGGTGTAGTCTATGTTAGGTCGGTGTGTGTGGTGTAGTGTATGTCAGGTTGGTGTGTGGTGTAGTGTATGTCAGGTTGTGTGTGTGATGTGGTGTACGTCAGGTTGGGGTGTGTGGTGTAGTGTACGTCAGGTTGCGGTGTGTGGTGTAGTGTATGTCAGGTTGGTGTGTGTGGTGTACGTCAGGTCGGTGTGTGTGGTGTAGTGTACGTCAGGTCGGTGTGTGTGTGTGGTGTAGTGTACGTCAGGTTGGGGTGTGTGGTGTAGTGTATGTCAGGTTGGGGTGTGTGGTGTAGTGTATGTCAGGTCGGTGTGTGTGGTGTACGTCAGGTCGGTGTGTGTGGTGTAGTGTACGTCAGGTCGGTGTGTGTGTGTGTGGTGTAGTGTATGTCAGGTTGTGGTGTTGTGTATGTCAGGTTGGTGTGTGTGGTGTACGTCAGGTCGGTGTGTGTGGTGTAGTGTACGTCAGGTTGGGGTGTGTGGTGTAGTGTACGTCAGGTTGGGGTGTGTGGTGTAGTGTGTGTCAGGTTGGGGTGTGGTGTAGTGTATGTCAGGTTGGTGTGTGGTGTAGTGTATGTCAGGTCGGTGTGTGTGGTGTAGTGTATGTCAGTGTAGTGTATGTCAGGTCGGTGTGTGTGTGGTGTAGTGTACGTCAGGTTGGGTGTGTGGTGTTGTGTATGTCAGCCTGGTGTGTGTGGTGTAGTGTATGTCAGGTCGGTGTGTGGTGTAGTGTATGTCACGTTGGGGTGTGTGGTGTTGTGTATGTCAGCCTGGTGTGGGTGAGTTCTGTAGTGGAGTGTCAGGATGTGTTTAGTCCCTGGACGTGTGATGAATTCTGAAGCATTCATTCATACACAGTGCAGGTTCGTCGGGACACGTTTCACATTGGAAACGAGTTTCCCTTCTCATCCCCCTTTTATAGCACACCCGGCACCTTTATTTTTGCTCTCCCCTTAGTGGGAGCATGTTGTTCTGATACCATACGGGAAACTTGAGTTCCAGGGGGTCTGGGACATGCTCCGTCCTCCTCTCCAAAAATCATGGCCTTTATCACCTCCTCCTGGAACTGAAGGAAGGTGTTGTTGGTCTGGCCTGCACATCGTGATAGCACGGATGCGTTATACTGTGCCATTTGTACGATGTGCATAGCCAGTTTTTTATACCACACTTTCCCCTTCCGCATGGCACGATAGGGCTGGAGGACTTTATCACAAAGATCAACTCCCCCATGTGTTTGTTGTACCCCAGGACACAGTCCGGTTTGTGGACCTGGTCTGGGGTACCTCGAACGGTGGTGGCCGTGGTGCCGGGACCATGGATTGTTGTCAAGAGAAAGACGTCTCTTTTGTCTGTGACCTTGACCACAACCATGTTGCCGCTACATTGGGCTCAGCTCTCACCCTTTGGGAGAGGCTGCTCAATTAGCGACAAAGGGAGACCCCTCTGGTTTCTGCGCACGGTACCGCAAGCGACGGTAGCTCTCGCAGAGAGGGAGTGAAAGAGTGCGAAGCTTATATAGAAGTTATCAACGTACAGATGGTAACCTTTATCAAGCAGAGGGTGGACCAAATCCCACACTATTTTCCCACTCACCCCCAGAGCAGGTGGACATTCTGGGGGCTGGATCCTGGTGTCCTTCCTTTGGTATACTCTAAAGCTGAGCGTGTACCCTGAGGTACTCTCACACAGCTTGTGGAGTTTTATCCCGTACCTTGCCCTTTTGCTGGGCAGGTACTGACAGAACTGAAGCCTCCCTTTGAAGTGGATGAGGGATTCAGCCACACAAATTTCCCTTTGGGGAATGTACACTTCAGAAAACTTGTTGCTGAAGTGTTCGATGACCGGCCGAATTTTGAACAGTCTTTCAAAATTGGGGTCATCGCGGGGAAGACTGTCAGTGTTGTCCCTAAAATGGAGAAACTTATGAATCGCCTCAAAACGTCTGCGACTCATAACCATGACAAATACTGGAGTTTGATATAAAATATCAGTACTCCAGTATTGACGAATTTCTGGTTTCTTCACAATCCCCATGTAAAGGACCAGTCCCCAATATTTCATCATTTCTACAGAGTCAATGGGACTCCAAGTAGAGAATGATGAATTAGGGTTTTCAGCCAAAAATTGCTGGGCGTACAAGTTTGTTTGCTCCACCATGAGACTGACGATTGACTCCGAGAAATAGACTTTGAAAAAGTCTATTTCCCTGAAGTTGGCAGTCTCAAACTGGATTCCTGATTGGGGAACGAAATCAGGAATCCGTGGAGCAAAATTCTCAGGGATAGGGGTCCAGGAGGGGGCACTAGTGCTAGGTTGGGCCTGACTAGTGCTAGGTTTGGGGTTAGAATCATAGAATCATAGAATCGTAGAGTTGGAAGGGACCTCCTGGGCCATCTGGTCCAACCCCCTGCTCAAAGCAGGATTCGCTAAATCATCCCAGTCAGATGTCTGTCCAGCCTCTGTTTGAAGACTTCCATTGAAGGAGAACTCACCACTTCTCGTGGCAGCCTGTTCCACTCATTGATCACTCTAACTGTCAAAAAGTTTTTTCTAATATCTAATCTGTGTCTCCTCCCATTCAGTTTCATCCCATTGCTTCTAGTCTTTCCTTGTGCAAATGAGAATAAAGTTGATCCTTCTACAATGTGACAGCCCTTTAGATATTTGTAGACAGCTATTAAGTCTCCTCTCAGTCTTCTCTTTTGCAAACTAAACATTCCCAAATCCTGCAACCTTTCCTCATAAGACAGGGTTTGCAGACCGGTCACCATTCTGGTCGCTCTTTTCTGAACTTGCTCCAGTTTGTTGATGTCTTTTTTAAAATGTGGTGCCCAAAACTGGACACAATATTCCAGATGAGGTCTGACCAAAGAGGAGTAGAGGGAAATAATGACTTCACGTGATCTAGACTGTATGCTTCTGTTAATACATCCTAGAATTGCATTTGCCTTTTTTGCTGCTGCATCACACTGTTGACTCATATTCAGTCTGTGATCTATTAGTATACCCAAGTCTTTTTCACATGTGCTGTCACTTAGCCCTATTCCTCCCATTCTATATATGCTTTTTCCATTTTTATTGCCCAGATGTAGTACTTTGCATTTCTCCCTGTTAAAAACCATTCTGTTAGTTGCTGCCCACTTCTCCAGTTTATTTAAATCTTTTTGAATCCTCTCTCTCTCTTCTCTAGTATTACTCTAGGGTTACTCACATTTGGCTGTGGGTCTTCTCCCCCGGCCTCCGTCTCTTCCTCCCTGGGCTCCAGACTATTTCTCATCCTGCGACATCTTGGTGGTGGTAAGTCTGTGTCGCTGGAGGAGGAAGAGTGGGAGGAATAGAGAAAAGTGGGGTTCTCTCCCTCACTATCAGTTTCGGACGCAGTAAAGGCATATGCCTCCTCAGCTGAGTACACCCTTTGAGACTGGGATGACTGTGACGAGCGGGACATTGTGTGTGTGGTGTGTATGTGTAAAAAAAGATAAACTTATAGTGTGCGTGTGTATGTGCGAGTGTTTGAAACTTTCTACTACAGGAGGGGGCTGTCAGGCGCGGTGGGTCAGGAGGTAGCAGCAGCAGGGTGGTGATCACCGGTGGCGATCACCGGGGCAGGGGGGCGATCACAGGGCCAGGGGGACGGAATCAGGCAGCAGAAGGGAGATCTGCGGCGGCAGCAGCAGGGTGTGATCACCGGGGCAGAGGGGCAATCACAGGGCTGGGGGGTGGAATCAGGCAGCAGAGGGGAGCGGAGGACAGCACAGAGGAGAGATCAGCAGCAGCAGGGGTTGATTACTGGGGCTGGGGGTGATCACAGGGCTGAGGGGTGATCACAGGGGCAGGGGGGCGATTACTGTTGCAGGGGGGTGATCACAGGGCCGGAGGGAGTGGAATTGGGCAGCAGAGGGGAGTGGAGGACAGCACAGAGGGGAGATCAGTGGCGACAGCAGCAGGGGGGTAATTACTGGGGCAGGGGGGTGATTACTGGGCAGGGGGGGTGCGATCACCTGGGCAGGAAGGGGCAATCACCTGGGCAGAGGGGGTGATCACAGGGGTAGGGAGTGTAATGAGGCAACAGAGGGGAGCGGAGCACAGTACCAGAGGGAAGATCGGCGGCAGTAGCAGCAGGCACGGTGATCGGCGACAGCAGCAGCAGGCAGAGACCTGTCAGGTGTCAGGGCAGCAGGCAGCACCTCGCTCTTCACCTACCATGGACGGGATGAGGCTGAAGAGCGAGGGCAGTCATACCTGACACCTGCCCCACATCTAATTGGAGGGATAGCATCACGTGGACGCTAGCTCCAATCAGATCTGGGGGATGACACAGAGGTCACCTAGCTCCAGCCAATGGCTGATGCTATTGCAGCATCAGCCATTGCTGATTTGTAATATTTCTCCAAGTTTCATTGGTGAAATATTACAATCGCTCTGTTTGGCTGTTTCACTTTCAAAAGCCAATTAGAGCGATCGTAACCACGAGGGGGGCAAAGCTACCCCCTGGGGTTAACTACAGGTCCTGGTGCTCTGATTACACATTCATCTGTATTGGCCTATGACAGGTCGCTGACCCCTCACTGACCTGCCCCCATTATTACATAATGCATATAATAGCATTGATATTATTGGTGATAATGCCTATAATATTGTGGCTATTGTGAGGCTTAGAAAAAAAATTACATCCAGCAAAATGTCACCGGTGATGGCGGCGCCTGCGCAGTAGCATCTATATCAACTGTATCAACTTTCCATCAGCACAATTTTGAAAACAAAATTTTTTTTGTTAGGAAGTTATAAGGGTTAAAAGTTAAACAGCGATTTCTCATTTTTACAAACAAATTTACAAAACCATTTTTTAGGGACCACCTCACATTTGAAGTGAGTTTGGGGGATCAATATGACAGAAAATACCCAAAAGTGACACCATTCTAAAAACTGCACCCCTCAAGGTTCTCAAAACCACATTCAAGAAGTTTGTTAACCCTTCAGGTGCTTCACAGGAATGAATCGAATGTGGAAGGAAAAAATTAACCTTTACTTCTCTTTCACAAAAATTTTCCTTTAGACCTAATTTTTTTACTTTCACAAGGGTATCGAGAAGGTGGACTATAAATTTTGTTTTGCAATTTCTCATGAGCGTGCCGATACCCCATATATGGGGAAATCTACTGTTTGGGTGCACTGCGGGGCTCGGAAGTGAAGGCGCGCCATTTGACTTTTTGAATGTAAAATATGCTGGAATAGTTAGCGGTTGCCATGTCGCGTTTGGAGAGCCCCTGATGTGCCTAAACAGTGGAAACCCCCAACAAGGGACCCCATTTTGGAAACTAGACCCCTTAGGGAACTTATCCCGATGTGTATTGAGCACCTTGAACCCACAGGTGCTTCACAGAAGTTTATAGCGTAGAGCCGTGGAAATAAAAAAAAATAACATTTTTCACAAATCTCTTTAGCTCCATATTTTGCATTTTCATAAGGGTAACAGGAGAAATTGCTCCATACAGTTTGTTGTGCAATTTCTCCTGAGCACGCCGATACCCCATATGTGGGAGAATACTACTGTTTGGGCGCATGGCACCACTTGGAAGGGAAGGAGCGCCATATTGGAGAGCAGATTTTGCTGGAATTGTTTGTGGGTGACATGTCACATTGTCAGAGCCCCTGAGGTGCCAGAACTGCATAAGCCCCAAAAGTGACTGCATTTTACCAAATACTTCCCTGAATGAATTCTTCTAGTGGTGCAGTGAGCATACTGACACCACAGCTGTTCCATAGAAAATTATACCATTGGGCAGTTAAGAGAAAAATTACTGTATTTTTCGGACTATAAAGCGCACCCCAAATTTTCAAAAGGAAAATAGTGGAAAAAATGTGCCAAATGGAGGTCCGTCTTAAAGTCCGAATTTAGCTTACCGGGGGAAATCAGCACAGGTGCAAGAGTGGTCACAGATGTTTGGTGGTCCAAGGTGGTGCGGTGGCTTCCGGAAAATCCCATCCCAGGCTGTTGCGGTAGCGATGCTCTGTGCTGGGGCGGCAGGTCTCTGTGCTGGAGTGGCGGCAGCGCTCTGTGCTGAGGTGGTGGCAGCTCCCTGCCCTGGGGAGGTGGCAGCGCTATGTGCCGGGGCGGCCGCTGTGCTCTCTGCTGGGGTGACGGCAGCGCTCTGTGCTGGGGCGGTGGCGCTCTGTGTTGCGTAAGGGGCTCCGCCGCCATTTTGTCAAAGCCGTAGGCCCCTGCAGCTCCATTACTGGGATGCGGTGGCCTCCGGGAAAATAGCAGCTGGGGGCGGCGCATGCTCACATTCAGATCTCGGCAACGAGATCTCTGGATGAGATCTGAATCTGAGCATGCGCCGCCCCCAGCTGCTATTTTTCCGGAGACCACCGCATCGCAGCAATGGAACTGTGGGGGTTCCCTGGGCTTTGACAAAATTCCAGAGGAGCCCTCCACACAGCACAGAGCACCGCTGCCCCAGCATTTGTAAGTATATATTCATCTGTGGATATAGTGACCATTTTCACTACATGGATGATTTCCAGAAACTCGCAGTGGAAGTTTCAGAGCAAAAATTGCAAAAATGTCATTGTAGTGTCCAATATATTGTGCCCAGCTTGTGTCTCTGGAGACCTCCCCCCACCTACCCCCGGAAATTGTTAAGTCAGCTCTACTCAAATGTGTCTGTCACTAAATAATCCAAATGCTTGAATGTCAAAACAGTTCAAAAACGTGGTTCTGTGTGGAAGATTGTAAAGCCGTCATGGAGGCATAAGGCTGGCAGTGATGGGCATTGTGGGTAATAATAGCGGATATCATGCCTCATTCCTCTCTTGGAACATACACGACATCTTCTCTGGCGGTTCTTTCTTGGTTCAGTTACTGGGATGAGTGCAATAAAATGTCGCTCA
Organism: Dendrobates tinctorius; assembly: GCF_039654945.1. NCBI lineage: Eukaryota > Metazoa > Chordata > Amphibia > Anura > Dendrobatidae > Dendrobates > Dendrobates tinctorius. Next base: position 4,699,983 of record NW_027362032.1, on the reverse strand, counting down.
GTGAGTCTTCTGACATCTTCAGATTCTAAAGGATTCGCGGGGACAAAATTTTCAAAAACAAGATTTTCAGTGACCTTTTCCTGATAATTGAGGAAAGTATCTGCATTTCCGTATAACACAAAAGAATTATATGTGGCCACCTGAAACAAATACATGACTAACTTTTTATACCAGAGATATGATTTTCTTGATACCTGGTATGGCTGTAGAACCTGATCTGCAAGGTCCACACCCCCATATATTTGTTGTAGTCAACGACAGACACAGGTTTTGGAGTAGTGGATCCCTGTTGGTCTGCAGTGGCCCTTGTGGCATCTGTGTGGATCAAGCTCAGGATGAAAATATCTTTTTATCCTTATACTTAAGGGCAAGCAGCTCTCCATTGTGTAAAGCCACTGACTGTCCCTTTCGGAACTTTTTGCTGACCAATGATTGTGGAAACCCCTGACGGTTTTTGTGAATGGTCCCACAAGCCCCTATGTTATGTTCAACCAGACTTTTAAATAGGGGTATGCTGGTGTAGTAGTTGGCAACATACAGATTGTAGCCTTTTTGTAAAAATGGAGTTATCAGCTCCCAAACGATTTTTCCTGTTGTCCCCAGATAAGTAGGGCATCCTGGTGGGTTTAGTTGGCTATCTTTCCCCTCATAAATGTGAAAAGCTGATGTGTATCCGGTTGAACTCTCACACATTTTATAGAGCTTTATTCCGAACCTTGCCCTCTTAGAAGCAATAAATTGCTTGAGGTGCAGTTTTCCTTTGAATTTTACAAGGGACTCATCAATGGAAATGTTTTCTGTTGGGGTGTAGAGCTTTAAGAACCTTTCTGTCAAGTCTTTGATGATGGGTCTGATTTTGAATAGTCTGTCATGTTCTGGGACATTTCTGGGCAGGCATTGACTATTGTCGTTAAAATGCCAAAATCTCATGAACATTTCATAACTGGTCCTAGGAAGAACGGCAGAAAACATAGGGGTGGCTTGAACAGGGTGATTGGACCAATAGGACCGAATGCTCGTTTTTTTTTTTTAACAAGCCTCATAGCAAATGTAAGTCCTAAAAATGTTTTCCATTTTAGGACATTACTTGATTCCATAAATTTGACCTAGCATAATAGGATCGTTGATTCTGACTGATGAATTGGGACGCATATTATTATTATTTATTTATATAGCACCATTGATTCCATGGTGCTGTACATGAGAAGGGGTTACATACAAATTACAGATATCACTTACAGTAAACAAACTAAGAATGACAGACTGATACAGAGGGGAGAGAACCCTGCCCTTTCAAGCTTACATACTACAGGATGGTGGGGAAGGAGACAGTAGGTTGGTGGGTTGCAGCAGTTCAGTTGTTGGTTGAGGCGATATCTCCGGTAGTGGTGAGGAGGTAGCGGGGTCATTGCAGGCTATAAGCTTTCTTGAAGAGGTGGGTTTTCAGGTTCCGTCTGAAGGATCCGAATGTGGTTGATAGTCGGACATGTTGGGGCAAAGAATTCCAGAGGATGGGGGCTATTCGGGAGAAGTCTTGGAGGCGGTTGGGTGAGGAGCGACATAAATATATAAATTTGTAGGCTAATATGCTCTAGCAAGCTATCTGTCACAAACAAATTAAAAAAAATTGGTCCAAAATTTTCCACCTCCACATTTATACCAGGAATGGTATTAAAATTAAGGATGAATGGAGTGGCCGAATCTGAAGCCTCCCATCTGGGAAATGCTACAGCAAGAGACAAAGCCCCTTGGACATTGGTGTGCGCCAATTCACGAGCACTAGGGACAGCGCTAGTACTGGGCATTGTTCCCTGAGTTGGAGACATTTCTCCAGAAGCGCTATTTGTCCTTCTTGTTGTACTGGTCCTTGTGTGTGAGGATGGACCAGAATCACTGCTCATTTCTGAGCTATCACTGTCGCTGCTTCTAAAGCCCTCGAAATCCACATCGCCATCTGACACTGCACTTTCTTCACTGTCAGAACATAAAAGTGCATAAGCCTCCTCTGCACTATAAAACTGACGGGTCATTTTATTTATTTATTTATTTATTTTTTTCCCGGAAATAGAAAACTGACTTGACTGAACTCTGACATGACTGACGTGACCAAATTATTGGGGAGACAATTGAGAAAAGCCTAATTCTTTAGCCTAACCCTGACTTTAGCCTAACTGTAACCCAAACTTTAGCCCAACAGTAGCCCTAACAGTAACCCTTACTTTAGCCTAACACTAATCCTAACTATAACATTAACTGTAGCCTGGCTTATCTGGTTTTCTATTGACAGATGATGGACCTGAGTGAAGACTTGTTTTTTGTGAGATGAGAATTGGTATTATTTTCACCTAAATAACATTGGTTTCTTTTTATTCAATGTTTGGGAGGCAGAATGAACAAACAGTTGAACACCACACACTACTGGTTCATCCAACAAGGTTTTCTATTAGACTGTGAACTGTCATTGTCTTGGTAAATAGTTAAAGTTTTTTACATAGCTTGCCATTTTTATGGACAGTTTAAGTTGAAATATTCAAAAATATGAAACTCAAGAATATTTTATAAAAAAAAAATGTTTTTTATCTTAGCAGATGACTGTACCAGGAGATCAGAGGGACAGCTGACATCTTCAATTTTTAAATCTGATGATCTTGAGATCCTACAAGATACAACTGAAGTGATTGCTGTTACTCCAGATATATCATCATCTATTTACAGCAAAGATCTGTCTGATCCTATGAAACAGGTCCCACCTTCCGATTTATTACTTACTACTAAGGAAAATCAAAGTCACAAAAGAGGCATGAAAAAACAAACTGGTCCTAAAGCAAAGAAGTCATTTTCATGTTCAGAATGTGGGAAATGTTTTAACAAGAAATCTCATTTTGTTACACACCAGAGAACTCACACAGGGGAGAAGCCTTTTTCCTGTTCAGAATGTGGGAAAAGTTTTATAAATACATCAAATCTTATTACACATCAGAGAACTCACACAGGGGAGAAGCCTTTTTCATGTTCAGAATGTGGGAAATGTTTTAGCTGGAAAAAACTATTGGTTAATCACCATAGAATTCACACAGGGGAGAAGCCTTTTTCCTGTTCAGAATGTGGGAAATGGTTTACAGATACATCAAATCTTATTGCACATCAAAGAACTCACACAGGGAAGAAGCCTTTTTCATGTTCAGAATGTGGTAAATGTTTTAACCGGAAATTAGATTTGGTTAATCACTATAGAACTCACACAGGGGAGAAGCCTTTTTCCTATTCAGAATGTGGGAAATGTTTTAACCAGAAAGGGAATCTTGATGAACACCAAAGAACCCACACTGGAGAGAAGCTTTTTTCATGTTCAGAATGTGGGAAATGTTTTACTCAGAATTCAAGTCTTGTTACACATGAGAATATTCACACAGCAGAGAAGCCATATTCATGTTCAGAATGTGGGAAATGTTTTAAATGGAAATCACAATTGGTTAATCACCATAGAACTCACACAGGGAAGAAGCCTTTTTCCTGTTCAGAATGTGGGAAATGTTTTAACTGGAAATCACAATTGGTTAATCACCATAGAACTCACACAGGGGAGAAGCCTTTTTCCTGTTCAGAATGTGGGAAATGTTTTAACTGGAAATCACAATTGATTAATCACCATAGAACTCACACAGGGAAGAAGCCTTTTTCCTGTTCAGAATGTGGGAAATGTTTTAACTGGAAATCACAATTGGTTAATCACCATAGAACTCACACAGGGGAGAAGCCTTTTTCCTGTTCAGAATGTGGAAAATGTTTTAACCGGAAATCACAATTGGTTAATCACCATAGAACTCACACAGGGGAGAAGCCTTTTTCCTGTTCAGAATGTGGAAAATGTTTTAAATGGAAATCACAATTGGTTAATCACCATAGAACTCACACAGGGAAGAAGCCTTTTTCCTGTTCAGAATGTGGGAAATGTTTTAACTGGAAATCACAATTGGTTAATCACCATAGAACTCACACAGAGGAGAAGCCTTTTTCATGTTCATAATGTGGGAAATGTTTTAACAATAAATCAGATTGTGTTAAGCACCAGAGAACTCACACAGCAGAAAAGCCATATTCATGTTCAGAATGTGGGAAATGTTTTAGCAATAAATCAAATTGTGTTAAGCACCAGAGAACTCACACAGGGGAGAAGCCTTTTTCCTGTTAATGTGGGAAATATTTTAACCAGAAAGCGCTTCTTGATCACCATCAGAGCAGTCACACAGAGGAGAAACCTTTTTCATTTTCTTAATGTGGGAAATGTTTTACTTGGAAATCAACTGTTAATAAACATCAGAGACGTCACATAGGGGAGAAGACTTTTTTATGTTCATAGTGTTGGAATAGTTTTAATCAAAATTGAATCTTCTTAAAGGGATTGTCTCTTGTCATTCCTCATGTTTTCTGACAAAAGGATTAAACTAAACCTTATTAATTACAAATATAAAACTATACCCATAATTCACCCCCTGAAGGTTAATCAATAGGTGACTAATAGAAAAAACATGTACCCCACATCTCAGTATATAGGGTGAGGTGATGTATTGACACTCATTCTCCAAGCCTCTAATTTCTATGGATTTCATCGTCCTCACTAAAGGCTTCATCAGGAGACTATTTAATATTGACCTATTTTTTTTTTTTAAATTCGTTTATTGAACTATAAACAAGTGTACTGCATACATACTGGTATATAATTTTAAACATAATATAAATGCACATATATTTCACACTGCATTAAAATGTACAGCAAATTGTAAATACCAGTTGCATACAAATAAAGCAAAACATAATATGCATTAAATCACAGTGGCCTTGTGTTATTATTCCAGTGATGAGATCTACCTGACTACTAAATCATACCTACATCTACGAGAACAAAAAAAAAAAAAACTATTCCGCAGCCTACTTCCACACACTTAGTTGTTTATTATGTGACATCTACACTCTGCAAAGTAAGGTGAGAGGAATTCCACCTCTCCCATATCTTGTCGAATTTACCTGGGCACCCTCTATTCTGATATAACGTGCGCTCATATGGAATAATCGAGTTTACCAGGCTAATCCAGGACCCGAGAGAGGGAGATGAACTCTCCATCCACCGCAATGCCAATACCTTTCGTGCCATAAACAGTGTCTCTCTTAGGAATATCCCAACATATTGACCCCATGTCTCCTCATCCCATACTCCAAGTAGACAGACCAGTGGCTCAAGGGGAACAGAAATTTGTACCAGAGACGTCAGTAGTGATGTCACTTCCCTCCAATATTGTGCAACAACCAGACAACACCAAATCATATGAACAAAGTGCATCTATTGAATATGCAAAACAGAAGCCGCGGAGACACCATCACATGTTTCTCAACGCAAGCAATGACCAGCCAGGTCTTTCCCCGGGAAAGAACAACCACGGGAAGGGCAGTCTCCAATGAAGGAAACCACCTGTGGATGGATACCATGTTTTGGCATAGGTGCTTTCCTTCATTGGAGACTGCCCTTCCCGTGGTTGTTCCTTCCCGGGGAAAGACCTGGCTGGTCATTGCTTGCGTTGAGAAACATGTGATGGTGTCTCCACGGCTTCTGTTTTGCATGTTTTGCATATTTCCCATAAGGGATGGGGGCAGTGCTTTAGAATCACTGCATTGAGAAATACGTGATGGTGTCTCCGCAGTGTTGGATGTTGCTCTCCATGAGTTCATTCATCCTCATTTTCACTGCATCTATTGAATGACATCTCAAACATTCCGATGATTGGTATCGGCCCATCTTAAAGAGCCAAGTTGGAGTCAAATATGATTGATTTACAATATATAACTATCATCCTGTTGTTAACAGACGGAGATACCTTGATCGATGACTCTAGAATTTCTTCCCACTCCTCTCCCTGTGTATCTGGGATGAGCCTTTCCCACTTCTTCTTAACGGAGTCTATGGTGGATTCTGTCCCTATTGACAACAGATATGTATATAGAGAAGAGATGAGACCCTGGGGGCCCTGTGATTTAAGGATCCCTATCAAGGGTAGAGATGAAATAGCATTATCTGTACCTATACATCTCATATGTGATTGAAACGCTGATCTTAGCTGTAAATAACGAAAGAACTGAGACCTTGTGACACTGCGATTAATTTGTAATTGTTCAAAAGAGATCAAAGTTCCACGGTCATACAGATCGCCTATCGTAGAGACATTATATTGAGCCCAAAACTCGGCAGATGGATGTTCAAGTAACGCCGGAAGGTAACCATTATTCCATAGGGGCATCTCAGCTACAATATCCTCAAATCCAACCACCCTCTTGATCTGTTTCCATATTGATCGTGCCAGACGAAGCAGGGGAAGCAGTCGTGAGACATTTGTTTTCCTCATTTCCAAAAATCCCAACGGGCAACTAGTTTGTGCGGCATGAAGTAAATGCTTTTCAGAATTAGGTAGGTGACCGCTGGGCATCCACGTGCTTATGGCTTTGGCCTGCCTAGACAAATAATACAGGAAGAAATCGGGTAACGCTGTCCCCCCTCCCTTCTTGGGCCTCTGCAAAGTGGCTAGCTTAAGTTTGGGCCTAGTTTTCCCCCATATAAAAGATGTGATTTGGGAATTCAAATTAGTGAAAAAGGATCTGGGCACCACTACAGCACTATGTTGAAGAAAGTAGCTAAGTTTGGGGAGTAATATCATTTTAATTAAATTAATACGTCCGGCCACAGACAGTGGAAGATTAGCCCAAATTTGACTTTAACCATCTCCTGTAGCAGATATATATTAAGGTGCAAATCAAGTTTACTGTCTTTAGAAATATGGACACCCAGGTATTTAAAACTGGTTACAATGGGTAGCAAGGAGAGAGTCTCAAGTCGTGGTATCGGAGCATGGGAAGAAGGCATCAGAGCAGATTTCCCCCAATTTTTTATATAGGCCAGAAAATTTACCAAATTTATTGATAATAGTGATCACTCTTGTCAGGGTTTCCTCCGCTTTGTCCATAAATATCACCATGTCATCAGCATATAGGCCTATGGTGTCCGTCCGACCTGCTATTTCTATACCAGCAACATTAGGGGAAGATCTTATACGAATTGCCAGTGCCTCCATAGCAAGAGCAAAAAGGGCCGGGGAAAGGGGACACCCCTGACGAGTTCCCCTATGCAGTGAAAATGGCTCAGATATGGAATTATTTACAATGACCCGGGCCTTAGTCTTCATGTAAAAAATACTGACCCATTTTTGAAATCTATCACCGAATCCATACCTCTGCAAACATGCACGGAGAAAAGGCCATTCAAAAGAGTCAAAGGCCTTGGCCGCTACCATCGATGCCAATGCACATTCATTGTCCTGCACCAGGGAGCTATATTGGACCACTGACTGGACTCGTCTAATATTGATGGAGGTGTTCTTACCAGGCATAAAGCCAGTTTGGTCAGAGTGTACAAGATCTAATATGACTGACTTCAACCTCTTGGCCAAAATTTTTGTAAAAATCTTATAATCCACATTTACCAATGATATTTCAATATTTTAGGCACATCAGGGGCTCTCCAAATGCACATGACACCCGCAGACCATTGAATCAAAGTCTGCATTCCAAAACGTCACTACTTCCCTTCCGAGCCCTGACGTGTTCCCATACAGTAGTTTTCTCCCACATATGAGGTATCAGCGTACTCAGGACAAATTTGACAACAAGTTTTGGGGTCCAATTTCCCCTGTTACGCTTGGGAAAATAAAAAAATTGGTGACTAAAAGATCATGTTTGTGGAAAAAATACGATTTTTTTATTTTCACGCCCGGGCGTTATAAACTTCCGTGAAGCACTGGGGGTTTCAAAGTGCTCACCATACATCTAGATAAATTCCTTGGTGGGTCTAGTTTCCAAAATGGGGTCATTTATGGGGGGTTTTCACTGTTTTGGTACATCAGGGGCTTTCCAAACGCGGCATGGTGTCCGATCTCAATTCCAGCCAAAAACTTCAAATGGTGCTGCTTCCCTTCCGAGCTCTGCCATGCGCCCAAATAGTGGTTTACCCCCACATGTGGGGTATCAGCGTACTCAGGACAAATTGCACAATAACTTATAGGGTCCTGTTACCCTTGGGAAAATTAAAATTGAGGGTGAAAAGATCATTTTTGTGGGAAAAAAATATGATTTTTTAATTGTACGGCTGTACGTTATAAACTTCTGTGAAGCCCTTGGGGGTTCAAAGTTCTCACCACACATCTAGATAAGTTCCTTGTGGGCTCTAGTTTCCAAAATGGTGTCATTTGTGGGGGGTTTCCACTGTTTTCGTACATCAGAGGTTTTCCAATCGTGACATGGTGTCCGATCTTAATTCCAGCCAAAAAAGTCAAAAGGCGATGCTTCCCTTCTGAGCTCTGCCATGCGCCCAAATAGTCGTTTACACCCACATATGGGGTATCAGCGTACTCAGGACAAATTGCACAATAACTTTTAGGGTCCTGTTACCCTTGGGAAAATAAAAATTGGGGGTGAAGAGATAATTTTTGTGGAAAAAATATGATTTTTTAATTGTACCGCTGTACGTTATAAACTTCTGTGAAGCCCTTGTGGGTTCAAAGTTCTCACCACATATCTAGATAAGTTCCTTGGGGGTCTAGTTTCCAAAGTGGGGTCACTTGTTGGGGGTTTCCACTGTTTAGGTACATCAGGGGCTGTCCAAATGTGGCATGGTGACCGATCTGAATTCCAGCCAATTTTGCATTGAAAAAGTCAAACGGCGCTCCTTCCATTCTGAGCTCTGCCATGCGCCGAAACAGTGGTTCCCCCCCACATATCAGGTATCAGCGTACTCAGGACAAATTGCACAATAACTTTTCCAGTCCAATTTCTCCTGTTACCCTTGGTAAAATAAAAAAAATTGAACCTGAAGTATTTTTTTTTGTGAAAAAAAGTTAAATGTTCATTTTTTTTTAAATATTCAAAAAAATTCCTGTGACGCACCTGAAACTTCTTGAATGTGGTTTTGAGCACCTTGAGGGGTGCAGTTTTTAGAATGGTGTCACTTTTGGGTATTTTCTATCATATAGACCACTCAAAGTGGCTTCAAATGTGATGTGGTCCGTAAAAATAAAATGGTGTTGCAAAAATGAGAAATCGCTTGTCAACTTTTAACCCTTATAACTTCCTAACAAAATTGTGCTGATGTAAAGTAAACATGTGGGCAATGTTATTTATTAAGTTTTTTTGTGTGCCGTATCTCTGTGATTTAAGGGCATAAAAATTCAAAGTTGGAAAATTACGAAATTTTAAAAATTTTCGCCAAATTTCCATTTTTTTCACAAATAAACGCAAGTTATTTGAATGAAATTTTACCACTAACATGAAGTACAATATGTCACGAGAAAACAGTGTCAGAATCATCAGGATCCATGGAAGCGTTCCAGAGTTATTACCTCATAAAGGGACAGTGGTCAGAATTGTAAAAATTGGCCCAGGAGTTAACGTGCAAACCACCCTTGGTAGTGAAGGGGTTAAAGAACAATGAGGGTGAAATCATAGAGAGCGATGTGGGAAAAGCAAATGTTTGAAATACTTTTTTCTCAACAGTGTTCACACAGGAAAAGGATTTGCCAGGGGAAATGCAGAGTGATAATGTAAACTCCCCATTAAGTATTACCTGCCTAACCCAGGAAGAAGTGCAGAACCGCCTTAGTAAGATTAAAATGGACAAATCACCAGGCCCTGATGGCATTCACCCTCGGGTATTAAGGGAGTTAAGTAATGTGATAGACAGGCCTCTATTCCTTATATTTAAAGACTCTATAGAAACAGGGTCTGTTCCTTTTGATTGGCGGCAAGCAAATGTGGTACCAATATTCAAAAAGGGGTGTAAAAGGGAACCTGGAAACTATAGGCCGGTAAGCTTAACATCTGTTGTGGGTAAAATTTTTGACGGGTTTCTAAGGGATACCGTTATGGAATATCTCAATGTTAATAAATGTTTAACTCCATATCAACATGGATTTATGAAGGATCGCTCCTGTCAGACTAACCTGATCAGCTTCTATGAGGATGTAAGCTCTCAAATGGACCCAGGAGAATCATTGGATGTCATTTATCTCGACTTCTCTAAAGCATGTGACACTGTCCCACATAAAAGATTGGTAAGTAAGATGAGAAAGCTTGGGCTAGGGGAAAATGTGTGTAGATGGGTAGGTAGCTGGCTTAGTGATAGAAAACAAAGAGTGGTTATTAATGGGGCATCCTCAGATTGGGCCAGGATTACTAGTGGGGGACCACAGGGGTCTGTATTGGGCCCCCTACTATTTAATATATTTATTAATGATCTAGTGGATGGCTTACACAGTAAAATATCAGTATTTGCAGATGATACAAAACTATGTAAGGTCGTTAACACAAAGGAGGACAGTTTGCAACTACAGACAGATTTGAGTAAATTGGAGAATTGGGCTGAAAAATGGCAAATGAGGTTTAACACAGATAAGTGTAAGGTTATGCACATGGGAAGGAGAAACAGATGCTACAATTACTTACTAAATGGGAAACTGCTGGGGAAATCAGACATGGAAAAAGACTTAGGCATCTTAGTCCATAAGAAGCTAAATTGGAGTGCCCAGTGTCAGGCAGCTGCCACCAAAGCAAATAGGGTCATGGGATGCATTAGAAGAGGTCTGGGGACACGAGATGAAAACATAATTCTCCCTCTGTACAAATCACTCGTCAGACCATACTTGGAGGATTGTGTGCAATTTTAGACGCCGGTGCTCAAGAAAGACATTACTGAACTTGAAAGGGTTCAAAGGCGGGCTACTAAAATGATAAATGGAGTTGGTTCACTACAATACCCAGAAATGTTATCAAAATTAGGTCTGTTTACTCTAGAAAAGAGAAGACTTAGGGGAGACTTAATATATATGTACAAGTATATCAGAGGGCAATACAGAGATCTCTCCAATGAACTGTTTGTACCAAGGACTGTGACAAGAACAAGGGGGCATTTTCTTCGTTTGGAGGAAAGACAATTTCTGCACCAGCATAGATGAGGGTTCTTCACGGTAAGAGCAGTGAGGCTCTGGAATTCTCTTCCTGAGGAAGTGGTGATGGCCAACTCACGGAATGAATGTAAGAAAGGAATGGAGGCTTTTCTTGTGAGTAACAGTATAGAAGGTTACGAATAACATAATAATAATACATTTTATTTCTATAGCGCTGACATATTCCGCAGCACTTTACATTTCAGAGGGGATTTGTACAGACAATATACATTACAGCATAACAATAATCATATAGATTGTAACAAATACCAAGAGGAATGAGGGCCCTGCTCTCAAGCTTACAGTCTATGAGGAAAGAGGGAGACACGAAAGGTGGGTGGTAACAGTTGCCCTGATTGTATGGACCAGCCATAATGTTAAGTGTGTATCAGTACAGATGCAGAGGGCAAATGGATACATAAAGCATGTGGGAACATGATGCGGGGAACCTGGTTATTGTAAAACTTTTGGCTGTGCCACCCAGGGATAGATTAGGTTAATGTGTTGAGGCGATAGGCCAGTCTGAATAAATGTGTTTTCAGGGCACGCTTAAAATTGTGGGGATTGGGGACTAATCGTATTGACCTGTGAAGTGCATTCCAAAGAATTGGTGCAGCACGTGTAAAGTCTTGAAGACGGGAGTGGGAGGTTCTGATTATTGAGGATGTTAACCTCATGTCATAACATAATATTATAATATTATTATTATTATTATAATGTAATATTATAGGTAGATGGCTGACCCAGCTTAGGGGAAGGAATTTTTTTTCCCTATGGAGAAAATTGGCTTCTACTCTGTGGGTTTTTTGCCTTCCCCAGGATCAACAATGCAGAACAGCTGCACTAAAAATAGGCTGAACTAGATGGACATAAGGTCTTCCTTCAGCCTTCAAAACTATGTTACTATGTAACACTGTGTAGAAAAGGCGGCGCGGGGTAATTGTGCCAGTAGTGAGGGGCAAATAATGGCGGGAATGTCACTGACTGAGGAGATACAGGAAAGATTTATATCTTTGTACCGTGTTAGCCAGTAGATAGAAAAATATTCAGGATTGAGAGTCCTCAGTAGTTGATACCTTTTAATGGCTAACTGAAAAGATGGTAACCTGAGTAGTCTCGAAAGCTTGCAATGTGTTACCATCTTTTCAGTTAGCCATTAAAAGGTATCAACTACTGAGGACTCTCAATCCTGAATATTTGACTGAGGAGAAGGCTCCATGGAGCGTCTTCACTCCGGAGATCATGTGACCCCTGACTCCTCCCCTCCTGTGACCTCATCACAGGTCCTGTGCACAGAGCAGCCATATATGTGGAGTGCGGCTCTGCAGGTGGAGGTATGTGGAGATTCCCCATTACTGAGCGCGGAGGACATTAACCCCTTCTGCACTGAGGCTCTTTATAAGAATCATCACGTTTCTGTGCTGTTTCCTGTAATAGATACATACGACCCCACTATGGAGGACAGGCAGTGAGGAGACGGAGTGTTCTCATAGTACAGGGCCCCTTTCTTGGCCCCACACAGTGTAATGCCCCCATTATGCCCCTGTAAGCAGGGTTCTGCCCCACAACCAGCTGCCTCGGGAACTTTACCATGGCCGGTACCTCAGATTCCTCCCCGCACCCCTTTCCTTTGGGGCTATGGCCTTTATAATAACATGAAACTGCGTCATCAAGGTCACCTGACATGATGTACCATCTAGACCAGTCCTGGGCAAAGGGCAGCCCCCGGGCCGCATCCGGCCCGCCCACTGCCTGTGACTGGACCGCTGAGGGGTCCGGGACTTCTCCGGTTCCCGCTTTCCTCATGAATCATTCATGAGGAAAGCAGAAAGCAGAGGAGTCCCGGCAGACGCGGCGGTGAGCGGAGCAGACCCCGACCTCCTGAGAGCGGCACAGAAACATTGCTTCCTGTGCACCACCCACACACCAGACCTGCGGCGCTGACTGGTCGAGGGGGGCGTGGTCTGAGAGAGGGCTGCTTAGATGCCGTTGGTGGCGTCTGCTTGCAGCAGTATACATCAGACCACGCCTCCAACTCTGTGCTAAAACGTGCGGGCGTGGAGGCGTGGTGTGATCTATACTGCTGCAAGCAGACCAGTGACACTGTGGTGCAACGTAAGGCTAGCATCAATTACTTTAGACTGGGTCTGGACTGGGTGTTTGGGTCTGGACTGGGGGTTGACGTCAGGCCAGGGTCTGGGACTCTGGGTAGAGTGGTCAGCGCCTAATAAAGCCCCTGTGAGGAGTACAGGAGTGGTACGCAGATACCACTTGCTTCCTCCCCTGTCCCCTGCAGCAGCCACGTTCTTCTGAAACTTGGGCAGAGACTCTCATTGGAAGAATTAGGCAAGGTTAGCTGTTATAGCCCTTAAATATGTCAGCTAAAAAAAGAAAGATTGATGCAGAATGCAGAGTTTTTAGCAAGGAATGGACTTCTAAATATTTATTTGCTGAAGCCAAAGGTAAAGCTGTGTGCTTAGCTTGTGGAGAGCACATAGCTGTGTTTAAAGATTACAATTTGAGTCGCCATTACGAGACTAAACATGCGGAGACATGCAAGAACTTGACAGAGGCAAAGCGGGCACGGGCATCTGAAGACTTGCTATAAAAACTGCAAAGGCAAAGATAGCATATGTATACTAGAATTGAGCGAAACGGGTCGAAAAAATTCAAAAGTCGCCGACTTTTGGCAAAGTCGGGTTTCATGAAACGAAACCCGACCCTAGGATGAGGTCGGCCACGAGGTCGGCGACTTACGCGCCAAAGTCGCGTTTCAAAAGTTTGTTTTGCGCTCTTTTTCAGCCAATCAGGATCCACGGACACTGTGGGCAACGTGATGACCTAGGCACGGGTCACCACCATCTTTCAGAAGGGCATGCAAGTGATTGGCTTGCTTTGGTGGGCGTCACAGGGGGTATAAAAGGGCGTGCACGCCGACCGCCATCTTACTTCTGCCGATCTTAGTCTAGGGAGAGGTTGCTGCTGATTCTGTAGGGAGAGCGTTAGGCAGGGAAGAAGACAAAAAAACTGCTTCTGCTGCTAGCGATTTGGCCTGCACAACACACAAGTCACTGTGTGTGCAGTGCAAGGGGAGGCTATATTGTGGTGAATCAGTGGTGTTGGTTGTTGGGCTGCCTTTTAAGGCTTCCTGACACGCTGGCATTGCTGTTTACCCACTGCTCCGCAAACTGCTTTTTTAAAAGCAATCCAATCTCCCTTATCCTCTAGTCACTTTTGTCACAGCTGTGCCATCGAGCCTGTCACATAGCGCTCAGATATCAGTGGGCCTCACACAATCCACAAGTGTCCAGTGTCCAAAAGTGTGCGCAGAGATTCAAAATCTCCATTATCCTCTCGTCACTTTGGTCACAGGCAGCTGTGCCATCGAGCGTGTCACATAGCGCTCAGATATCAGTGGGCCTCACACAATCCACAAGTGTCCAGTGTCCAAAAGTGTGCGCAGAGATTCAAAATCTCCATTATCCTCTCGTCACTTTGGTCACAGGCAGCTGTGCCATCGAGCGTGTCACATAGCGCTCAGATATCAGTGGGCCTCACACAATCTACAAGTGTCCAGTGTCCAAAAGTGTGCGCAGAGATTCAAAATCTCCATTATCTTCTCATCACTTTGGTCACAGGCAGCTGTGCCATCGAGCCTGTCACATAGCGCTCAGATATCAGTGGGCCTCACACAATCCACAAGTGTCCAGTGTCCAAAAGTGTGCGCAGAGATTCAAAATCTCCATTATCCTCTCGTCACTTTGGTCACAGGCAGCTGTGCCATCGAGCGTGTCACATAGCGCTCAGATATCAGTGGGCCTCACACAATCCACAAGTGTCCAGTGTCCAAAAGTGTGCGCAGAGATTCAAAATCTCCATTATCCTCTCGTCACTTTGGTCACAGGCAGCTGTGCCATCGAGCGTGTCACATAGCGCTCAGATATCAGGGGGCCTCACACAATCCACAAGTGTCCAGTGTCCAAAAGTGTGCGCAGAGATTCAAAATCTCCATTATCCTCTCGTCACTTTGGTCACAGCTGTGCCATCGAGCCTGTCACATAGCGCTCAGATATCAGTGGGCCTCACACAATCCACAAGTGTCCAGTGTCCAAAAGTGTGCGCAGAGATTCAAAATCTCCATTATCCTCTCGTCACTTTGGTCACAGGCAGCTGTGCCATCGAGCGTGTCACATAGCGCTCAGATATCAGTGGGCCTCACACAATCCACAAGTGTCCAGTGTCCAAAAGTGTACGCAGAGATTCAAAATCTCCATTATCCTCTCGTCACTTTGGTCACAGGCAGCTGTGCCATCGAGCGTGTCACATAGCGCTCAGATATCAGTGGGCCTCACACAATCCACAAGTGTCCAGTGTCCAAAAGTGTGCGCAGAGATTCAAAATCTCCATTATCCTCTCGTCACTTTGGTCACAGCTGTGCCATCGAGCCTGTCACATAGCGCTCAGATATCAGTGGGCCTCACACAATCCACAAGTGTCCAGTGTCCAAAAGTGTGCGCAGAGATTCAAAATCTCCATTATCCTCTCGTCACTTTTGTCACAGGCAGCTGTGCCATCGAGCCTGTCACATAGCGCTCAGATATCAGTGGGCCTCACACAATCCACAAGTGTCCAGTGTCCAAAAGTGTGCGCAGAGATTCAAAATCTCCACTATCCTCTCGTCACTTTGGTCACAGCTGTGCCATCGAGCGTGTCACATAGCGCTCAGATATCAGTGGGCCTCACACAATCCACAAGTGTCCAGTGTCCAAAAGTGTGCGCAGAGATTCAAAATCTCCATTATCCTCTCGTCACTTTGGTCACAGGCAGCTGTGCCATCGAGCGTGTCACATAGCGCTCAGATATCAGTGGGCCTCACACAATCCACAAGTGTCCAGTGTCCAAAAGTGTGCGCAGAGATTCAAAATCTCCATTATCCTCTCGTCACTTTGGTCACAGGCAGCTGAGCCATCGAGCCTGTCACATAGCGCTCAGATATCAGTGGGCCTCACACAATCCACAAGTGTCCAGTGTCCAAAAGTGTGTGCAGAGATTCAAAATCTCCATTATCCTCTCGTCACTTTGGTCACAGGCAGCTGTGCCATCGAGCGTGTCACATAGCGCTCAGATATCAGTGGGCCTCACACAATCCACAAGTGTCCAGTGTCCAAAAGTGTGCGCAGAGATTCAAAATCTCCATTATCCTCTCGTCACTTTGGTCACAGGCAGCTGTGCCATCGAGCGTGTCACATAGCGCTCAGATATCAGTGGGCCTCACACAATCCACAAGTGTCCAGTGTCCAAAAGTGTGCGCAGAGATTCAAAATCTCCATTATCCTCTCGTCACTTTGGTCACAGGCAGCTGTGCCATCGAGCGTGTCACATAGCGCTCAGATATCAGTGGGCCTCACACAATCCACAAGTGTCCAGTGTCCAAAAGTGTGCGCAGAGATTCAAAATCTCCATTATCCTCTCGTCACTTTGGTCACAGCTGTGCCATCGAGCCTGTCACATAGCGCTCAGATATCAGTGGGCCTCACACAATCCACAAGTGTCCAGTGTCCAAAAGTGTGCGCAGAGATTCAAAATCTCCATTATCCTCTCGTCACTTTTGTCACAGGCAGCTGTGCCATCGAGCCTGTCACATAGCGCTCAGATATCAGTGGGCCTCACACAATCCACAAGTGTCCAGTGTCCAAAAGTGTGCGCAGAGATTCAAAATCTCCATTATCCTCTCGTCACTTTGGTCACAGGCAGCTGTGCCATCGAGCGTGTCACATAGCGCTCAGATATCAGTGGGCCTCACACAATCCAAAAGTGTCCACTGTCCACAAGTGTGTGCAGAAATTCTAAATCTCCCCTGTCCTATAGACACCTTGTACCTTGTTTTACATTACTATATAGTTTGTTGGATTTTGTCTACATTTCTACCAAAAATGAGGAAGGCTGGTGGAAGAGGCCGTGGAATTGGGCGGGGGTTGGCAGCTGGTAATGATGGTGTTGGTGGTGGATCTGATGGTAGTGGCAAGAGCAAAATAGGACCGAATGCAGGAGGTGCTGACCCTGCGTCATAGTCTGGCTACATAAGGCCTCGAACGCTTAGTTTTCTAGTAGTTGGCAAACCGCTTTTAAAGGCAGAGCATCAGGAAAAAGTTTTGTCTTACATTGCTGACTCAGCCTCCAGCTCTATCGCCTCCTCTTCTTCAGTTGTAAAAAGTAAAAGAACTGAGTCGTCATTGGAGGCTCATGTTCATGAACCACACCTTTCCTTGTGTCCTTCACCCCAACCAAGATTGAAGGATGACGCAGGCCATACTACTGATTACTCCATGGAGCTGTTTTCACATACCATGCCTGGATTATCAAGTGAAATGGTGAATTACCCAGGCCAAGATGAATCTGACATGGAGTGCACTGATGCACAGCCGCTGATGGATGATTCTGCTGGTACATTCACTCAGAGCACTACATTGTCCTCGCAGTGTACAGAGCCAGATTTTGACCCTGATGAGACTCAGGTGCCCCTTCCCGCACACTATACCACCATACACGGTGACACAGAGAAAGGTGCACATGACATAGAAGAGGAGGTGATGGATGACCCAGTTGTTGACCCAGATTGGCATCCATTGGGGGAAGAGGGTGCTGCTTCCAATAGCTCAGATGAGGAGCATCCACAGCAGACATCGACATCGCAACAGCTGTTATCTGGCAGGCCCGGAGCACTCCAAAGACAGGTTCCAAACATCAAAAGAGTTGCTGGACAGCTTGTCCAGAGGGTCAAAAGATCACAGCGTGCTAGGCCGCAAAATGTCTGCCAAAGTAGGAAGAGTGCAGTGTGGCACTTTTTTGAACAAAATCCTCATGATCAGGCCAAGGTTATCTGTAAGAAGTGCGCAAAGACCTTTAGCCGAGGGAAAAATCTGAAAAATTTGAATACCAGTTGCATGCTTAGACATTTAACCAGCATGCACTTGCAAGCGTGGACACAACACCAAACCTCAAGTGCCACATGTGCAACTGATCACAACTAGAGTTGAGCGATACCGTCCGATACTTCAAAGTATCGGATCGGAATGGATCGGCCGATCTTAAAAAAAAGTATCGGTATCGCCGATTCCGATACCGGAAGTCCCATTCAAGTCTATGGGACTTCCGGTATCGGAATAAGAAAAACCCTGTTTTTGCCTTGTACAGCCTCTCTGGGGTCTGTACGGGCCTTTCGGGGGGCTGTGCCGGCCTGCCAGGGGGTCTGTGCAGGCTCCGGTGGTCTGTGCCGGCCTGCCGGGGGGCTGTGCCGGCCTGCCGGGGGGGCTGTGCAGGCTCCGGTGGGCTGTGCCGGCCTTCCGGGGGGCTGTGCAGGCTCCGGTGGGCTGTGCCGGCCTGCCGGGGGGCTGTGCCGGCCTGCCGGTGGTCTGTGCAGGCTCCGGTGGGCTGTGCCGGCCTGCCGGGGGGCTGTGCCGGCCTGCCGGGGGGCTGTGCAGGCTTCGGGGGTCTGTGCAGGCATCGTCCGATGGGACTACAAGTCCCATCGGGCGATGCCTGCTACCATGACAGTGATTGACACATTAGCCAATGATGGAACAGTAGTAGTCCCATCATCCGGCTAATGTGTTGAATGTAAAAAAAAAAAAAAAAAAAAATTGCATGCTACATACATGCTACATTCATACTACATACTACATACATGCTACATTCATACCACATATATACTACATGCAACATACATACTACATATATACTACATGCATGCAACATGCATACTACATATATACTACATGCAACATACATACTACATATATACTACATGCATGCAACATGCATACTACATATATACTACATGCTACATACATACTACATATATGCTACATATATACTACATGCATGCTACATACATACTGCATGCTACATACATACTACATGCTACATACATACTACATATATACTACATGCATGCTACATACATACTGCATGCTACATACATACTACATGCTACATACATACCACATATATACTACATACATACTACATGCATTCTACATGCTACATACATACCACATACATACTACATACATACTACATACATACTACATGCATGCTACATACATACTACATGCTACATACATACTACATATATACTACATGCATGCTACATACATACTACATGCTACATACATACTACATATATACTACATGCTACATACATACTACATGCATGCTACATACATACTACATGCATGCTACATACATACTACATGCTACATACATACCACATACATACTACATATATACTACATGCATGCTACATACATACTGCATGCTACATGCATGCTACATACATACTGCATACATACTACATGCTACATACATACCACATATACTGTATACTACATACATACTACATACAATACATTCATACAAAAATACATAGACATACAGTACATATAACATAGAGTAACATACTTACCAATACTTGTCACATTGTTCCCCGAAGCCATTGTCTTTTACGGAATAAATATTAACATAACAAACCACAGAAATACTCACCCACGATCCGAAGCAGTCCACGAGTGTGTCCCACGACGATCTTGGGTAGAGAACTGCAGCATCAGCTGATGCCGCCGTTCTCTACGGGCTGCAGGAATCCAATGACGGAAGGTAGGTATCCTTCCGCACTGTATTCCTCCGCCACTTAAAAAAAAAAAAGTCCCTAGTCTCACTTTATGCCATTGCTGTGTGGGAATTTCCCACGCAGCAATGGCATAAAGTGAGACTAGGGACTTTTTTTTTTTTAAGTGGCGGAGGAATACAGTGCGGAAGGATACCTACCTTCCGTCATTGGATTCCTGCAGCCCGTAGAGAACGGCGGCATCAGCTGATGCTGCAGTTCTCTACCCAAGATCGTCGTGGGACACACTCGTGGACTGCTTCGGATCGTGGGTGAGTATTTTTGTGGTTTGTTATGTTAATATTTATTCCGTAAAAGACAATGGCTTCGGGGAACAATGTGACAAGTATTGGTAAGTATGTTACTCTATGTTATATGTACTGTATGTCTATGTATGTATTGTATGAATGTATTGTATGTAGTATGTATGTAGTATATATGTGGTATGTATGTAGCATGTAGTATGTATGTAGTATGTATGTAGCATGCATGTAGCATGCCGTATGTATGTAGCATGCATGTAGTATATATGTAGTATGTATGTAGCATGTAGTATGTATGTAGCATGCATGTAGTATATATGTAGTATGTATGTAGCATGTAGTATGTATGTAGCATGCATGTAGTATGTATGTAGTATGTATGTAGTATGTATGTGGTATGTATGTAGCATGTAGCATGTATGTAGCATGCATGTAGTATATATGTAGTATGTATGTAGCATGTAGTATGTATGTAGCATGCATGTAGTATGTATGTAGTATGTATGTAGTATGTATGTGGTATATATGTAGCATGTAGTATGTATGTAGCATGCATGTAGTATATATGTGTTATGTATGTAGCATGCATGTAGTATGTATGTAGTATGTATGTAGTATGTATGTAGCATGCATGTAGTATGTATGTAGTATATATGTGGTATGTATGTAGTATGTATGTAGCATGCAGTATGTATGTAGCATGCATGTAGTATATATGTAGTATGTATGTAGCATGTAGTATGTATGTAGCATGCATGTAGTATATATGTAGTATGTATGTAGCATGTAGTATGTATGTAGCATGCATGTAGTATGTATGTAGTATGTATGTAGTATTTTTTTTTTTGTTTTTTTTTACATTCAACACATTAGCCGGATGATGGGACTACTACTGTCCCATCATTGGCTAATGTGTCAATCACTGTCATGGTAGCAGGCATCGCCAGATGGGACTTCTAGTCCCATCGGACGATGCTTGCACAGACCCCCGGACATCAGCACAGCCCCCCGGCAGGCCGGCACAGCCCCCCGGCAGGCCGGTACAGACCCCCACAGGGTGCACAGACCACCGGCAGGCCGGCACAGCCCCCCGGCAGGCCGGTACAGACCCCGGGCAGTCCACACAGCCACCGGCAGGCCGGCACAGCCCCCCGGCAGGCCGGTACAGACCCCGGGCAGTCCACACAGCCCCCCGGCAGGCCGGCAGAGACCCCCGGAAGGCCCGAAATGACGGCGCATCATGATGCGCACACACCGCGCATCATGATGACGTCAGGCTGTCAATCAACTTTGAACTTCCGATTCCAATGCCGACTTCCGATATTGAAAAAATATCGGAAGTCGGTATCGGAATTCCGATACAGCAAGTATCGGCCGATACCCGATACTTGCGGTATCGGAATGCTCAACACTAATCACAACGAAGGTAGTCAGCAACGCTACATTGTTTCCCCCACTGTAAGCCCACCGGTTAGCACAGCAGCAAATGTTGAGGTGTCGTTGCAAGACCACAGCAGTCAGGGAATCCCACTGTTATATCAACGAAAGACTGATTCTAGGCCATCAGAAAGAACACCAACTCCATCACCATCATCAACCCTCTCTCAGTCCGCCCTGTCCACCGCTACTTCCACCATATGCAGCTCTCAAGTCCAGCTCACCCTCCCAGACACTATGAGTAGGTCAAGAAAGTACTCAGTCTCTCATCCGCGTACACTGGGTTTGAGCGCCCACATTGCCAAACTAATCTCGTTTGAGATGATGCCCTTTCGGTTGGTGGAAAGCACAGCTTTCCGCGAACTCATGGCCTATGCAGTACCACGCTATGACCTACCCAGTCGCCACTTCTTCTCTCCCAAAGCCATCCCAGCCCTCCACCATCATGTGAAAGACCGCATTGTCCATGCACTCAAGCAGTCAGTGAGCGGAAAGGTGCACCTCACAACTGATGCATGGTCCAGTCGGCATGGCCAGGGCCGTTACGTGTCCATCACTGCGCACTGGGTTAATGTGGTGGATGCAGGGTCCACAGGGGACAGCGGTGGTGGGACAGTGCTGCCTAGCCCACGGTATAGGAAACAGTTGGCTGTAGGCATTCGACCCTCCTCCTCCTCCTCCTCCAGAAGCGAAAGCTCGTCCACAGAGCGCAGTCGTACGAGCACTCCATCTGCAGCTGCCACTGTTGCACACGATGTGTCCCCCTATCGAGCAGCTAGTGGAAAGCGTCAGCAGGCTGTGTTGCAGATGATGTGTTTGGGCGACAGACACACCGCCGAGGTGCTGGCCGAGTACTTGAAGCGACAAACTGAGTCATGGCTGGGCAGTGTACATCTTGAGGCAGGCAAGGTAGTTAGTGATAACGGCCGTAATTTTGTGGCAGCCATAGCCCTTTCAAAACTCAGCCACATACCTTGCTTGGCTCACACCTTGAACCTGGTGGTGCAGTGCTTCCTCAAAAATTATCCGGAGTTAACAGCCCTGCTCCAGAAGGTGCGAAGACTGTGCGCGCACATCCGCCGGTCGCCTGTACACTCCGTTCGTATGCAGAAGCTGCAGCGATTGCTCCACCTTCCCAACCACCGCCTCATTATCGACATTGCAACAAGGTGGAACTCCACCCTGCACATGGTTGAGCGGCTGTGCGAGCAGAGGCAGGCCATAATGCATTTGTGGGAGGATACACGGCCAGGCACTTTGAGAGCAGACATGGAGTTGACAGGCGTGCAGTGGTCGAAGCTGAAAGACTTTTGTAAAGCCCTTCAGTGTTTTGAGGAATGCACACGGCTGGTAAGCGCAGACGACGCCATCCTAAGCATGAGCATCCCACTTATGCGTCTGCTCATGCAAACTTTGACGCACCTTAAGGAGCAGGCGTCTGCAGCCAATGTTGATGAGGAGGAAGAGGAGGAGGGAATCCTTGATGACATTCAGCCATTGTCTGCTCAGGGACCTCTCCTGGACGAGGTGGAGGAAGAAGAGGAGGAGGAGGAGGATGATGGGGATGATTACTTAGGGGAGGAGGATGCATCTCGTGGGGCAAGTGAAAATGTTGGCGTGGCAAGGTCTGGTACAGGGTTTGTGCGTGACTGGAGGGATGTGGATTTGCCAGAAAGTGCTCCTCCACCCAGCACTCGCAGTGCATCATTGACACCGGGAACATTGGCCCACATGTCAGATTATGCCTTGCGGATCCTAAAAAGGGACCCCCGCATTGCCAAAATTATGAACGATGACGACTACTGGTTGGCCAGCATCCTGGATCCACGCTATAAAGGCAAATTCCAAAACATCATGCCACAGGAGAACCTTGACCTAATATTGGCTAATAAACAAGCAACTCTGGTAAATCGGTTGCTTGAGGCATTCCCAGCACACAGCAGCGGTGATGGTTCTCACACGAGCCGTACGGGCCGGGGGCAGCTTGGCAGAGGTGTTCGTGGTGCACACAGCAGAAGTGGCGTTGGAGACAGGGGTTTCATGACAATGTTGTGGACTTATTTTCTCAAATACCGCTCACACAACTGGTAATACTGCATCGATGGAAAGTGACAGGAGACAGCAGTTGTCAACTATGGTTACAAACTACTTTTCCTCCCATATCGATGTTCTCCCACACAGGTCATTCCCCTTTGACTATTGGGCCGCTAAACTGGACACCTGGCCTGAATTGGCCCAATATGCCTTACAGAAGCTCGCTTGCCCAGCTGCAAGTGTGCTATCGGAAAGAGTCTTCAGTGCAGCTGGATCAATCCTGACAGAAAAAAGGACCCATCTGTCAACCCAAAATGTGGATGATCTAACCTTCATTAAAATGAACCACGCATGGGTTTCCAAGGATTTTGTCCCACCTTCCCCTGATGACACATAGGGTGACAGAAAAATGGCTTGCTTTGGTCCACCTCTTCCTGGTACTTCACCTATTTCGCCTTTTGCATCAGCTGAATGTCCAACATCAACATATGCCACTTTCTAAAACTCCCTAACTGTGCTGCCTCCCCCCCCATGGCCGGGGTCACCACCTACCGCATGACACCGTGCGAGTGCCGTTGCCCTGGACAGGTGGGTAGGCAGACTCTTGGGCGCGGGCACTGGCACAGGGTCCCTCATAGTGCAATCAAGTGTCTCTGACGGTGGTGGTGCACACCCGCCGTCAGACACACCGCTGTACTATGAGGGGCCCAGTGCCAGTACCGACGCCCACGAGTGGGCCCCCCTTGCTTGGGCAGGGCCCCAGCATTTGCAATCTTTACCTCTCCCTGCTCCTCCGCTGTGTAATCTGGGCCGTCAAATCCATACTGTGCCTGACACCGTCTGAGCCTGCCTCCTGAGACATATATTTTGAATGTGTACGCTATCCATACATGTTATCCGGCGATACGGTACCCTTTCTAACCTTTGTGCAATCACGTGCAATCCATACTGGGCCTGACACCGTCTGAGCCTGCCTCCTGAGACATATATTTTGAATGTGTACGCTATCCATACATGTTATCCGGGGATACGGTACCCTTTCTAACCTTTGTGCAATCACGTGCAATCCATACTGTGCCTGACACCGTCTGAGCCTGCCTCCTGAGACATATATTTTGAATGTGTACGCTATCCATACATGTTATCCGGGGATACGGTACCCTTTCTAACCTTTGTGCAATCACGTGCAATCCATACTGGGCCTGACACCGTCTGAGCCTGCCTCCTGAGACATATATTTTGAATGTGTACGCTATCCATACATGTTATCCAGGGATACGGTACCCTTTCTAACCTTTGTGCAATCACGTGCAATCCATACTGGGCCTAACACCGTCTGAGCCTGCCTCCTGAGACATATATTTTGAATGTGTACGCTATCCATACATGTTATCCGGGGATACGGTACCCTTTCTAACCTTTGTGCAATCACGTGCAATCCATACTGGGCCTGACACCGTCTGAGCCTGCCTCCTGAGACATATATTTTGAATATGTACGCTATCCATACATGTTATCCAGGGATACGGTACCCTTTCTAACCTTTGTGCAATCACGTACAATCCATACTGGGCCTAACACCGTCTGAGCCTGCCTCCTGAGACATATATTTTGAATGTGTACGCTATCCATACATGTTATCCGGGTATACGGTACCCTTTCTAACCTTTGTGCAATCACGTGCAATCCATACTGGGCCTGACACCGTCTGAGCCTGCCTCCTGAGACATATATTTTGAATGTGTACGCTATCCATACATGTTATCCAGGGATACGGTACCCTTTCTAACCTTTGTGCAATCACGTGCAATCCATACTGGGCCTGACACCGTCTGAGCCTGCCTCCTGAGACATATATTTTGAATGTGTACGCTATCCATACATGTAATCCATGGATACGGTACCCTTTCTAACCTTTGTGCAATCACGTGCAATCCATACTGGGCCTAACACCGTCTGAGCCTGCCTCCTGAGACATATATTTTGAATGTGTACGCTATCCATACATGTTATCCGGGGATACGGTACCCTTTCTAACCTTTGTGCAATCACGTGCAATCCATACTGGGCCTAACACCGTCTGAGCCTACCTCCTGAGACATATATTTTGAATGTGTACGCTATCCATACATGTTATCCGGGGATACGGTACCCTTTCTATCCTTTGTGCAATCACGTGCAATCCATACTGTGCCTGACACCGTCTGAGCCTGCCTCCTGAGACATATATTTTGAATGTGTACGCTATCCATACATGTTATCCAGGGATACGGTACCCTTTCTAACCTTTGTGCAATCACGTGCAATCCATACTGGGCCTAACACCGTCTGAGCCTGCCTCCTGAGACATATATTTTGAATGTGTACGCTATCCATACATGTTATCCGGGGATACGGTACCCTTTCTAACCTTTGTGCAATCACGTGCAATCCATACTGGGCCTAACACCGTCTGAGCCTGCCTCCTGAGACATATATTTTGAATGTGTACGCTATCCATACATGTTATCCGGGGATACGGTACCCTTTCTAACCTTTGTGCAATCACGTGCAATCCATACTGTACCTGACACCGTCTGAGCCTGCCTCCTGAGACATATATTTTGAATGTGTACGCTATCCATACATGTTATCCAGGGATACGGTACCCTTTCTAACCTTTGTGCAATCACGTGCAATCCATACTGGGCCTGACACCGTATCAGCTTGCCTCCTGAGACATATATTTTGAATGTGTACACTATCCATACATGTTATCCAGGGATACGGTACCCTTTCTAACCTTTGTGCAATCACGTGCAATCCATACTGGGCGTGAGAACGGCTGGCGAGCTGTTAAGCAAGCTACAGCACCTGTCCAGACAAGTACAGGGATTCCCTAGCGAGAAGACTTATTTGATTGTTTTCAATGTTGGGACAGCAATTTTTGGGGAGCACTATACTCTGGAGAATGATAGATGGGGCCCACCATACATTGGAACATTCCAAAGGTGGACATCAGACACTGGAGCAGCATTTACAGGGCCCATTATACACTAGAGCATTAGAAATGGGGCCCATTATGTTTGGAGCATTATTTGGGCCCATAAGACATTGGAGCTTCATCCATGGGGACCAACATATACTGTAGCATTATGTGGAGCTCATCATATACTGTTTCAAACATTATATGGGACCAATGATTCTGTATGGAGAAATAGATGGGCCTCGTCATGCGATGTAAAAAGTGAGGTATTTTTCATTATACTATACCGCTATTTATCTGCCGTATCGGAGCATGATGAGTTGTGGTATGTGTTAAAGGGGCGCTCTTTCGCCCAGGGCACATGAAAACCTGCAGCCAGCCCTCCCCCCCACAACTTTAGCCAAATAACCCCCATTTTTCAGTGCGTAACTTGTATTATGAAGTTAATTAAGGTTGACAAGCTTAAGTAAGAAGAATTGATGCTTTTGGCATTCAAATGGGCACTGTAGGTGTGTTTCCTGTCCTCCTCTCACTGCCGACTTTTATTCCCGATTGACTTACATTGGGTTTCGTGTTTCGGGACGACCCCGACTTTTCCCTATAATCGGACGATCTTGCTCGACCCGACTTTTGGAAAAGTCGGGTTTCACGAAACGAAACGCGACCCTAAAAAAACAAAAGTCGCTCAACTCTAATGTATACTATATATTATATACATATATAGTATTGGGTACAACGGAGTTAATTATATTAGTCCGGTCCTCTGACACCATCCCAATTTCTAATGCGGCCCCATGGCAAAATTAATTGCCCACTCCTGACCTAGACTCTTCCTTCCTGAAACTCTCCCTCTTCCCATTGATTCCACATGGTCCCGTCTGGACGGCAGATGGCAGTCTATGTACAAATGCCGCACTGCCCCGAGGATTTGTTCTTATGACTCTCCTTATGCAATATATATGATGCCGCTCACACAGTATAATGTGTCCACAGTATCACCATCCCCCCACACACAGTATAATCTTCTCACAGTATCACCATCCCACCACACACAGTATAATCTTCTCACAGTATCACCATCCCACCACACACAGTATAATCTTCTCACAGTATCACCATCCCCCCACACACAGTATAATCTTCTCACAGTATCACCATCCCACCACACACAGTATAATCTTCTGTCAGTATCACCATCCCCCCACACACAGTATAATCTTCTCACAGTATCACCATCCCACCACACACAGTATAATCTTCTCACAATATCACCATACCACCACACACAGTATAATCTTCTCACAGTGCCACCATCCCACCACACACAGTACAATCTTCTCACAGTATCACCATCCCACCACACACAGTATAATCTTCTCACAGTATCACCATCCCCCCACACATAGTATAATCTCACAGTATCACCATCCCTCCACACACAGTATAATCTTCTGTCAGTATCACCATCCCCCCACACACAATATAATCTCACAGTACCACCATCCCACCACACACAGTATAATCTTCTCACAGTATCACCATCCCACCACACACAGTATAATCTTCTCACAGTAACACCATCCCCCCACACATAGTATAATCTCACAGTACCACCATCCCACCACACACAGTATAATCTTCTCACAGTAACACCATCCCCCCACACATAGTATAATCTCACAGTATCACCATCCCACCACACACAGTATAATCTTCTCACAGCATCACCATCCCACCACACACAGTATAATCTCACAGTACCACCATACCACCACACACAGTATAATCTTCTCACAGTATCACCATCACACCACACACAATATAATCTTCTCACAGTATCACCATCCCACCACACACAGTATAATCTTCTCACAGTATCACCATCCCACCACACACAGTATAATCTTCTCACAGTACCACCATCCCACCACACACAGTATAATCGTCTCACAGTATCACTATCCCACCACACACAGTATAATCTTCTCACAGTACCACCATCCCACCACACACAGTATAATCTTCTCACAGCATCACCATCCCACCACACACAGTATAATCTCACAGTACCACCATACCACCACACACAGTATAATCTTCTCACAGTATCACCATCACACCACACACAATATAATCTTCTCACAGTATCACCATCCCCCCACACACAGTATAATCTTCTCACAGTACCACCATCCCACCACACACAGTATAATCGTCTCACAGTATCACCATCCCACCACACTAAGTATAATCTTCTCACAGTATCACCATCCCACCACACACAGTATAATCTTCTCACAGTATCACCATCCCCCCACACACAGTATAATCTTCTCACAGTATCACCATCCCCCCACACTAAGTATAATCTTCTCACAGTATCACCATCACACCACACACAATATAATCTCACAGTATCACCATCCCCCCACACACAGTATAATCTTCTCACAGTATCACCATCCCACCACACACAGTATAATCTTCTCACAGTACCACCATCCCACCACACACAGTTTAATCTCACAGTACCACCATCCCACCACACACAGTATAATCTTCTCACAGTATTACTATACCATCACACACAGTATTATCTTCTCACAGTATCACCATCTCACCACACACAATAAAATCTTCTCACAGTATCAACATCCCCCCACACACAGTATAATCTTCTCACAGTATCACTTTCCCACCACACACAGTATAATCTTCTCACAGTATCACCATCCCACCACACACAGTATAATCTCACAGTATCACCATCCCACCACACACAGTATAATCTTCTCACAGTACCATCATCCCACCACACACAGTATAATCTTCTCACAGTATCACAATCACACCACACAGTATAATCTTCTCACAGTATCACCATCCCACCACACACAGTATAATCTTCTCACAGTATCACCATACCCCCACACACAGTATAATCTTCTCACAGTATCACCATCCCCCCATGCAGTATAATCTTCTTACAGTATCACCATCCCACCGCACACAGTATAATCTCACAGTATCACCATCCCACCACACACAGGATAATCTTCTCACAGTATCACCATCCCACCACACACAGTATAATCTTCTCACAGTACCACCATCCCACCACACACAGTATAATCTTCTCACAGTATCACCATCCCACCACACACAGTATAATCTTCTCACAGTATCACCATCCCACCACACACGGTATAATCTCACAGTATCACCATCCCACCACACACAGTATAATCTTCTCACAGTATCACCATCCCCCCACACACAGTATAATCTTCTCACAGTATCACCATCCCACCACACACAGTATAATCTTCTCACAGTATCACCATCCCACCACACACAGTATAATCTTCTCACAGTATCACCATCCCCCCACACACAGTATAATCTTCTCACAGTATCACCATCCCACCACACACAGTATAATCTTCTGTCAGTATCACCATCCCCCCACACACAATATAATCTTCTCACAGTATCACCATCCCACCATACACAGTATAATCTCACAGTATCACCATCCCCCCACACACAGTATAATGTTCTCACAGTACCACCATCCCACCACACACAGTATAATCTTCTCACAGTTATGTTCTTATGACTCTCCTTATGCAATATATATGATGCCGCTCACACAGTATAATGTGTCCACAGTATCACCATCCCCCCACACACAGTATAATCTTCTCACAGTATCACCATCCCACCACACACAGTATAATCTTCTCACAGTATCACCATCACACCACACACAATATAATCTTCTCACAGTATCACCATCCCACCACACACAGTATAATCTTCTCACAGTATCACCATCCCACCACACACAGTATAATCTTCTCACAGTACCACCATCCCACCACACACAGTATAATCGTCTCACAGTATCACTATCCCACCACACACAGTATAATCTTCTCACAGTACCACCATCCCACCACACACAGTATAATCTTCTCACAGCATCACCATCCCACCACACACAGTATAATCTCACAGTACCACCATACCACCACACACAGTATAATCTTCTCACAGTATCACCATCACACCACACACAATATAATCTTCTCACAGTATCACCATCCCCCCACACACAGTATAATCTTCTCACAGTATCACCATCCCACCACACAGAGTATAATCTTCTCACAGTACCACCATCCCACCACACACAGTATAATCGTCTCACAGTATCACCATCCCACCACACTAAGTATAATCTTCTCACAGTATCACCATCCCACCACACACAGTATAATCTTCTCACAGTATCACCATCCCCCCACACACAGTATAATCTTCTCACAGTATCACCATCCCCCCACACTAAGTATAATCTTCTCACAGTATCACCATCACACCACACACAATATAATCTCACAGTATCACCATCCCCCCACACACAGTATAATCTTCTCACAGTATCACCATCCCACCACACACAGTATAATCTTCTCACAGTACCACCATCCCACCACACACAGTTTAATCTCACAGTACCACGATCCCACCACACACAGTATAATCTTCTCACAGTATTACTATACCATCACACACAGTATTATCTTCTCACAGTATCACCATCTCACCACACACAATAAAATCTTCTCACAGTATCAACATCCCCCCACACACAGTATAATCTTCTCACAGTATCACTTTCCCACCACACACAGTATAATCTTCTCACAGTATCACCATCCCACCACACACAGTATAATCTCACAGTATCACCATCCCACCACACACAGTATAATCTTCTCACAGTACCATCATCCCACCACACACAGTATAATCTTCTCACAGTATCACAATCACACCACACAGTATAATCTTCTCACAGTATCACCATCCCACCACACACAGTATAATCTTCTCACAGTATCACCATACCCCCACACACAGTATAATCTTCTCACAGTATCACCATCCCCCCATGCAGTATAATCTTCTTACAGTATCACCATCCCACCGCACACAGTATAATCTCACAGTATCACCATCCCACCACACACAGGATAATCTTCTCACAGTATCACCATCCCACCACACACAGTATAATCTTCTCACAGTACCACCATCCCACCACACACAGTATAATCTTCTCACAGTATCACCATCCCACCACACACAGTATAATCTTCTCACAGTATCACCATCCCACCACACACGGTATAATCTCACAGTATCACCATCCCACCACACACAGTATAATCTTCTCACAGTATCACCATCCCACCACACACAGTATAATCTTCTCACAGTGTCACCATCCCACCACACACAGTATAATCTTCTCACAGTACCACCATCCCCCCACACACAGTATAATCTTCTCACAGTATCACCATCCCACCACACACAGTATAATCTTCTCACAGTATCACCATCCCACCACACACAGTATAATCTTCTCACAGTGTCACCATCCCACCACACACAATATAATCTTCTCACAGTATCACCATCCCACCATACACAGTATAATCTCACAGTATCACCATCCCCCCACACACAGTATAATGTTCTCACAGTATCACCATCCCACCACACACAGTATAATCTTCTCACAGTATCACCATACCACCAGACACAGTATATTCTTCTCACAATATCATCATCCCACCACACACTGTATAATCTTCTCACAGTATCACCATCCCACCACACACAGTATAATCTTCTCACAGTATCACCATCCCACCACACACAGTATAATCTTCTCACAGTATCATCATCCCACCACACACAGTATAATCTTCTCACAGTGTCACCATCCCACCACACACAGTATAATCTTCTCACAGTATCACCATCCCCCCACACACAGTATAATGTTCTCACAGTATCACCATCCCACCACACACAGTATAATCTTCTCACAGTATCACCATCCCACCACACACAGTATAATCTTCTCACAGTATCACCATCCCACCACACACAGTATAATCTTCTCACAGTATCACCATCCCACAACACACAGTATAATCTCACAGTATCACCATCCCCCCACACACAGTATAATGTTCTCACAGTATCACCATCCCACCACACACAGTATAATCTTCTCACAGTATCACCATCCCCCCACACATAGTATAATCTCACAGTATCACCATCCCTCCACACACAGTATAATCTTCTGTCAGTATCACCATCCCCCCACACACAGTATAATCTCACAGTACCACCATCCCACCACACACAGTATAATCTTCTCACAGTATCACCATCCCACCACACACAGTATAATCCTCTCACAGTAACACCATCCCCCCACACATAGTATAATCTCACAGTACCACCATCCCACCACACACAGTATAATCTTCTCACAGTAACACCATCCCCCCACACATAGTATAATCTCACAGTATCACCATCCCACCACACACAGTATAATCTTCTCACAGCATCACCATCCCACCACACACAGTATAATCTCACAGTACCACCATACCACCACACACAGTATAATCTTCTCACAGTATCACCATCACACCACACACAATATAATCTTCTCACAGTATCACCATCCCACCACACACAGTATAATCTTCTCACAGTATCACCATCCCACCACACACAGTATAATCTTCTCACAGTACCACCATCCCACCACACACAGTATAACCGTCTCACAGTATCACTATCCCACCACACACAGTATAATCTTCTCACAGTACCACCATCCCACCACACACAGTATAATCTTCTCACAGCATCACCATCCCACCACACACAGTATAATCTCACAGTACCACCATACCACCACACACAGTATAATCTTCTCACAGTATCACCATCACACCACACACAATATAATCTTCTCACAGTATCACCATCCCCCCACACACAGTATAATCTTCTCACAGTATCACCATCCCACCACACAGAGTATAATCTTCTCACAGTACCACCATCCCACCACACACAGTATAATCGTCTCACAGTATCACCATCCCACCACACTAAGTATAATCTTCTCACAGTATCACCATCCCACCACACACAGTATAATCTTCTCACAGTATCACCATCCCCCCACACACAGTATAATCTTCTCACAGTATCACCATCCCCCCACACTAAGTATAATCTTCTCACAGTATCACCATCACACCACACACAATATAATCTCACAGTATCACCAACCCCCCACACACAGTATAATCTTCTCACAGTATCACCATCCCACCACACACAGTATAATCTTCTCACAGTACCACCATCCCACCACACACAGTTTAATCTCACAGTACCACCATCCCACCACACACAGTATAATCTTCTCACAGTATTACTATACCATCACACACAGTATTATCTTCTCACAGTATCACCATCTCACCACACACAATAAAATCTTCTCACAGTATCAACATCCCCCCACACACAGTATAATCTTCTCACAGTATCACTTTCCCACCACACACAGTATAATCTTCTCACAGTATCACCATCCCACCACACACAGTATAATCTCACAGTATCACCATCCCACCACACACAGTATAATCTTCTCACAGTACCATCATCCCACCACACACAGTATAATCTTCTCACAGTATCACCATCCCACCACACAGTATAATCTTCTCACAGTATCATCATCCCACCACACACAGTATAATCTTCTCACAGTATCACCATACCCCCACACACAGTATAATCTTCTCACAGTATCACCATCCCCCCATGCAGTATAATCTTCTTACAGTGTCACCATCCCACCGCACACAGTATAATCTCACAGTATCACCATCCCACCACACACAGGATAATCTTCTCACAGTATCACCATCCCACCACACACAGTATAATCTTCTCACAGTACCACCATCCCACCACACACAGTATAATCTTCTCACAGTATCACCATCCCACCACACACAGTATAATCTTCTCACAGTATCACCATCCCACCACACACGGTATAATCTCACAGTATCACCATCCCACCACACACAGTATAATCTTCTCACAGTATCACCATCCCACCACACACAGTATAATCTTCTCACAGTGTCACCATCCCACCACACACAGTATAATCTTCTCACAGTACCACCATCCCCCCACACACAGTATAATCTTCGCACAGTATCACCATCCCACCACACACAGTATAATCTTCTCACAGTATCACCATCCCACCACACACAGTATAATCTTCTCACAGTGTCACCATCCCACCACACACAATATAATCTTCTCACAGTATCACCATCCCACCACACACAGTATAATCTCACAGTATCACCATCCCCCAACACACAGGATAATGTTCTCACAGTATCACCATCCCACCACACACAGTATAATCTTCTCACAGTATCACCATACCACCAGACACAGTATATTCTTCTCACAATATCATCATCCCACCACACACTGTATAATCTTCTCACAGTATCACCATCCCACCACACACAGTATAATCTTCTCACAGTATCACTATCCCACCACACACAGTATAATCTTCTCACAGTATCACCATCCCACCACACACAGTATAATCTTCTCACAGTGTCACCATCCCACCACACACAGTATAATCTCACAGTATCACCATCCCCCCACACACAGTATAATGTTCTCACAGTATCACCATCCCACCACACACAGTATAATCTTCTCACAGTATCACCATCCCACCACACACAGTATAATCTTCTCACAGTATCACATCCCACCACACACAGTATAATCTTCTCACAGTATCACCATCCCACCACACACAGTATAATCTTCTCACAGTATGACCATCCCACCACACACAGTATAATCTTCTCACAGTATGACCATCCCACCACACACAGTATAATCTTCTCACAGTATCACCATACCACCAGACACAGTATATTCTTCTCACAATATCATCATCCCACCACACACTGTATAATCTTCTCACAGTATCACCATCCCACCACACACAGTATAATCTTCTCACAGTATCACCATCCCACCACACACAGTATAATCTTCTCACAGTATCACCATCCCACCACACACAGTATAATCTTCTCACAGTATCACCATCCCACCACACACAGTATAATCTTCTCACAGTATGACCATCCCACCACACACAGTATAATCTTCTCACAGTATCACCATACCACCAGACACAGTATATTCTTCTCACAATATCATCATCCCACCACACACAGTATAATCGTCTCACAGTACCACCATCCCACCACACACAGTATAATCTTCTCACAGTATCACCATACCACCAGACACAGTATATTCTTCTCACAATATCACCATCCCACCACACACAGTATAATCTTCTCACAGTATCACCATCCCACCACACACAGTATAATCTTCTCACAGTATCACCATACCACCAGACACAGTATATTCTTCTCACAATATCACCATCTCACCACACACAGTATAATCTTCTCACAGTATCACCATCCCACCACACACAGTATAATCTTCTCACAGTATCACCATCCCACCACACACAGTATAATCTTCTCACAGTATCACCATCCCACCACACACAGTATAATCTTCTCACAGTATCACCATACCACCAGACACAGTATAATCTTCTCACAATATCATCATCCCACCACACACAGTATAATCGTCTCACAGTACCACCATCCCACCACACACAATATAATCTCACAGTACCACCATCCCACCACACACAGTTTAATCGTCTCACAGTACCACCATCCCACCACACACAATATAATCTCACAGTACCACCATCCCACCACACACAGTATAATCTTCTCACAGTACCACCATCCCACCACACACAGTATAATCTTCTCACAGTATCACCATCCCACCACACACAGTATAATCCTCGCACAGTAGCACCATCCCCCACACATAGTATAATCTGCTCACAGTACCACCATCCCCAACACACAGTACAATCTTCTGACAGTATCACCATTCCACCACACACAGTATTATCTTTTCACAGTATTACCATACCACCACACACAGTGTTATCTTCTCACAGTATCACCATACCCCCACACACAGTATAATCTTCTCACAGTACCAACATTCCACCACACACAGTATAATCTTCTCACAGTATCACCATTCCACCACACACAGTATAATCTCACAGTATCACTATCCCACCACACGCAGTATAAACTTCTCACAGTATCACTATCCCCCCACACACAGTATAATCTTCTCACAGTACCACCATTCCACCACACACAGTATAATCTTCTCACAGTATCACCATCCCACCACACACAGTATAATCTTCTCACAGTACCATCATCCCACCGCACACAGTATAATCTTCTCACAGTATCACCATCCCACCACACACAATATAATCTTCTCACAGTACCACCATACCACCACACACAGTGTAATCTTCTCACAGTACCACCATACCACCACACACAGTATAATCTCACAGTATCACCATCCCACCACACAGTATAATCTTCTCACAATATCACCATCCCACCACACACAGTATAATCTTCCCACAGTATCACGATCCCACCACACACAGTATAATCTTCTCACAGTATCACCATCCCACCACACACAGAATAATCTTCTCACAGTATCACCATTCCACCACACACAGAATAATCTTCTCACAGTATCACCATTCCACCACACACAGTATAATCTTCCCACAGTATCACGATCCCACCACACACAGTATAATCTTCTCACAGTATCACCATACCCCCACACACAATATAATCTTCTCACAGTTCTACCATCCCACCATGACCACACACAGTATAATCTTTTCACAGTATCACCATCCCACCACACACAGTATAATCTTCTCACAGTATCACCATCCCACCACACACAGTATAATCTTCTCACAGTATCACCATACCCCCACACACAGTATAATCTTCTCACAGTATCACCATACCCCCACACACAGTATAATCTCACAGTATCACTATCCCACCACACGCAGTATAATCTTCTCACAGTATCACCATCCCACCACACAAAGTATAATCTTCTCACAGTACCACCATACCCCCACACACAGTATAATCCTCACACAGTAGCACCATCCCCCACACATAGTATAATCTTCTCACAGTACCACCATCCTCCCACACACAGTATAATCTTCTCACAGTATCACCATCCCACCACACAAAGTATAATCTTCTCACAGTACCACCATACCCCCACACACAGTATAATCCTCACACAATAGCACCATCCCCCACACATAGTATAATCTTCTCACAGTACCACCATCCTCCCACACACAGTACAATCTTCTCACAGTATCACCATCCCACCACATACAGTATAATCTCACAGTATCACCATCCCACCACACAGAGTATATTCTCATAGTACCTCCATCCCACCACACAGAGTATAATCTTCTCATAGTACTGCCATACCCCATCACACAGTATAAAGTTCCTACAGTACCTCCATCCCACCACACATGGTATAATCTCACAGTACCACCATCCCACCACACACAGTATAATCTTCTCACAGTATCACCATCCCACCACACACATTATAATGTTCTCACAGTAACACCATCCCCCCACACATAGTATAATCTTCTCACAGTACCACCATCCTCCCACACACAGTACAATCTTCTCACAGTATCACCATCCCACCACACACAGTATAATCTCACAGTATCACCATCCTACCACACAGAGTATATTCTCATAGTACCTCCATCCCACCACACAGAGTATAATCTTCTCATAGTACTGCCATACCCCATCACACAGTATAAAGTTCCTACAGTACCTCCATCCCACCACACACAGTATAATCTCACAGTACCACCATACCACCACACACAGTATAATCTTCTCACAGTATCACCATCACACCACACACAATATAATCTTCTCACAGTATCACCATCCCACCACACACAGTATAATCTTCTCACAGTATCACCATCCACCACACACAGTATAATCTTCTCAAAGTATCACCATCCCACCACACACAGTATAATCTTCTCACAGTACCACCATCCCACCACACACAGTATAATCGTCTCACAGTATCACTATCCCACCACACACAGTATAATCTTCTCACAGTACCACCATCCCACCACACACAATATAATCTTCTCACAGCATCACCATCCCACCACACACAGTATAATCTTCTCACAGTATCACCATCACACCACACACAATATAATCTTCTCACAGTACCACCATACCACCACACACAGTATAATCTTCTCACAGTATCACCATCACACCACACACAATATAATCTTCTCACAGTATCACCATCCCCCACACACAGTATAATCTTCTCACAGTATCACCATCCCACCACACAGAGTATAATCTTCTCACAGTACCACCATCCCACCACACACAGTATAATCGTCTCACAGTATCACCATCCCACCACACTAAGTATAATCTTCTCACAGTATCACCATCCCACCACACACAGTATAATCTTCTCACATTATCACCATCCCCCCACACACAGTATAATCTTCTCACAGTATCACCATCCCCCCACACTAAGTATAATCTTCTCACAGTATCACCATCACACCACACACAATATAATCTTCTCACAGTATCACCATCCCCCCACAGACAGTATAATCTTCTCACAGTATCACCATCCCACCACACACAGTATAATCTTCTCACAGTACCACCATCCCACCACACACAGTTTAATCTCACAGTACCACCATCCCACCACACACAGTATAATCTTCTCACAGTATTACTATACCATCACACACAGTATTATCTTCTCACAGTATCACCATCTCACCACACACAATAAAATCTTCTCACAGTATCAACATCCCCCCACACACAGTATAATCTTCTCACAGTATCACTTTCCCACCACACACAGTATAATCTTCTCACAGTATCACCATCCCACCACACACAGTATAATCTCACAGTATCACCATCCCACCACACACAGTATAATCTTCTCACAGTACCATCATCCCACCACACACAGTATAATCTTCTCACAGTATCACCATCCCACCACACAGTATAATCTTCTCACAGTATCACCATCCCACCACACACAGTATAATCTTCTCACAGTATCACCATACCCCCACACACAGTATAATCTTCTCACAGTATCACCATCCCCCCATGCAGTATAATCTTCTTACAGTATCACCATCCCACCGCACACAGTATAATCTCACAGTATCACCATCCCACCACACACAGTATAATCTTCTCACAGTATCACCATCCCCCCACACACAGTATAATCTTCTCACAGTATCTCCATCCCACCACACACAGTATAATCTTCTCACAGTATCACCATCCCACCACTCACAGTATAATCTCACAGTATCACCATCCCACCACACACAGTATAATCTTCTCACAGTATCACCATCCCACCACACACAGTATAATCTTCTCACAGTGTCACCATCCCACCACACACAGTATAATCTTCTCACAGTACCACCATCCCCCCACACACAGTATAATCTTCTCACAGTATCACCATCCCACCACACACAGTATAATCTTCTCACAGTATCACCATCCCACCACACACAGTATAATCTTCTCACAGTGTCACCATCCCACCACACACAGTATATTCTTCTCACAGTATCACCATCCCACCACACACAGTATAATCTCACAGTATCATCATCCCCCCACACACAGTATAATGTTCTCACAGTATCACCATCCCACCACACACAGTATAATCTTCTCACAGTATCACCATACCACCAGACACAGTATATTCTTCTCACAATATCATCATCCCACCACACACTGTATAATCTTCTCACAGTATCACCATCCCACCACACACAGTATAATCTTCTCACAGTATCACCATCCCACCACACACAGTATAATCTTCTCACAGTATCACCATCCCACCACACACAGTATAATCTTCTCACAGTATCACTATCCCACCACACACAGTATAATCTTCTCACAGTATCACCAACCCACCACACACAGTATAATCTTCTCACAGTATCACCATACCACCAGACACAGTATATTCTTCTCACAATATCATCATCCCACCACACACAGTATAATCGTCTCACAGTACCACCTTCCCACCACACACAGTATAATCTTCTCACAATATCACCATACCACCAGACACAGTATATTCTTCTCACAATATCACCATCCCACCACACACAGTATAATCTTCTCACAGTATCACCATCCCACCACACACAGTATAATCTTCTCACAGTATCACCATACCACCAGACACAGTATATTCTTCTCACAATATCATCATCCCACCACACACAGTATACTCTTCTCACAGTATCACCATCCCACCACACACAGTATAATCTTCTCACAGTATCACCATACCACCAGACACAGTATATTCTTCTCACAATATCACCATCCCACCACACACAGTATAATCTTCTCACAGTATCACCATCCCACCACACACAGTATAATCTTCTCACAGTATCACCATCCCACCACACACAGTATAATCTTCTCACAATATCATCATCCCACCACACACAGTATAATCGTCTCACAGTACCACCATCCCACCACACACAATATAATCTCACAGTACCACCATCCCACCACACACAATATAATCTCGCTGTACCACCATCCCACCACACACAGTATAATCTTCTCACAGTACCACCATCCCACCACACACAGTATAATCTTCTCACAGTATCACCATCCCACCTCACACAGTATAATCCTCGCACAGTAGCACCATCCCCCCACACATAGTATAATCTGCTCACAGTACCACCATCCCCCAACACACAGTACAATCTTCTGACAGTATCACCATTCCACCACACACAGTATTATCTTCTCACAGTATTACCATACCACCACACACAGTGTTATCTTCTCACAGTATCACCATACCCCCACACACAGTATAATCTTCTCACAGTACCAACATTCCACCACACACAGTATAATCTTCTCACAGTATCACCATTCCACCAAACACAGTATAATCTCACAGTATCATTATCCCACCACATGCAGTATAAACTTCTCACAGTATCACCATCCCCCCACACACAGTATAATCTTCTCACAGTACCACCATTCCACCACACACAGTATAATCTTCTCACAGTATCACCATCCCACCACACACAGTATAATCTTCTCACAGTATCACCATCCCACCACACACAGTATAATCTTCTCACAGTACCACCATACCACCACACACAGTGTAATCTTCTCACAGTACCACCATACCACCACACACAGTATAATCTCACAGTATCACCATCCCACCACACACAGTATAATCTTCTCACAATATCACCATCCCACCACACACAGTATAATCTTCCCATAGTATCACGATCCCACCACACACAGTATAATCTTCTCACAGTATCACCATCCCACCACACACAGAATAATCTTCTCACAGTATCACCATCCCACCACACACAGTATAATCTTCCCACAGTATCACGATCCCACCACACACAGTATAATCTTCTCACAGTTCCACCATCCCACCATGACCACACACAGTATAATCTTTTCACAGTATCACCATCCCACCACACACAGTATAATCTTCTCACAGTATCACCATCCCACCACACACAGTATAATCTTCTCACAGTATCACCATACCCCCACACACAGTATAATCTTCTCACAGTATCACCATACCCCTACACACAGTATAATCTCACAGTATCACCATCCCACCACACGCAGTATAATCTTCTCACAGTATCACCATCCCACCACACAAAGTATAATCTTCTCACAGTACCACCATACCCCCACACACAGTATAATCCTCACACAGTAGCACCATCCCCCACACATAGTATAATCTTCTCACAGTACCACCATCCTCCCACACACAGTACAATCTTCTCACAGTATCACCATCCCACCACACACAGTATAATCTCACAGTATCACCATCCCACCACACAGAGTATATTCTCATAGTACCTCCATCCCACCACACATGGTATAATCTTCTCATAGTACCGCCATACCTCCACACACAGTATAATCTTCTCACAGTGCTGTCATACCCCCACACACAGTATAATCTTCTCACAGTGCTGTCATACCCCCACACACAGTATAATCTCACAGTACCGCCATACCCCTACACACAGTATAATGTTCTTACAGTACCGCCATACCCCACGCACAGTATAATGTTCTTACAGTACCGCCATACCCCCACGCACAGTATAATGTTCCTACAGTACCTCCAAAAATAAAATTAGAGATGAGCGAATATGTTCGGAAAATGATCGCCAAACATAAATTCGAATGAATATGGTACATTCTGATTCATGATTGGTAAAATGAGGATTTTCTTAACATCGGAAAAAGTCAGTAACATTCAGTAAAATATATAATAAAACCTGGTAATACATGTGCCACGTTTAGTAAAATCACAGCCACCAATGTGGGAAGCTGGGGTTCAAATTCTGGCTCTGCCCTGTTTGACATAATATACCAGTAGTGGCCCATAACACTATGGTGCCTACCTCAATAATCATGGGAGTGTCTTAAACAAAAAGAGTCATGCCAGCTGGGATGTTGCCCAGATTACCAAGGTCCGCGTCAGATGTCGAGGAACCAGGACAATCTGATGATAAATGGGCTACTGGACCAAGCCATTCATGGACAAGGCAAGAGAACCTGGATCTGATGAAATGCTACTATAACAGCAGACCAAATGAGAAAGAATCTATGAAGCGTATGAGGAAATTCTGTGTGGATACAAGACCTGCATGTCCACTAACTGAGAAACAGCTAGTCACCCAACATTTCAATGTCATACAACTATCAGAAATACAGAAGAGTGTAAAGATCATGGTTAAGACCAAGCTGGACAAAGGCCTGACCCCAACTGAAGAGACTGCTAAACAAAGGCTTACAGCACTCGCTGCAAGACTAGGGAGATACACTAGAGAAGCTGAGGCCAAGAAGATAAATGCCCTGTTCTCCAAAGAACCATCCAAAGTGTACTCCCAACTACAGAGGAACAGCACAATGGCAGCAACTCCACTAATAGCAGTGATTGAACAATACTGGAGGAACATATGGGAGAAGGAAAAAACACAACACCATTGCATTGTGACTGCAAGATCTGAGAATGAAACACAGCCACCACCTAGAGCAAGAATCAATTACCATTAAAGAA
This sequence comes from Dendrobates tinctorius, assembly GCF_039654945.1. Taxonomy (NCBI): domain Eukaryota; kingdom Metazoa; phylum Chordata; class Amphibia; order Anura; family Dendrobatidae; genus Dendrobates; species Dendrobates tinctorius. The sequence continues at coordinate 4,656,354 of NW_027362032.1, read as the reverse complement.
GCAGACATCCATCAGCGGGTCAAGAACATGAAGAGTTGGACAGCACCTGGCCCAGACATGATCCTCACCTACTGGCTAAAGAAATTAATAGCGGTACATGAACGCATGGTGAAGCAGGCCACCACCCAGTTTAGCTAACAGAAGAACAGTGCTGATCATGAAGGATCCTAACAAAGGAACAGTTCCATCCAACTACTGCCCAGTAACCTGCCTAACAGCAACATGGAAACTTCTGTCAAGCATTATAGCCACCAAGCTACAGAACCATATAAACCAGTACATGAATCCAGCTCAGAAAGGTATTGGGACTTACACCAGAGGCTCTAAGCCCCAGCTCCTAGTAGATAGAGCAGTCGCTCAAGACTCAAGATCCAGACAGACCAATCTCAGCACAGCCTGGATTGACTACAAGAAAGCCTATGACTCAATGCCACACATGGACCTGTGAATGCTTGGCTCTCAACAATGTCAACAAATTAAGAACCTTCCTCCAAAACTCAATGGGGCTATGGAGAACAACATTATAAGTCAACTCAAGACAACTAGCTCAAGTGACCGTCCAATGCGGCATATACCAAGGTGATGCACTGTCCCCATTGCTGTTTTGCATAGGCTTGAAGCCCCTCAGTCAGATAATTACAGAGTCTGGCTATGGATACAAGTTCAAGAGTGGAAGCACCATCAGCCACCTCCTCTACATGGATGACATCAAGCTGTATGCGAAAAATGAACGAGACATCAATTCACTGATCCAACTGACAAGGAACTACAGAGAAGTCCTTCGGAGTGGAGAAATGCGGCCGGTTGGTAATAAACAGAGGCAAGGTAGTCAAGACTGATGGAGTGGAATTATCAGCAGGGCACATAGCAGATATCCAGACATGCTACAAGTACCTCGGCATCTCACAGGGATACGGTAACCATGATGAGGAGGCAAGGAAAGCAGCAATATCCATATACCATCAAAGGGTAAGACGGGTCTTGAAGAGCCAGCTCAATGGGAAGAATAAAATCCGTGCCATCAATATATACTCACTGGCTAACTGCAGAGTCAGGAGATATGATTCTGCCAAATATATATATATATATATAGATAAATCAAGAAAAAAGGGCAGCACTACCAAAATAATATAGTAGATGCAAAACCTATTCAACAGTGTCCAAACAGCCAAATTATCAAAAGGAAAAAAATAGGCAGCACTCAAATTAAATGTGAAAACAGTGGATACGTTACTGATCCTCAGGTGGCAACGGTTCAACGGTAACCCGTCTTTGTCAAGCCGTTTTCCTTTAGATATATAGATAGAGATTTTTTTTCTTTACGTTGGAGGGTCCAATTCCAGCTATTGCTGTGGGATCTGTGATTTCTATCTACTCCACTGTGTACAGGATAATAGAGTATAATAAAGTAGTTATGGACGTGACGTAACTAACATTGTGCAGTGACTCTGCTTTCCATATAGTGACGGATATTTCTTGTTGCTGAAACTGTGATCTTTTTTTTTCCACTTTAAACCTTTTTTAAACCCCTCTGATCAGTGCGATCATACAACATACAAGCCTCTGATGGCTCCGGTGACGCCCTGTACTACTGTAGTGACGTGTATCATCACTGCCTGTCAGTGTAATGCTAACGGCCCCATACACATGAGATCAGAGTTGGCTGAACGGTCATTTGGCAGACGGCGATCTCTCCCGACTCCCCCATACACACAAATATTCCAGCTTTCCTGTGGTCTGTATGAGAGAGTCGCCTCCAGACTCCTCTAGAGGAGGATTATCTACAGGAAGAACAAACGGATTATCCTCTGAAATTCAGGATGCCGGATCCTTCTCTGCCCTGACATCATCTGTCGGGAGGCCCCCAAATACATTATATGGTCGGCCAAACCCCCCGAAATCAGTGCTTTCATGGAACTTTAGTCTAATGTGTATGGGGGCGTTATAAGGTAACTTATTGGACGCTGCCTCTTGCCCGACCTAATAGACCTTCGTACATTGCAGCCCAGACACCATTATTAGGCATGTAAGTATAGTAGTAACTAGGCCGCCCCATACTATCGAGTACTTGGAGGCGGGGGGCATTCAGCCAAACTGTCACACCTTCTTAGACGTCATGTTTGCTTTTCACATCAGCAAGTGGTTTCTTATGATGCTACATCAGCTCATCTTCTCATTCAGGTCTCTACAATATCGGATCCTCTCAGTGAAGATCTTCTATAGAAGAGAATTTTCCTGATTTACCCATCAAAGATGGATATGGACAGAGACAAGATGGCGGAGAAGATATTACACCTCACCCTAGAGATCCTCTTCCGGCTTACTGGAGAGGTGAGGGATTCTGATGACGTCACATTGCATCATTTATATCTATGGGAATAACACATTGTTAGGTGCTGAGTTCCCCCACTGTACAGGGGGAATCTCAAGCCATGTCCTCTGCGGTCTCCCATTCCTCTGCAGCTGCAGAGATTCCTGCTCAGCAGAGGCATCGGTCCAGGCGTCTTTCCCAGGATGATGCTAGGCATCTGGTTGCTCCTTCTGGCTCTGCTATAACTCCATGCTTGAGTCAGCAGCAAGTAGACACTTCTGGGACTAAGTCCTGTCTTTTGGGTACTTATCATGCCTATGGGACGACCTCACATTGGAGGTCGGAGGTCACATGCGCAGGTCCCGTTCCTGCTCGGATTTGTCCACTACTGGGAAGGTCCTGGAAGGACACCGCTATAAAAGAGTCACATGGCCACTCGGCCATATGCTAGTATAGACTCTTGTGCCTTATGGTGTGCATGATGACGGATGCTTTTTACTTCGAATGACTCATGAAACCCCTACCCTTGATTGTGTATGTTGTTAGGGTCTAGTGGTTGAAGTCAGGTCTGTCAGTGGCTAAGCTATATGCCACAGTGCATCCCAGTCCTCTGCACTTGCTAGCTTCCGACTGTGCCTCTCTGCTTAGGGCACTGTCCTACTGCGCCAGGTAGCAGTAACCGCCAGTGCGGCGCCGTGCGCAAAGCTATCGCTTTCCTCCCCACTCTGGGTGGTTAGTGGCTTCCGCCAGACTGGTGCAGTGCACTCTGGTGCGTTATCTCTCATTTGGTCTCTTGCTGGCTCTGCTACAGTAGCACCGAGCGCTAGAGGGGCTCTAATCCCGTGTCCTTGGGGCGGAGTCCTGTGTTTGTATACTAGTGCTCATCCGGCCAAGCCCTGTGAGTTTAACAGGCTTCGGCACCTACATTGTGCGGTTCTGTGAATCAACAGCCCTCGTGTGTCTCTTTATTACTTGCCGTATAGTCACCGCCATTACTGCGCAGCTGGTTTCCATCTCTGCACGGTGACCCCGGTGTTATGATTGAGTCACCGTAGGAGGCAAAAACAGAAATGCTAGCTAAGTCCAGAAAACCAAAGAGGTTGGCAGCTATCGGATTGCAGACCCCTGATCCTATCCACAACAACTAACAGTAGCCATGGGGGGTTCCTACGATGCCCTAGACCCCTCGATCACAGCCGGAGAATTAAATAGGCCTAAAGAAAGAAAGGGGAAATCTAAACTGCCCCAGAGCAGACCCCAAAGCAATAGGCAGGCCCCAACATATAATGACGGTGAAGCAAGATGAAATCACTAACACAGACAGAAAGATAGACTGAGCAAAGACGGGGCCCAAGCTAACTAGATAGGAAAGTACAGGAAGGCTGCTGTCTGCAATCCGTGAAAAACCCTATGAAAATAAGAGCCAACAGACTGACAGTAAAAAAGGCCCTGAAGACGCTAGGCTTCAAAAAAGCTATGTCAGTACTCAGGAATATTCTGAAGACAGAGCAACAGGCAAAAGGAGATTCAGCTCACCCCAGCAGGGAATGGCAGAATCCAGAAAAGCAAGGAAAACAAAAACAAAACACAAATGCTAATAGGCAAAGCAGAAAACTTAGCTTTAGAGGAGCAGGAATCAGACTGGTGTCCTAGAAGTCCACAGAGAAATCACCCGCAGGGCAGAAGGGTGTCGGCAGCCTTATATCCAGTCCGTGACTCCACTCAGCCAGTCATCCTCATTAGGCTCAGGTGCCTGATAACCAGGCTCATTACCTTCCTTTACCAGAATAGGGAGTTCACCAGACCTCAGTGACGAAGGGGAAAATGAACTCACAACAGTACCTCCCCCTTGAGGAGGGGTCACCGAACCCTCAACCACGCCACCAGGGCGATCGGGGTGAGCCCGATGAAAGACACGCACCAATTTTTTGGCATGAATATCAGAGGTAGAGACCCAGGAATTATCCTCCTGACCATAACCCTTCCACTTAACCAAATACTGGAGTCTCCGTCTAGCCAAACGGGAATCCAGTATTTTCTCTACCTCATATTCCATGTTACCTTCAACCAATACAGGGTCTGGAGGTGCCACCCCAGGAACAACTGGTTCAACAAACCTCTTCAACAAGGACTTATGGAACACACTATGGATTTTAAATGTGACAGGAAGAGCCAATCGAAAAGAGACCGGATTAATAATCTCCAAAATCTTGTAAGGTCCAATAAATCTAGGCTTAAACTTAGGAGAAGCCACCTTCATAGCAATATTTTTTGATGATAACCACACCATATCACCAATCTTAAACTGGGGACCAATGGTCCTATGTCGATTGGAAAACCGCTGGGCCTTTTCCTGGGAGAGAGATAACTTATCCACCACTTGGTCCCAGATCTGGTGCATTCTCTCCACCACAGTGTCAACACCTGGGCAGGCAGAAGGCTCCACCTGCCCTGAAGAAAATCGAGGATGAAACCCAAAGTTACAAAGAAAAGGTGACATCAAAGTGGCAGAACTAGCTCTATTATTTAAAGCAAATTCGGCCAAGGGCAAAAATGAAACCCAATCATCCTGATCAGCGGAAATAAAACATCTCAAATACGACTCCAAGGTCTGGTTTGTTCTCTCTGTCTGCCCATTGGTCTGAGGGTGAAAAGCAGAGGAGAAGGACAACTGAATTCCCAGCTTGGAACAGAAAGTCCTTCAAAATCTAGACACAAACTGAACTCCTCTGTCAGATACAATTTTCTCAGGAATCCGGTGTAAGCGATCCACCTGTTGCAAAAACAGGGGCACCAACTCAGAGGAAGATGGCAACTTAGGGAGTGGTACAAGATGAACCATCTTAGAGAACCTATCACAAATCACCCAAATAACAGTCATTCTTTGAGAGACCGGCATATCAGAGATGAAATCCATTGAAATATGGGTCCATGGCCTCCTGGGGACCAGCAAAGGCATCAACAACCCACTAGAGCGAGAACAAGATTTAGACCGGGAGCAAGTCCCACAGGACTGCACAAAATTCCTGACATCATGAGACAAGGTGGGCCACCAAAAAGAGCGACTCACCAGATCTCTAGTACCAAAAATACCTGGATGACCAGCCAATACAGAGCAATGAACTTCAGACATCACTCTCTTCTTCCACTGGTCAGGAACATACAACTTTCCACTGGGACAACGCTCAAGTTTGTCCTCCTGGAACTCTTGCAGAGCAAGTCTCAAATCGGGCGAGATGGCAGAAAGAACTACCCCTTCGCCTAAGATGGTAGCAGGCTTGGTCACCACAGGAGAATCAGCAAAGAAACTCCTAGAGAGGGCGTCTGCCTTGACATTCTTAGTTCCAGGTAGAAAAGAAACCACAAAATCAAAACGTGTAAAAAACAAGGCCCACCTAGCCTGTCTAGGGTTCAAGCGTTTAGCCGACTCTAGGTAAATCAAATTCTTGTGGTCAGTGAGGACCACAACTTGATGTTTAGCTCCCTCCAACCAATGTCTCCACTCCTCAAATGCCCATTTCATGGCCAACAGTTCCCGATTCCCCACATCATAGTTACGTTCAGATGGAGAGAACTTTCGGGAAAAGAAAGCACAGGGATTCATTTTAGATGTTACAGGATCCTTTTGGGACAAAACAGCTCCTGCACCAATCTCAGAAGCATCCACCTCTACCTGGAACGGGAGTGAGACATCAGGTTGCCGCAAAACCGGGGCGGAGGTAAATCTTCGCTTCAGCTCCTGAAAGGAAGCAACAGCCTCCGGAGACCAATTCAACACATCAGCACCCTTCTTAGTCAGATCAGTCAATGGCTTGGCAATACTAGAAAATTTTGCTATAAATTTCCGATAAAAATTAGCAAAACCCAAAAACTTCTAGAGGGCCTTCAAAGAAGTGGGCTGAACCCAATCATAAATGGCCTGTACCTTGGCCGGGTCCATTTCAATAGTTGACGTAGACAAAATAAATCCCAAAAATGAAATCCTCTGTACTCCAAAAAGGCATTTCAATCCTTTGACATACAGGGAATTCTCCCTCAAGATCCGGAACACAGTCCGAACATGTTCCACATGAGAATCCCAATCCCTGGAGAAGATCAAAATATCATCCAGATAGATAATCAAAAATTTATCGACAAAGTCTCGGAAAATATCGTTCATGAAGCACTGGAAGACAGAAGGGGCATTAGTGAGCCCAAAAGGCATCACCAGGTACTCAAAATGTCCCTCCGGAGTATTAAACGCTGTCTTCCATTCATCCCCCTGCTTAATCCGGATAAGATTATACGCCCCCCTGAGGTCAAGCTTGGTAAACCAGCAAGCACCTCTAACTCTAGAGAATAGATCCGAAATCAGGGGTAACGGATACTGATATTTAATAGTAATTTTATTGAGGGCACGATAATCAATACAAGGCCTTAAAGAACCATCCTTTTTGGCCACAAAAATAAAAACCGGCACCTAAGGGTGAAGAGGATGGTCTAATATGACCCTTCTCCAACGCCTCCTTAATATAGGACTGCATAGCCTCGTGCTCGGGTACAGATAAATTGAAGAGCCGACCCTTGGGAAATTTACACCCCGGGCTTAGTTCGATTGCACAGTCATAACTCCTATGAGGAGGCAAGGACGCAGACTCATTCTCACTAAATACATCATAAAAGTCCGCCAAATAGTCAGGAACATCATGCGACTGAGGAGAGGTGGAAAAAACCGGAGCCTCACTAAAGGCACACCGACAACCCCAACTCACCACAGACACAGATTTCCAATCCAAAACTGGATTATGAATTTGCAACCAGGGAAACCCCAGAACAACGGCATCATACAGACCATGCAACACCAAAAATCTGCAATTTTCTTGATGGTCTGGGGCGACCCGCATGACCACCTGGGTCCAAAACTGAGGTTTATTTTTAGCCAAAGGAGTAGCATCAATCCCCCTCAAAGGGATAGGCGTCTGCAGAGGTGTCATCGGAAATCCACAACGTTTAGCAAAATCCAAGTCCATTAGGTTTAGCGCTGCAGATCAGAGTAATTGCCAGAAGAAATTTAGGTTGAACACCACCAACAGAAAACGTGTGTGCAAAGCGTTTCTCTCGTTTAGGACAAACAGAAATAATATGCGAGGCATCTCCACAGAAAAAACACAGCTTATTACGCCTTCTGAACTCCTGACGTTGCGCCTTAGACAAAACTCTATCACATTGCATAGGTTCAGACGTCTGTTCAACACCTCTCGTGCAATCCTGCGTTCACGTAAACGCCCATCAACCTGAATGGCTAATGACATAGAATTGTCCAGACCAGAGGGAACAGGAAATCCCACCATAGTATCTTTTATGGCTTCTGACAAACCCTTCCAAAAGAGAGCAGCCAAGGCATTATCATTCCAGGTAGTAAGGACCACCCACTTTCGGAACTTTTGACAGTACAACTCTGCAGAATCTCGACCCTGGTTCAATGCCAACAGGGTCTTTTCAGCTTGATCAATAGCATTAGGTTCGTCATACAACAACCCTAAAGCTTGAAAGAATGCGTTCTTATTAGTCAGAATAGGATCATCTGGTTTCAAAGAAAACGCCCAATCCTGGGGATCGCCACACAGCAAAGAGATGACAATTTTAACCTGCTGCGTGGAGCTCACTGACGAGTTAGGCTTCAAGGCAAAAAATAATTTACAATTATTTTTGAAACTCAAAAATTTAGATCGATCCCCAAAAAATACATCAGGTGTAGGGATCTTTGGTTCAACAGCATGCGAACGAGCAAGGTAGGGGGAAATTCCCCGCACTTCCGCAGCGAGCTGCTCCACACGATCAGACAATTGCTTTATCTCCATTGAGAGAAAAAAAAATTCCCCCTACGGCCTCAGAGATATAGAGGAAAGAATATACACACACTTTTTTTTTTTTTTTTAAACACAATTCTTTCCTGCTATTGAGTACCCTAGGATCTGCGGTATGGCGGGTGATTCTGTTATGATTGAGTCACCGTAGGAGGCAAAAACAGAAATGCTAGCTAAGTCCAGAAAACCAGAGAGGTTGGCAGGTATCGGATTGCAGACCCCTGATCCTATCCACAACAACTAACAGTAGCCGTGGGGGGTTCCTACGATGCCCTAGACCCCTCGATCACAGCCGGAGAATTAAATAGGCCTAAAGAAAGAAAGGGGAAATCTAAACTGCCCCAGAGCAGACCCCAAAGCAATAGGCAGCCCCCAACATATAATGACGGTGAAGCAAGATGAAAACACTAACACAGACAGAAAGATAGACTGAGCAAAGACGGGGCCCAAACTACCTACATAGGAAAGGACAGGAAGGCTGCTGTCTGCAATCCGTGAAAAACCCTATGAAAATAAGAGCCAACAGACTGACAGTAAAAAAGGCCCTGAAGACGCTAGGCTTCAAAAAGCTACGTCAGTACTCAGGAATATTCTGAAGACAGAGCAACAGGCAAAAGGAGATTCAGCTCACCCCAGCAGGGAATGGCAGAATCCAGAAAAGCAAGGAAAACAAAAACAAAACACAAATGCTAACAGGCAAAGCAGAAAACTTAGCTTTAGAGGAGCAGGAATCAGACTGGTGTCCTAGAAGTCCACAGAGAAATCACCCGCAGGGCAGAAGGGTGTCGGCAGCCTTATATCCAGTCCGTGACTCCACTCAGCCAGTCATCCTCATTAGGCTCAGGTGCCTGATAACCAGGCTCATTACCTTCCTTTACCAGAATAGGGAGTTCACCAGACCTCAGTGACGAAGGGGAAAATGAACTCACAACACCCCGGGCTGTTAACGCACCTCATACCACCATACCGTTCCGCCAGCCCTTAACATAGATGGGCAGAACTAGAGAGGTGAGGACTCTGGAAATATCTGTAGTGAGATTTATTAAAGTGTCTCTCCATTACCAGGATTACACAGTGGTGAAGAAGACCTCTAGTGATCGCTGTCAGGACCCTGTGCCTGAGGGATGTGGAAGACCCCTGAGCCCAATCACGGAGCCTCCACCTCTCCCCCTGATCCATGAGGACATCAATGACCAGAATATCCTAGAACTCATCTACAAGATGATTGAGCTGCTGACTGGAGAGGTGACACTGCTGGGAATGCTGGGACATTATACAGTAACACTATGAAGGGTTCGGGGGGATGACGGTATCATTGTATGTGTCAGGTTCCTATAAGGTGTCAGGATGTCGCTGTCTATTTCTCCATGGAGGAGTGGGAGTATTTAGAAGGACACAGAGACCTGTACAAGGACATCATAATGGAGGTTCCCCAGCCCCTCACATCACCAGGTAATAGACAGGACTAAATACACACGGCCTATAATTATCTGTATGTAGAGAATGAATTCAGTCCCTGTATGTGTTTCCTCCAGATCTATCCAGTAAGAGGACAACACCAGAGAGATGTCCCCGTCCTCTTCTTCTACAGGACTATACACAAGAAGATCCCAGTGCTCCTCAGGATCATCAGGTAGATGGAGAGAAGGTGTCAGGAGATCTCCCCTATGATGTGTAGACGGCTGTGAAGGTCTTGTGCTCAGTCTTGTTTTATCCACCAGTATTATATGTTTTATACTTGTGTAATGAGAACGGTGGAGATGGCAGGATTAGAGCTGATCATAGATGGGACTTCTCCATCTGTCTGTGACTTTTACAATATTTGTTTCAGGGTGAAGATCTGACCCATATTAAAACTACAGAGACATATGTGAGGGGTGATGAGTGGTGTAAAGAGGAGATTCCCACATATGACTACCCAGGTGAGTAGTAACAACTAAATGCAGAGAAGTCACAGATTCTTCTCAGTCACCGGCTGTGGCTGCTTTATCGGTGGTGTAGTCCAGCCGTATTACCATGATCACCATTTTGCCTCTAGACCACAACATTCTCCTCCACCCAAAACTGTTCAAATGACTTTGGGCATTGAAAGCCCTTTTCTATAGAACTTACAACCTGGAGGATCCACCTACCTCCTGGTATTAGTGTGAGGGTGATCCCTTAAAGCAAGATTTATATGATACCGTTACCTGCTCAGATCTATAAACTACAAAGCCAAATAACATCGTACGTAGAATGTGCTGACAGTGTTCAGAAGGGAAGGAGCGCCATTTAGCTATTTGAATAAAGATCTAGCTGGAATAGTTTGCAGACACAATTAGTCATGAGCTAGTATACTCGTTGCTCGGGTGTCCTCCAAGTATTTTGGCGTACTCGGAGATTTAGTTTTCGACATCTCAGCTGCATGATTTGTGACTTGTAGACAGGACAAATACATGTGGGAATTCCCTAATAACAGGCATTACCAGATGTATTCAAGCTGTCTAGCAGTCGCAAATCATGCAGCTGAGACGACAAAAACTAAATCTCCGAGCACACCAAAATACTCGGAGGACATCCGAGCAATGAGTATACGCGATCATCAAAAGATATCCACCATGAACATGCTTGGCACTATCTTTTCTGCTTTCCATATCCCAAGGATTGCCTTCCTCATCGCCCTTTAACACCGTTACATGGACCTAGACTTACACTGGGACCCCTAGGCTTGGCCCATGGTGTTACCTGCTTTTCTGTGGTATTAGAGGGCAAGAAGAATAGTCAGGTAGCTGGGTCAGACCCAGAAGGACAGAATACAGAAACAGAAGACACAAGAGTAGTCAGTAAACGGGCCACGGTCACAGCAGAAAACAAATACACAAACCAGGAGCTGAGCACAGAGGACTGAACCAGAGGAGAACAACGCTGTATCTGGCAGATTCCGGCCATGTGCTTTGCGCTTTAGTAGGGTGTTGTACTTTCCAATTGGCTGAAGTAGGGAGCAGATTACTCCAGCTGGACAGCAGGACCAGATCCCAGATTAGATTAGACACACCATATGCAGAAGCCCTAATATAACTAAATGACAGAATAGTCAATATCCCCATAAAGTGATTCCATTTTATAAATTAATTCACTGAGGGTTATAATCTATACACATGTGGTCAAAATTGTTAGTACCCCTCGTTTAATGACAGAAAAACCCACAATGGTCACAGAAATGACTTGAATCTGACAAAAGTAATAATAAATTAAAAATCTATGAAAATGAACAAATGAAAGTCAGACATTGCTTTTCCACCATGCTTCTACAGAATTAAAAAAAATAAATAAAATACATGAAATAGGCCTGGACAGAAATGATGGTACCCCTGAAAATAATGTGACAAAAGGGACATGTTACATCATGGTGTGTCCACTAATTTGCATCACAGGTGTCTACAATCCTGGAATCAGTGAGTGGCCTTTATAGAGGAGGCTACAGATCCTCCCTGTGCTGTTTGGTGACATGGTGTGTATCACACTCAACATGGACCAAAGGAAGCGAAGGAAAGAGTTGTCTCAGGAGATTAGAAAGAAAATTATAGACAAACATGTTACAGGTAAAAGTTATAAGACCATCTCCAAGCAGCTAATGTTCCTTTGACTACAGTTGCACATATTATTCAGAAATTTAATATCCATGGGACTGTAGCCAACATCCCTGGACGTGACCGCAGGAGGAAAATTGATGACAAATCAAAGAGACGGATAATACGAATGGTAACAAAAGAGCCCAGAAAAACTCCTAAACATATTAAAGGTGAACTTCAAGCTCAAGGAACATCACTTTCACATTGCATCATCTGTCATTGTATGAGCCAAAGTGGACTTCATGGGAGACGACCAAGGAGGACACAATTGTTGAAAATAATCATAAAAAAGCCAGACTGGAATTTGTCAAACTACATGTTGACAAGCCACAAAGCTTCTGGGAGAATGTCCTATGGACAGATGAGACAAAAATGGAACTTTTTGGCAAAGCACATCAGCTCTATGTTCTCAGACGGAAAAATGAAGCATATCACAAAAAGAAGACTGTCCCTACTGTGAAACATGGAGGAGGCTCTGTTATGTTCTGGGGCTGCTTTGCTGCATCTGGCACAGGGTTTCTAGAATGTGTGCAGGGAACAATGAAATCTCAAGACTGTCAAGGGATTCTATAGAGAAATGTGCTGCTCAGTGTCAGAAAGCTTGGTCTCAGTCGCAGGTCATGGGTCTTGCAACAGGATAACAACACAAAACAGACAGCTAAAAACATGCAAGAATGGCTAAGAGGAAAACAATGGTCTATTCTGAAGTGGCCTTCTATGAGCCCTGACCTAAATCCTATTGAACATCTTTGGAAAGAGCTGAAACATGCCGTCTGGAAAAGGCAACCTTCAAACATGAGACAGTTGCTCTTGAGGAGTGGTCCAAAATACCTGTTGAGAGGTGCAGAAGTCTCCTTGGCAGTTACAGAAATTGTTTGATTGCAGTGATTGCCTCAAAAGGCTGTGCAACAAAATATTTTAGTTAAGGGAACCATCATTTCTGTCCAGGCCTATTTCATGAGTTTTATTTTTTAAATTCTGTGGAAGCATGGCTGAAAAGCAATGTCTGACTTTCATTTGTTCATTTTGATAGATTTTTGATTTATTTATTACTTTTGTCAGATTCAAGTTATTTCTGTGACCATTGTGGGTTTTTCTGTCATCAAACGAGGGGTACCAACAATTTTGACCACGTGTGTAGGAGGAGTGAATATTTTGACTCCACAGCAACTTTCCGGAAATTAACACACAGTGGATGTTGGAGAGTGAAAATTACACATTTGCCATTTTCTTACCCAGCACATAGTGCCCAGATTGTGCTCCAGGAGACACACACCGCAAATTAAGTGGGTTCTTCTCACTATAATATTGCTAAATACAGGGATCCCAAATGTTGTTTGCGCACACTGCAAGACTCCGAAGTGAGAGCGGATTTTGCTGGATTGGTTTATGGCAACCTTGTTGATTTTCAACAGCCTTTGAGCCACTAATAGTGTGGGAAACTCTGTTTTTCCACTGACAGATGATGGACCTGAGTGGGATCTTGTTTTTTGTGATATGAGAATTGGTATTATTTTTGCCTACACAACATTGATTGGTTTCTTTTTATTCAATATTTGGGAGGCAGAATGAACAAACAGTTGAACACCGCACACTACTGGTTCATCCAACAAGGTTTTCTATTAGACTGTGAACTGTCATTGTCTTGGTAAATAAATAAAGTTTTTTTACATAGCTTGCCATTTTTATGGACAGTGTAAGTAGAAATGTTCAAAAATATAAAACTCGGATATTTTATTAAAAATAATAATTGCTTTTTATCTTAGCAGATGACTGTAACAGTAGATTAGAGGGACAGCTGACATCTTCAATTTTTAAATCCGAAGATCTTGAGATCCTACAAGATACAACTGAAGTGATTGCTATTACTCTAGATATGCCATCATCCATTCAGAGCAAAGATCTGTCATCTGATCTTATGAAACAGGTCCCATCTTCTGATTCATTACCGACTACTAAGGAAAATCAAAGTCACAAAAGAGGCAATAAAAAACAAACTGCTGCTAAAGGAAAGAAGTCATTTTCATGTTCAGACTGTGGGAAATATTTTACATGGAAATCACATTTTGTTAACCACATGAGAATTCACACAGGGGAGAAGCCTTTTTCCTGTTCAAAATGTGAGAAATGTTTTGCACGTAAATCACATTTTGTTACTCACCACAGAACGCACACAGGGGAGAAGCCTTTTTCTTGTTCAGAATGTGGGAAATGTTTTAACCAGAAATCACATTTTGTTAATCACCAGAGAACTCACACAGGGGAGAAGCCTTTTTCCTGTTCAGAATGTGGGAAATGTTTTAGCAATAAATCAGATTGTGTTAATCACCATAGAACTCACACCGGGGAGAAGCCTTATTCTTGTTCAGAATGTGGGAAATGTTTTGCACGTAAATCACATTTTGTTACTCACCAGAGAACTCACACAGGGGAGAAGCCTTTTTCCTGTTCAGAATGTGGGAAATGTTTTAACCAGAAATCACATTTTGTTACTCACCAGAGAGCTCACAAAGGGGAGAAGCCTTTTTCCTGTTCAGAATGTGGAAAATGTTTTAACAATAAATCAGATTGTGTTAAGCACCAGAGAATCCACACAGGAGAGAAGCCTTTTTCCTGTTCAGAATGTGGGAAATGTTTTAACAATAAATCAAATTGTGTTAAGCACCAGAGAATCCACACAGCAGAGAAGCCATATTCATGTTCAGAATGTGGGAAATGTTTTAAATGGAAAATAAGTCTTGATAGCCATCAAAGAACCCACACAGGGGAGAAGCCTTTTTCCTGTTAATGTGGGAAATGTTTTAACCAGAAAGTGCTTCTTGTTAGGCATCAGAGCAGTCACATAGAGGAGAAGCTTTTTTCATTTTCTTAATGTGGGAAATGTTTTACTTGGAAATGAACTGTTAATAAACATCAGAGCCATCACATAGGGGAGAAGCCTTTCTTGTGTTCATAGTGTTGGAATAGTTTTAACCAAAACTGAATCTTCTTAAATGGGTTGTCTCTTGTCATTCCTCATGTTTGCTGACAAAAGTATAAAACTAAACTTTATTCCAAATGTAAAACTATACCCATAATTCACCCCCTGAAGGTTAGTCAGTAGGTGACTAATAGAAAAAACATGTACCCCACGTCTCAGTATATAGGGTGAGGTGACATATACACACTCACTCTCCAAGCCTCTCATTTCTATGGGTTTCATCGTCCTCACCAAAGGCGACTCATCAGGAGACTATTTAATATTGACTAGAGTTGAGCGAAACGGGTCGAAAAATTTCAAAAGTCGCCGACTTTTGGCAAAGTCGGGTTTCATGAAACGAAACCCGACCCTAGGATGAGGTCGGCCACGAGGTCGGCGACTTACGCGCCAAAGTCGCGTTTCAAAAGTTTGTTTTGCGCTCTTTTTCAGCCAATCAGGATCCACGGACACTGTGGGCAACGTGATGACATAGGCACGGGTCACCACCATCTTTCAGAAGGGCATGCAAGTGATTGGCTTGCTTTGGTGGGCGTCACAGGGGGTATAAAAGGGCGTGCACGCCGACCGCCATCTTACTTCTGCCGATCTTAGTATAGGGAGAGGTTGCTGCTGATTCTGTAGGGAGAGCGTTAGGCAGGGAAGAAGAAAAAAAAACTGCTTCTGCTGCTAGCGATTGTGCCTGTACAACACACCAGTCACTGTGTGTGCAGTGCAAGGGGAGGCTATATTGTGGTGTATCAGTGGTGTTGGTTGTTGGGCTGCCTTCTAAGGCTTCCTGACAGCTGCATTGCTGTTTACCCACTGCTCTGCAAACTGCTTTTTTAAAAGCAATCCCAATTTTTTTTTTTGTCCTGCTGAGGTACTGAGCGTGCATTTTTTCACACCATACAGCGGTGCACGCTCCTCACACAGTACCGTGTAACGGCTGTTATCACAGCCACAGTGAAGCTATCTGTGTCACTCTGTGAGAATAAGTCGAGGACATGTTCCGTTCTTACAGACTTGCACTCTAGGGAGATTCCTACTCTGCCCAATTCTACATACACCTTGTAGTTTGTGATACACTAGCCAATTTCTGCCTGTGACATAGCGCTGTGATATTCAGTGGGCCTCACACAATCCAAAAGTGTCCAGTGTCCACAAGTGTCTGCAGAAATTCAAAATCTCCCTTATCCTCTAGTCACTTTGGTCACAGCTGTGCCATCGAGCCTGTGACATAGCGCTCAGATAGTCAGTGGGCCTCACACAATCCAAAAGTATCCAGTGTCTGCAGAAATTCAAAATCTCACTTATCCTCTAGTCACTTTGGTCACAGCTGTGCCATCGAGCCTGTGACATAGCGCTCAGATATTCAGTGGGCCTCACACAATCCAAAAGTGTCCAGTGTCTGCAGAAATTCAAAATCTCCCTTATACTCTAGTCACTTTGGTCACAGCTGTGCCATCGAGCCTGTGACATAGCGCTCAGATATTCAGTGGGCCTCACACAATCAAAAAGTGTCCAGTGTCTGCAGAAATTCAAAATCTCACTTATCCTCTAGTCACTTTGGTCACAGCTGTGCCATCGAGCCTGTGACATAGCGCTCAGATATTCAGTGGGCCTCACACAATCCAAAAGTGTCCAGTGTCCACAAGTGTCTGCAGAAATTCAAAATCTCCCTTATCCTCTAGTCACTTTGGTCACAGCTGTGCCATCGAGCCTGTGACATAGCGCTCATATATTTATTTGTACCTCACACAATCCAAAAGTGTCCAGTGTCTGCAGAAATTCAAAATCTCACTTATCGTCTAGTCACTTTGGTCACAGCTGTGCCATCGAGCCTGTGACATAGTGCTCAGATATTCAGTGGGCCTCACACAATCCAAAAGTGTCCAGTGTCCACAAGTGTCTGCAGAAATTCAAAATCTCCCTTATCCTCTAGTCACTTTGGTCACAGCTGTGCCATCGAGCCTGTGACATAGCGCTCATATATTCAGTGGGCCTCACACAATCCAAAAGTGTCCAGTGTCTGCAGAAATTCAAAATCTCACTTATCCTCTAGTCACTTTGGTCACAGCTGTGCCATCGAGCCTGTGACATAGCGCTCAGATATTCAGTGGGCCTCACACAATCCAAAAGTGTCCAGTGTCCAGTAGTGTGGAAGAAATTCAAAATCTCCCCTGTCCTATAGACACCTTGTACCTTGTTTTACATTACTATATAGTTTGTTGGATTTTGTCTACATTTCTACCAAAAATGAAGAAGGCTGGTGGAAGAGGCCGTGGAATTGGGCGGGGGTTGGCAGCTGGTAATGATGGTGTTGGTGGTGGATCTGATGGTAGTGGCAAGAGCAAAATAGGACCGAATGCAGGAGGTGTTGAGCCTGCGTCATCGTCTGGCTCCATAAGGCTTCGAAGGCTTAGTTTTCTAGGAGTTGGCAAACCGCTTTTAAAGCCAGAGCATCAGGAAAAAGTTTTGTCTTACATTGCTGACTCAGCCTCCAGCTCTATCGCCTCCTCTTCTTCAGTTGTAAAAAGTAAAAGCACTGAGTCGTCATTGGAGGCTCATGTTCATGAACCACACCTTTCCTTGTGTCCTTCACCCCAACCAAGATTGAAGGATGACGCAGGCCATACTACTGATTACTCCATGGAGCTGTTTTCACATACCATGCCTGGATTATCAAGTCAAATGGTGAATTACCCAGGCCAAGATGAATCTGACATGGAGTGCACTGATGCACAGCCGCTGATGGATGATTCTGCTGGTACATTCACTCAGAGCACTACATTGTCCTCGCAGTGTACAGAGCCAGATTCTGACCCTGATGAGACTCAGGTGCCCCTTCCCGCACACTATACCACCATACACGGTGACACAGAGAAAGGTGCACATGACATTGAAGAGGAGGTGATGGATGACCCAGTTGTTGACCAAGATTGGCATCCATTGGGGGAAGAGGGTGCTGCTTACAATAGCTCAGATGAGGAGCATCCACAGCAGACATCGACATCGCAACAGCTGTTATCTGGCAGGCCCGGAGCACTCCAAAGACAGGTTCCAAACATCAAAAGAGTTGCTGGACAGCTTGTCCAGAGGGTCAAAAGATCACAGCGTGCTAGGCCGCAAAATGTCTGCCAAAGTAGGAAGAGTGCAGTGTGGCACTTTTTTGAACAAAATCCTCATGATCAGGCCAAGGTTATCTGTAAGAAGTGCGCAAAGACTTTTAGCCGAGGGAAAAATCTGAAAAATTTGAATATCAGTTGCATGCTTAGACATTTAAACACCATGCACTTGCAAGCGTGGACACAACACCAAACCTCAAGTGCCACATGTGCAACTGATCACAATGAAGGTAGTCAGCAACGCTACATTGTTTCCCCCACTGTAAGCCCACCGGTTAGCACAGCAGCAAATGTTGAGGTGTCGTTGCAAGGCCACAGCAGTCAGGGAATCCCACTGTTATATCAACGAAAGACTGATTCTAGGCCATCAGAAAGAACACCAACTCCATCACCATCATCAACCCTCTCTCAGTCCGCCCTGTCCACCGCTACTTCCACCATATGCAGCTCTCAAGTCCAGCTCACCCTCCCAGACACTATGAGTAGGTCAAGAAAGTACTCAGTCTCTCATCCGCGTACACTGGGTTTGAACGCCCACATTGCCAAACTAATCTCGTTTGAGATGATGCCCTTTCGGTTGGTGGAAAGCGCAGCTTTCCGCGAACTCATGGCCTATGCAGTACCACGCTATGACCTACCCAGTCGCCACTTCTTCTCTCGCAAAGCCATCCCAGCCCTCCACCATCATGTGAAAGACCGCATTGTCCATGCACTCAAGCAGTCAGTGAGCGGAAAGGTGCACCTCACAACTGATGCATGGTCCAGTCGGCATGGCCAGGGCCGTTACGTGTCCATCACTGCGCACTGGGTTAATGTGGTGGATGCAGGGTCCACAGGGGACAGCGGTGGTGGGACAGTGCTGCCTAGCCCACGGTATAGGAAACAGTTGGCTGTAGGCGTTCGACCCTCCTCCTCCCTCCTCCTCCTCCTCCAGAAGCGAAAGCTCGTCCACAGATCGCAGTCGTACGAGCACTCCATCTGCAGCTGCCACTGTTGCACATGAGGTGTCCCCCTATCGAGCAGCTAGTGGAAAGCGTCAGCAGGCTGTGTTGCAGATGATGTGTTTGGGCGACAGACACACCGCCGAGGTGCTGGCCGAGTACTTGAAGCGACAAACTGAGTCATGGCTGGGCAGTGTACATCTTGAGGCAGGCAAGGTAGTTAGTGATAACGGCTGTAATTTTGTGGCAGCCATAGCCCTTTCAAAACTCAGCCACATACCTTGCTTGGCTCACACCTTGAACCTGGTGGTGCAGTGCTTCCTCAAAAATTATCCAGAGTTAACAGCCCTGCTCCAGAAGGTGCGAAGACTGTGCGCGCACATCCGCCGGTCGCCTGTACACTCCGTTCGTATGCAGAAGCTGCAGCGATTGCTCCACCTTCCCAACCACCGCCTCATTATCGACATTGCAACAAGGTGGAACTCCACCCTGCACATGGTGGAGCGGCTGTGCGAGCAGAGGCAGGCCATAATGCATTTGTGGGAGGATACACGACCAGGCACTTTGAGAGCAGACATGGAGTTGACAGGTGTGCAGTGGTCGAAGCTGAAAGACCTCTGTAAAGTCCTTCAGTGTTTTGAGGAATGCACACGGCTGGTAAGCGCAGACGACGCGATCCTAAGCATGAGCATCCCACATATGCGTCTGCTCATGCAAACTTTGACGCACCTTAAGGAGCAGGCTTCTGCAGCCAATGTTGATGAGGAGGAAGAGGAGGAGGGAATCCTTGATGACATTCAGCCATTGTCTGCTCAGGGACCTCTCCTGGATGAGGTGGAGGAAGAAGAGGAGGAGGAGGAGGATGATGGGGATGATTACTTAGGGGAGGAGGATGCATCTCGTGGGGCAAGTGAAAATGTTGGCGTGGCAAGGTCTGGTACAGGGTTTGTGCGTGACTGGAGGGATGTGGATTTGCCAGAAAGTGCTCCTCCACCCTGCACTCGCAGTGCATCATTGACACCGGGAACATTGGCCCACATGTCAGATTATGCCTTGCTGATCCTAGAAAGGGACCCCTGCATTGCCAAAATGATGAACGATGACGACTACTGGTTGGCCAGCATCCTGGATCCACGCTATAAAGGCAAATTACAAAACATCATGCCACAGGAGAACCTTGACCTAATATTGGCTAATAAACAAGCAACTCTGGTAAATCGGTTGCTTGAGGCATTCCCAGCACACAGCAGCGGTGATGGTTCTCACACGAGCCGTACGGGCCGGGGGCAGCTTGCCAGAGGTGTTTGTGGTGCACACAGCAGAAGTGGCGTTGGAGACAGGGGTTTCATGACAATGTTGTGGACTGATTTTTCAAGTACCGCTCACACAACTGGTAATACTGCATCGATGGAAAGTGACAGGAGACAGCAGTTGTCAACTATGGTTACAAACTACTTTTCCTCCCATATCGATGTTCTCCCACACAGGTCATTCCCCTTTGACTATTGGGCCGCTAAACTGGACACCTGGCCTGAATTGGCACAATATGCCTTACAGGAGCTCGCTTGCCCAGCTGCAAGTGTGCTATCGGAAAGAGTCTTCAGTGCAGCTGGATCAATCCTGACAGAAAAAAGGACCCGTCTGTCAACCCAAAATGTGGATGATCTAACCTTCATTAAAATGAACCACGCATGGGTTTCCAAGGATTTTGTCCCACCTTCCCCTGATGACACATAGGGTGACAGAAAAATGGCTTGCTTTGGTCCACCTCTTCCTGGGACTTGACCTATTTCACCTTTTGCATCAGCTGAATGTCCAACATCAACATATGCCACTTTCTAAAACTCCCTAACTGTGCTGCCTCCCCCCCCATGGCCGGGGTCACCACCTAGCGCACGACACCGTGCGAGTGCCGTTGCCCTGGACAGGTGGGTAGGCCGACTCTTGGGCGCGGGCACTGGCACAGGGTCCCTCATAGTGCAATCAAGTGTCTCTGACGGTGGTGGTGCACACCCGCCGTCAGACACACCGCCGTACTATGAGGGGCCCAGTGCCAGTACCGATGCCCACGAGTGGGCCCCCCTTGCTTGGGCAGGGCCCCAGCATTTGAAATCTTTACCTCTCCCTGCTCCTCCGCTGTGTAGTCTGGGCCGTTAAATCCATACTGTGCCTGACACCGTTTGAGCCTGCCTCCTGATGAATAGACATATATTTTGAATGTGTACGCTATCCATACATGTTATCCGGGGATACGGTACCCTTTCTAACCTTTGTGCAATCACGTGCAATCCATACTGGGCCTAACACCGTCTGAACCTGCCTCCTGATGTATAGACATATATTTTGAATGTGTACGCTATCCATACATGTTATCCGGGGATACGGTACCCTTTCTAACCTTTGTGCAATCACGTGCAATCCATACTGGGCCTGACACCGTTTGAGCCTGCCTCCTGATGTATAGACATATATTTTGAATGTGTACGCTATCCATACATGTTATCTGGGGATACGGTACCCTTTCTAACCTTTGTGCAATCACGTGCAATCCATACTGGGCCTAACACCGTCTGAGCCTGCCTCCTGATGTATAGACATATATTTTGAATGTGTACGCTATCCATACATGTTATCTGGGGATACGGTACCCTTTCTCACCTTTGTGCAATCACGTGTAATCCATACTGGGCGTGAGAACGGCTGGCGAGCTGTTTAGCAAGCTACAGCACCTGTGGTTTGCACACGTAAGTTTTTCATTTTTTCAGGAATGACGGTTAGGCCTAATTCCGGAACTGCGGTTGACCTGCACTTACTGGGAAATCATTGTTCGCGGGTAATAATTGTAATCAGTGATCCCCATCACTAACGTTGTTCAGCGGGTTATCTGCACCTGTAAGCGACAAACGCTGGCCTTTTCAGTGTAGCGCACATGCAGCCACGGACATGTAAGGGCATGACACACCAGTTATTGGCCAATCTCATGTGCCAGAGCCTCACGTGTCCCTCTAGTAAGCCGGACTCGGACCGCGGGGCATGACGGAGTCTCGTTCGTTAACGGAATTAAGCTTGCAATGTGTGCATCTGTTCTGTAGCTGGCATGTTTGAGGTTTTCCAGGTGGAGTCGAATTTAACCGTAGGCTCCACTCCTGGTGGTGCCCTTCTGGACATTCCTTTAAGGTTCAGCTTTGCAACCATACTGCCCACGTAAAACAAACACTTTGCCTTCATGAACGCTGTTTTGAGGGTCATGACTCGTGGGAATAACGCCGCCCAATCAGTTAACCTGCTAGAGAGATCGTTCGTTGCTCCCAAGCATGACATCACACTCCCTAGGAGGAAGGTAATGCCACTGTGGCGACCGTACTCCTGGGGGCGACACAAGTGCACTGATGCCCAGCCACTGCTCGATGAATCTGCTGGTACATTGACCCAGACCACTACATTCCCCTCGCACGCTACACGGCCTGAATCTGACCCTGATGAAACTCAGGTTACCCTTCCCATATACAGTTCCATCTTACACGGTGACAAAGAGGAAGCTGCAGATGAAAGTGCAGGTTCGGCCCACCCGCCATCAGACACACCACCGTACTATCAGGGGCCCTGTGCCAGTGCCGTCGCCAACGAGTGGGCCCCCCCCTGCTTGCTCAGGATCACAGCACTTGCAAAGTTGAAATACTGTGCAGTGAGATGGAAGATGGGGACGACGAGGAGTCCAGACAAGTACAGGGATTCCCTAGCGAGGAGACTTATTTGATTGTTTTCAATGTTGGGACAGCAATTTTTGGGGAGCACTATACTCTGGAGAATGATAGATGGGGCCCACCATACACTGGAACATTCCAAAGGTGGACATCAGACACTGGAGCAGCATTTACAGGGCCCATTATACACTAGAGCATTAGAAATGGGGCCCATTATGTTTGGAGTATTATTTGGGCCCATAAGACAGTGGAGCTTCATCCATGGGGACCAACATATACTGTAGCATTATGTGGAGCTCATCATATACTGTTTCAAACATTATATGGGACCAATGATTCTGTATGGAGAAATAGATGGGCCTCGTCATGAGATGTAAAAAGTGAAGTATTTTTCATTGTACTATACCGCTATTTCTCTGCCGTATCGGAGCATGATGAGTTGTGGTATGTGTTAAAGGGGCGCTCTTTCGCCCAGGGCACATGAAAACCTGGAGCCAGCCCTCCCCCTCCACAACTGTAGCCAAATAACCCCCATTTTTCAGTGCGTAACTTGTATTATGAAGTTAATTAAGGTTGACAAGCTTAAGTAAGAAGAATTGATGCTTTTGACATTCAAATGAGCACTGTAGGTGTGTTTCCTGTCCTCTCACTGCCGACTTTTATTCCCCATTGACTTACATTGGGTTTCGTGTTTCAGGACGACCCCGACTTTTCCCTATAATCAGACGATCTTGCTCGACCCGACTTTTGGAAAAGTCGGGTTTCACGAAACGAAACGCGACCCTAAAAAAACAAAAGACGCTCAACTCTAATATTGACCTATATTCAAGCGAGACTAGACAAAAAAAACTAAAATCATGTATCATGTTATGCGAAATAGTCAGAAAATTAGCCACATATTGGCAGATCCCAGACCTCAAACTATATACTTGGTAAGTTTATAAGCCACTCCAGTGTCAGGAGTAGATAGTATGTGAAAATACAATATAATTCTTGTGTTTTTCTCCTATAGGGATTGCCCTAGTTTGGTAATGTAACTGCTGTTAATTAGTAGTGCAGACAAATTGTCCTAGACTAAACTTAGTCTTCATATAAAACACAAGCCGTTGAGACACCATCACGTTTCTCAACGCAAGCAATGACTAGCCAGGTCTTTCCCCGGGAAGGAACAACCACGGGAAGGGCAGTCTCCAATGAAGGAAACCACCTATGCCAAAACATGGTATCCATCCACAGACAGCTGTTTCAGGGTATTGCCCCTCATCAGTGTGGAGTAGGAAACTGGCCAGTAGGAGCAATGCCTAGTAAAAGACTGTGAAAAATGAGGATGAATGAACTCATGGAGATCAACATCCAACACTGCGGAGACACCATCACATGTTTCTCAACGCAGTGATTCTAGAGCAATGCCCCCATCCCTTATGGGAAATATGCAAAAACAAACAAAACAAGCCACGGAGACACCATCACATGTTTCTCAACAAAAGCAATGACTAGCCAGGTCTTTCCCCTTGAAGGAACAACCACGGGAAGGGCAGTCTCCAATGAAGGAAACCACCTATGCCAAAACATGGTATCCATCCACATACAGCTGTTTCAGGGTATTGCCCCTCATCAGTGTGGAGTAGGAAACTGGCTAGTAGGAGCAATGCCTAGTAAAAGACTGTGAAAAACGAGGATGAATGAACTCATGGAGATCAACATCCAACACTGCGGAGACACCATCACGTGTTTCTGAACGCAGTGATTCTAAAGCAATGCCCCCATCCCTTATGGGAAATATGCAAAAACATACAAAACACAAGCTGCGGAGACACCATCACGTGTTTCTCAATGCAAGCAATGACCAGCCAGGTCTTTCCCCTTGAAGGAACAACCACGGGAAGGGCAGTCTCCAATGAAGGAAACCACCTATGCCAAAACATGGTATCCATCCACAGACAGCTGTTTCGGGGTATTGCCCCTCATCAGTGTGGAGTAGGAAACTGGCTGGTAGGAGCAATGCCTAGTAGAAGACTGTGAAAAATGAGGATGAATGAACTCATGGAGATCAACATCCAACACTGCGGAGACACCATCACAAACAGCTGTCTGTGGATGGATACCATGTTTTGGCATAGGTTGTTTCCTTCAATGGAGACTGAACCCCCAAGTTCTTCACAGAAGTTTATAATGCAGAGCCGTGAAAGTAAAAAATAATTTTTTTCCACCAAAATCGCTTTTTTCCACAAAAATGAATTTTTAGCCCTATTTTCCCAAGGGTAACAGGAGAAATTAGACCCCCAAAGTTGTTCACCAATTTGACCAGAAAAAGATAGCAGCGCCCACCGGAGGATGCCGGAGGGCCCGAGGACCACCGGGAGGTACGGGAGGATCGGGGACCCTAATTCTCTCTCATCTGATGTGCGATCACATCAGAGGAGAGAGAAATTAAATGGCACATCAGATTTTTTTTTGTGGTCGCCTTTATAATGTTAATAACGGTGATTGCAACCCCAGGGTTGGTAAAAAACTGACCCGAATCATGTTCTCTAGGGTCTCGGCTACCCTCGGTAATCCAGCTCTGGGAGGGGCTATACACTTTATCCACAGCGCTGTGGTTCAAGTACCCTTAACTGCCACCATTAAAAGGCGTATTGGCGGTCTTTAAGGAGTTATTCTGTATTTGTAGTTTTCAGTTAATTAGATTCTCGTGCTCTGGGGCGGGGCTGTGGGCGGGGCTTTATGTGGTGCTCTGATTACATATTCATCTGTATTGGCTTATGACAGTTCGCTGACCCCTCACTGACCTGCCCCCATTATTACATAATGCATATAATAGCAGAAACATGTGATGGTGTCTCCGCGGCTTGTGTTTTGTATGTTTTTGCATATTTCCCATAAGGGATGGGGCATTGCTCTAGAATCACTGCGTTGAGAAACATGATGGTGTCTCCGCAGTGTTGGATGCTGATCTCCATGAGGTCAATCATCCTCATTTTTCATAAACTCAGTCTTCAGACGGCCCAATATGGACCACTCAGGGAGAACTTACCTGCTCCAAAGATCATTAGCAGCTTCTAACTAATGGCCATGCTGCGGTCTGTCAGGGAATGAGTGCAATATCGTTATAAAGACTAGGGATATGTGCAGTCATAATGTCTGGGAGATCTGTGCCATTATTTAGTATGAAGATGGAAATTATCTCTGAAAGGTAAGTGTTCCCTGAGCGGTATATACGGGATTATCACATACTATCTATTCCTGACACTGGAGGGGCTTATAAACTTACACAGTATATAGTCTGAGGTCTGGGATCTGCCAATATGGGGCTAGTTTTCTGTTTCGGATAACATGATACATGATTTTAGGGTTTTCTTCATCTAGTCTCGCTTGAATATAGTTCAATATTAAATAATCTCCTGATGAATGAATCCAATGAATATTCATTTATCATAAGCAGCGGCACACGTGACCGCCGGCAGCAGCAGGAAGCCGGTGGCTGTCTCTGCGTGCTACTGAAGAGCAATGAATACTCACTGCGATCTCCGATGAACAGTCCCGGTGAGTACTCCGGCAGCTGTGCTCTGCTTGTGAGCAACGCATGAGGTCCCTGCCATGTGCTGCTTACAAGCATGAGGCTGTGTGCTCAAGTTGCGTTTTTTAAGCGTTTCTGCCTCGGCAGAAAAACTTAACGCTATAAAAACGCATTCCCATGCAATCATATGGGAATCACCAATTGCTGTGCCCATGCCGCATATTTTTTCTCTGCGGAATCACATCGTGGTAAAATCCGCAGCATGTCCATTAATTTTGTGGAATCGCGGCAATTGCGCCACCATAGGATTGCATTGAAACGCTCACTTTACGCATGTGGCTATGCCCACCATGCGTAAAGTGAGCCCTTCATGTGCGGATGGTACCCAGGGTATGGAGGAAAGGAGACTCTCCTCCATGCCCTGGGTACCATATTCCTGTGAAAAATAGAATTAAAATAAAAAAATCGGGATATACTTACCCTCTGTCAGCTCCCGGAGTCCTCCCGGCCCTCAGCGGCGTGCCAGCAAGTTCCGTTCCCAGGGATGCATTGCGCAAATGACCTTTGTAACGTCACGGTGGCGTGACCGCTACGTCATCAGACATCATTCGTGCAATGCATCCCTGGGAACGGAAGTTGCTAGCAGCGTCGCTAAGGACCGGGAGGACTACGGGGGTCGACAGAGGGTAAGTATATCTCTATTTTTTTAAATTATTTTTAGCATTCTCATGGGGCCAATCATACTAGAATAGGGATGGGGCCCTGCATACCAGGACAGGATGGGGGCCCTGCATACCAGGATAAGGATGGGGCTCTGTATACCAGGATGGGGGTGGGGGCCAATTATACCAGGATAGGGATGGGGCCATGCATACTAGTATAGGGATGAGGGTGATCATTCCTGCCAGGATAGGGATGAGGGATCCATGTGTACCAGAGTAGGGATAAGGGGGCCATGTGTCTCACGATGGGGGTGAGGGGACCATATATCATAATCCGCTGGCGTGCTGGCTCCACTTCTGTGGTGTTGAGACTCACTGTCCCGGGGCTTATGTGAGGTTCTCACATCACACGAGCCCTGCACCCAATCAGCGGCAGCTTCACTGTTCCTTCCTTCAGACATATTGAACATCAACAGGAAGCCAGGGCTGCAGCTGCTCTCTGACGGCCTCATGATGATGGATTTGTCCGAAGGTGGGGACAGTGACGTCAGCGCTGATTAGGCACAGGACTCACATGACGTAAAAACCTCAAAAGAACCCCAAGAAAGAAAGTGCCAACACCACTGAAACGGAGCCAGCATGGGAGGTTTGTATAAGTGTTTTTATTGTAACAGGACCAAACATGAGGAATGAGAAGGGGTTGTCCAACTAGTTGTCAACCTTTTTAATCCTCAAAAATCCCACACAGAGAAAAGTCATTATTATACCTAGAGTGTGAGAAATGAATTACAGGAAAATCGCATTTTGTTGATCATCAAAAATAACTCAGACGGGAAGAACCTATATATATTATTCACAAATTGTACAAAAACACGATGCACGCGGCGTGCGTTCAAGGGAGGAATATTATATGGGAGTTTTATAGGATAAATTCAAGGTGAGAATATTATATGGGAGATTTATAGGATAAATTCAAGGTGAGAATATTATATGGGAGTTTTATAGGATAAATTCAAGGTGAGAATATTATATGGGAGTTTTATAGGATAAATTCAAGGGAGGAATATTATATGGGAGTTTTATAGAATAAATTCAAGGTGAGAATATTATATGGGAGTTTTATAGGATAAATTCAAGGGTGGAATATTATATGGGAGATTTATAGGATAAATTCAAGGTGAGAATATTATATGGGAGTTTTATAGGATAAATTCAAGGTGAGAATATTATATGGGAGTTTTATAGAATAAATTCAAGGTGAGAATATTATATGAGAGTTTTATAGGATAAATTCAAGGTGAGAATATTATATGGGAGTTTTATAGGATAAATTCAAGGTGAGAATATTATATGGGAGATTTATAGGATAAATTCAAGGTGAGAATATTATATGGGAGTTTTATAGGATAAATTCAAGGTGAGAATATTATATGGGAGTTTTATAGGATAAATTCAAGGGAGGAATATTATATGGGAGATTTATAGGATAAATTCAAGGTGAGAAAATTATATGGGAGTTTTATAGGATAAATTCAAGGTGAGAATATTATATGGGAGTTTTATAGAATAAATTCAAGGTGAGAATATTATATGGGAGTTTTATAGGATAAATTCAAGGTGAGAATATTATATGGGAGTTTTATAGAATAAATTCAAGGTGAGAATATTATATGGGAGATTTATAGGATAAATTCAAGGTGAGAATATTATATGGGAGTTTTATAGAATAAATTCAAGGTGAGAATATTATATGGGAGTTTTATAGGATAAATTCAAGGTGAGAATATTATATGGGAGTTTTATAGGATAAATTCAAGGTGAGAATATTATATGGGAGATTTATAGGATAAATTCAAGGTGAGAATATTATATGGGAGATTTATAGGATAAATTCTAGGTGAGAATATTATATGGGAGACTTATAGGATAAATTCAAGGTGAGAATATTATATGGGAGTTTTATAGGATAAATTCAAGGTGAGAATATTATATGGGAGTTTTATAGGATAAATTCAAGGTGAGAATATTATATGGGAGTTTTATAGAATAAATTCAAGGTGAGAATATTATATGGGAGTTTTATAGGATAAATTCAAGGTGAGAATATTATATGGGAGTTTTATAGGATAAATTCAAGGTGAGAATATTATATGGGAGTTTTATAGGATAAATTCAAGGTGAGAATATTATATGGGAGTTTTATAGGATAAATTCAAGGTGAGAATATTATATGGGAGTTTTATAGGATAAATTCAAGGTGAGAATATTATATGGGAGATTTATAGGATAAATTCAAGGTGAGAATATTATATGGGAGATTTATAGGATAAATTCTAGGTGAGAATATTATATGGGAGATTTATAGGATAAATTCAAGGTGAGAATATTATATGGGAGTTTTATAGGATAAATTCAAGGTGAGAATATTATATGGGAGTTTTATAGAATAAATTCAAGGTGAGAATATTATATGGGAGTTTTATAGGATAAATTCAAGGGAGGAATATTATATGGGAGTTTTATAGAATAAATTTAAGATGAGAATATTATATGGGAGTTTTATAGGATAAATTCAAGGGTGGAATATTATATGGGAGATTTATAGGATAAATTCAAGGTGAGAATATTATATGGGAGTTTTATAGGATAAATTCAAGGTGAGAATATTATATGGGAGTTTTATAGAATAAATTCAAGGTGAGAATATTATATGGGAGTTTTATAGGATAAGTTCAAGGTGAGAATATTATATGGGAGTTTTATAGAATAAATTCAAGGTGAGAATATTATATGGGAGTTTTATAGGATAAATTCAAGGGTGGAATATTATATGGGAGATTTATAGGATAAATTCAAGGTGAGAATATTATATGGGAGTTTTATAGAATAAATTCAAGGTGAGAATATTATATGGGAGTTTTATAGGATAAATTCAAGGTGAGAATATTATATGGGAGTTTTATAGGATAAATTCAAGGTGAGAATATTATATGGGAGTTTTATAGGATAAATTCAAGGTGAGAATATTATATGGGAGTTTTATAGGATAAATTCATGGTGAGAATATTATATGGGAGTTTTATAGGATAAATTCAAGGTGAGAATATTATATGGGAGATTTATAGGATAAATTCAAGGTGAGAATATTATATGGGAGTTTTATAGGATAAATTCAAGGTGAGAATATTATATGGGAGTTTTATAGAATAAATTCAAGGTGAGAATATTATATGGGAGATTTATAGGATAAATTCAAGGTGAGAATATTATATGGGAGATTTATAGGATAAATTCTAGGTGAGAATATTATATGGGAGATTTATAGGATAAATTCAAGGTGAGAATATTATATGGGAGTTTTTTAGGATAAATTCAAGGTGAGAATATTATATGGGAGTTTTATAGGATAAATTCAAGGTGAGAATATTATATGGGAGTTTTATAGAATAAATTCAAGGTGAGAATATTATATGGGAGTTTTATAGGATAAATTCAAGGGAGGAATATTATATGGGAGTTTTATAGGATAAATTCAAGGTGAGAATATTATATGGGAGTTTTATAGGATAAATTCAAGGGTGGAATATTATATGGGAGATTTATAGGATAAATTCAAGGTGAGAATATTATATGGGAGTTTTATAGGATAAATTCAAGGTGAGAATATTATATGGGAGTTTTATAGAATAAATTCAAGGTGAGAATATTATATGGGAGTTTTATAGAATAAATTAAAGGTGAGAATATTATATGGGAGTTTTATAGAATAAATTCAAGGTGAGAATATTATATGGGAGTTTTATAGGATAAATTCAAGGTGAGAATATTATATGGGAGTTTTATAGGATAAATTCAAGGTGAGAATATTATATGGGTGTTTTATAGGATAAATTCAAGGTGAGAATATTATATGGGAGGTTTATAGACTAAACCAAATACCAACATAAAATAAACGACCCAAAACAAACATTTATCAGTAAAAATAACTCCTCTTTATTAGGTAAAGTATGAAAGAATTGCACCATTTTCCGATACCCGTCACATCTCCATTTTTCATGATCTTGGGTTGGGTGAGGGCTTATTTTTTGTGTGCCGAGCTGACGTTTTTAATGATACCATTTTGGTGAAGATACGATCTTTTGATCACCCGTTATTGCATTTTAATGCAATGTTGTGGCGATCAAAAAACATAATTCTGGCGTTTTGTTTTTTCTCATTTTGCCGTTTAGCGATTGGTTTAATTCTTTTTTTATATTGATAGATCAAGTGATTCTGAAGGCGTCGATACCAAATATATGTATATGTTTTATTTTCTTTGTATTGTTTTATTTTGAATGGGGTGAAAGGGAGTGATTTGAACTTTTATTTATTTTTTTATATATTTTTTAAAAACTTTTTTAACTTTTGGCATTGTGAAGATAAACAGCATTGTATCGTAATTATCCAGATGACTATTTTTAGCAATGAAGAATAATAGAATGTTATCTGTATGTTGGCTTTCAAATTTAAGTGTTGATTTCTGGTTGGTCAAGAAAACAGACTTTTGTTTGTGTAAGCCGGTAATATTGACTTTTATTGTGCCCTTATCCTTGATCACTAGTGATGTTTGCTGATATGCTAATTATACATTGTGTTATGGAGCCAGTCTGTTGACCTCTAAAGCAGAGAGGGAAAAACTATGCAAATAGTTTTTTTTTAACTTCTTTATTAGATGATTTGACACGTTAATATGCAATCAAACATACACAGAAACCATACATTCTATGCATATATCCAGACAATACAATGTTGCTCTCATCCACTTTCAATTTAACCTTTTGAAGGTTACAACAACACTTCATTCGAACCTTATGCAGAACTAGAGATGAAACTATAAACAGATATTATGACCTCAAGATCCCCAAGTTACCAGCTACCTCCTCAAGATTGTGCCATATTGTACCTTTACATGCCGCCATTAATTGCCTGATCTCTGCTTGTGGATAACTACATTCAATAAAAGTCCTTTATTTTTGAAAACTGTTTCAATATTCTTTTCTTTTTGGGATTCTTTATCTATTTTGTCCATGAACATTAGGGATTTTATAGTATCTATCAGATCTGAAACACTCGGTGGTTTCTGAGGGATGTTATTCTGGATTATCTCAATGAGAATAACTGTGTAACGCCATATCAGCATGGGTTTATGAGGAATCGCTCCGGTCACACCAATCTAATCAGTTTTTATGAAGAGGTAAGCTATAGACTGGACCAAGGTGAGTCATTGGACGTGGTAGATCTTGACTTTTCCAAAGCGTTTGATACCGTGCCACACAAGAGGTTGGTACACAGAATGAGAATGCCGGGTCTGGGGGAGAATGTGTGTAAATGGGTAAGTAACTGGCTGAGTGATAGAAAGCAGAGGGTGGTTATAAATGGTATATTCTCTAACTGGGTCACTGTGACCAGTGGGGACCACAGGGGTCGGTGTTGGGACCTATTCTAATCAACATATTTATTAACGATCTGGTAGAAGGTTTACACAGTAAAATATCGATATTTGCAGATGATACATAACTATGTAAAGCAGTCAATACAAGAGAAGATAGTATTCTGCTACAGATGGATCTGGATAAGTTGGGAACTTGGGCCAAAAGGTGGCAAATGCAGTTTAACAATGATAAATGTAAGGTTATACACATGGGAAGAAGGAATTAATATCACCATTACACACTGAACGGGAAGCCACTGGGTAAATCTGACATGGAGAAGGACTTGGGGATCCTAGTTAATGTTAAACTTACCTGGAGCAGCCAGTGCCAGGCAGTGGCTGCCAAGGCAAACAGGATCATGGGATGCATTAAAAGAGGTCTTGATACACATGATGAGAGCATTATACTGCCTCTGTACAAATCGCTGGTTAGACCGCACATGGAGTACTGTGTACAGTTTTGGGCACCGGTGCTCAGGAAGGATATATTGGAACTAGAGCAGGTACAAAGGAGGGCAACAAAATTAATAAAGGGGATGGGGGAACTACAATACCCAGAGAGATTAGCAAAATTAGGATTATTTAGTCTAGAAAAAAGACGACTGAGGGGCAATCTAATAGCCATGTGTATGTATATAAGGGGACAATACAAATATCTCTCCGAGGATCTGTTTATACCAAGGAAGGTGACGGTCACAAGGGGGCATTCTCTGCGTCTGGAGGAGAGAAGGTTTTTCCACCAACATAGAAGAGGATTCTTTACTGTTAGGGCAGTGAGAATCTGGAATTCCCTGCCTGAGGAGGTGGTGATGGCGAACTCAGTCGAAGGGTTCAAGAGAGGCCTGGATGTCTTCCTGGAGCGTAACAATATTGTATCCTACAGTTATTGTTAGGTTCTTTAGAAGGACGTAGATCTGGGGATTTATTCTGACAGAATTTTATAGGCTGAACTGGATGGACTAATGCCTTTTTCCGGCCTTTCTAACTGTGTTACTATGTTACTTTGTTCTCCACCCAGAGTCTCAAGATACATTTCTTAGCTGCCAGCAGAACAATATGCACTGCATCGGGGGCAGAACAATATGTATGGCATCGGGAGCAGAACAATATGTACGGCATCAGGAGCAGAACAATATGTACGGCATCGGGAGCAGAACAATATGTACGGCATCGGGAGCAGAACAATATGTATGGCATCGGGAGCAGAACAATATGTGCGGCATCGGGAGCAGAACAATATGTACGGCATCGGGAGCAGAACAATATGTACGGCATCAGGATCAGAACAATATGTACGGCATCGGGAACAGAACAATATGTACGGCATCGGGAGCAGAACAATATGTACGGCATCGGGAGAAGAACAATATGTACGGCATCGAGAGCAGAACAATATGTGCGGCATCGGGAGAACAATATGTGCGGCATCGGGAGCAGAACAATATGTACGGCATCGGGAGCAGAACAATATGTACGGCATCGGGGGCAGAACAATTTGTACGGCATCGGGAGCAGAACAGTATGTACGGCATCGGGATCAGAACAATATGTGCGGCATCGGGATCAGAACAATATGTACGGCATCGGGAACAGAACAATATGTACGGCATCGGGAGCAGAACAATATGTACGGCATCGGGAGAAGAACAATATGTACGGCATCGAGAGCAGAACAATATGTGCGGCATCGGGAGAACAATATGTATGGCATCGGGGGCAGAACAATTTGTACGGCATCGGGAGCAGAACAGTATGTACGGCATCGGGATCAGAACAATATGTACGGCATCAGGATCAGAACAATATGTACGGCATCGGGAACAGAACAATATGTACGGCATCGGAAGCAGAACAATATGTACGGCATCGGGAGCAGAACAATATGTACGGCATCGGGAGCAGAACAATATGTACGGCATCGGGAGAAGAACAATATGTACGGCATCGAGAGCAGAACAATATGTGCGGCATCGGGAGAACAATATGTATGGCATCGGGGGCAGAACAATTTGTACGGCATCGGGAGCAGAACAGTATGTACGGCATCAGGATCAGAACAATATGTACGGCATCGGGAACAGAACAATATGTACGGCATCGGGAGCAGAACAATATGTACGGCATCGGGAGAAGAACAATATGTACGGCATCGAGAGCAGAACAATATGTGCGGCATCGGGAGAACAATATGTATGGCATCGGGGGCAGAACAATTTGTACGGCATCGGGAGCAGAACAGTATGTACGGCATCGGGATCAGAACAATATGTACGGCATCAGGATCAGAACAATATGTACGGCATCGGGAACAGAACAATATGTACGGCATCGGGAGCAGAACAATATGTACGGCATCGGGAGAAGAACAATATGTACGGCATCGAGAGCAGAACAATATGTGCGGCATCGGGAGAACAATATGTATGGCATCGGGGGCAGAACAATTTGTACGGCATCGGGAGCAGAACAGTATGTACGGCATCGGGATCAGAACAATATGTACGGCATCGGGAGCAGAACAATATGTACGGCATCGGGAGCAGAACAATATGTGCGGCATCGGGAGCAGAACTATGTACGGCATCGGGAGCAGAACAATATGTGCGGCATCGGGATCAGAACAATATGTACGGCATCGGGAGCAGAACAATATGTACGGCATCAGGAGCAGAACAATATGTGCGGCATCGGGAGCAGAACAATATGTGCGGCATCGGGAGCAGAACAATATGTACGGCATCGGGAGCAGAACAATATGTGCGGCATCGGGAGGAGAACAATATGTACGGCATCGGGAGCAGAACAATATGTATGGCATCGGGAGCAGAACAATATATACGGCATCGGGAGCAAAACAATATGTACGGCATCGGGAGCAGAACAATATGTACGGCATCGGGGCAGAACAATATGTACGGCATCAGGATCAGAACAATATGTACGGCATCGGGAGCAGAACAATATGTGCGGCATCGGGAGGAGAACAATATGTACGGCATCGGGAGCAGAACAATATGTATGGCATCGGGAGCAGAACAATATATACGGCATCGGGAGCAGAACAATAGGTGCGGCATCGGGAGCAGAACAATATATACGGCATCGGAAGCAGAACAATATGTATGGCATCGGGAGCAGAACGATATGTACGGCATCGGGGGCAGAACAATATGTACGGCATCGGGAGCACAACAATATGTATGGCATCGGGAGAACAATATGTGCGGCATCGGGAGGAGAACAATATGTACGGCATCGGGAGGAGAACAATATGTACGGCATCGGGAGCAGAACAATATGTACGGCATCGGGAGCGGAACAATATGTACGGCATCGGGAGCAGAACAATATGTACGGCATCGGGAGCAGAACAATATGTACGGCATCGGGAGCACTATATATGTTATTATTTGATTCACTTATCAGGCTAATGAAATGAATATCACATGCCTGTACATTTTTGGGTATCCCACCCTTCCAGATTATCTGTTTGTAGTTAATTACCTCGGCCCAGAATCTTTGAATAATTGGACATTGAAATAGCACAGAAGAGGACTTAAAAATCCTCCAATAATAGAAAACAGCAAAAGAGCAAAAAGGTTTACCCGTCCAGGCCTCCAGACAAATGCCCTATCAGGATGCAGTGGACCCATATAGTTAAGATGGCAGCAACACAGGTGCAAGAATGCCGATGACACAACCGCTCACAGCGGAGGGGGCGGTTGCCTGGTGTGTTAATGCACAATAAAAAACTTGTATGCGGCGCTGTTCACACTATGGCAATGCACAGCATCCAGGCCAGCCTAGTAGTGACACCCTTCTATTAGATCAGGCGGGCTGCCCAGCACCATCAAAATGCATGGCATGTGAAGAGACACCGCAGTTTACAAGACCAAATGGGCCCCACTGCACCCTGAATAAAAAGTGCAAAAAACACATTAAAAAATGTGGAGTATTAGCTGATATTTTGGCCAAAATAAGTGAGCCCGTAACCTGCGCCAAAGGTCTTCACGTTTACGGGTACCTAACACTAAATCCTAACACTGAACTGCATCCTGCAAAAAATGATATAAGTGCAAAAAATTAATGCATACAATGCCCTTATCATATCATTTTTTGCAGGATGCAGTTGGGCCTCTTTCTGTTGGCTTGGTCTATTGGGGCGTCTGTCACTGTGTGTTGCATATTTTAGTGCTGTAGCAGCCCGCCTGCTAATACTATGGGCATCATTAATAGGTTGCAAGCCAGACACTTTGCACCACACTTATATATGTGTGACTGACGTCCTATGCAAGCCTTATCTATGTGCATTTTTCCTACTAGGCAGCCAACCCCACCATGATTTGTTAGGTGTGGGGTGGCTGTTTTTATCAGTAGTTTGCACCTGAGCTGCCCCTTGCCTCTATTAGTGGAGGCCTGCTGCATCCTGCTATATGTGCATCTGTCATCAGACAAGGTTCTGGTAAGGCCATATCTTGTTGTGTGAGTTTTTTTGAATTTTTTCTATGTTAGCTGTTTTGATATTAGTGTTAGGGACCTGCAATATCATGAGGAGCCTTGACTTTGGCTTGCAGGCTATATCTATTTTGGCCAAAATATTAACCAATACCTCATTTAATGTACTCATTGTTTGCATTAATTTCTTGCACTTATCATATCATTTTTTGCAGGATGCAGTCAGGCCTCTTTCTGTTGGCTTGGTCTATTGGGGCATCTGTCACTGTGTGTTGCATATTTTAGTGCTGTAGCAGCCCGCCTGAAAATACTATGGATATGCATAGGCAGCCTCAATAGTAAAAAGTTGGTCACACTTGTCAAACACTATGTTTGACGAGTGTGACCAAGCTGTCAATCACATTCCTAGTGATGCTACAGATAGCTTGGAATGCGCTTGAATTCCGCACGTAAAAATCGTGTGAAAAACAATTCGCATGCATTTTTCCCACGGCGGGAGTTGCGGA
This sequence comes from Dendrobates tinctorius, assembly GCF_039654945.1. Classification (NCBI taxonomy): domain Eukaryota; kingdom Metazoa; phylum Chordata; class Amphibia; order Anura; family Dendrobatidae; genus Dendrobates; species Dendrobates tinctorius. The sequence goes on along the minus strand of NW_027362032.1, from coordinate 4,619,247 downwards.
AATGCTGTGGACATTTCCGCAACATTTCTGCAACGTGGGCACATAGCCTCAAAGTCATACAAAACTAACCATTTTTAGCAAGTACATTCTCCCAAACAACGAGAGGTTTAGATTTCTCCATCTTTTCAATTCTAACAATATTTTTTCAATTAAACTAGAATCATGTAATCTATATAGAGATCTAGCATCTCTCCCTATTTTCACCCCTAAGTAGGTTATATGTTTCTGTGCTACTGAGACTCCAGCAGTTATCTCAGGATCAGCTATTTTCTGTGTCAGATATAAGGGCTGGCATTTACTTACATTTACTTTGTATCCTGAAAATGAGCCAAAATATGTCAATTTATCGAGTAATCCCTGCAAGTATCTCCCCGGGTCTGCCATAAACAACAGCATATCGTGTGCAAAACATGTTAGTTTAACTCCTACATCCCCCATCTTTATGCCTTCGAAATACTCTGAATTAATCAAAAATCGGGCAAGAGGTTCTATGGCTAAGGTGAACAGTACCGGTGATAGTGGCGCCCCTGCCTTGCTCCCTTTATGCAGGTGAATTGTCTCAGATAGAAAACCTGGGGGGTGAATCTTGGCCTGTGGTGCAGTATACAAAGCAGTAAGATCATTTCTACAAGTCCCTGTTATTCCAAACTTATCCAATACATTATATAACCATCCCTATTGTATGTTATCAAAAGCTTTCTCAGCATCTAGTGCCAAGAGAGCGGAATTTTCCTTCCCTTTCCCTTCCCGATAGAGACGATCTTGGACCGCTAATACTGTTCTAATATTAAATACCGCTGCCCGTTTTTTATGAAACCTACTTGATGTGAGCCGATCAAGTCTGGGAATAATTCAGCAAGTCCATCCGCCAATATTTCTGATAGAATTTCTATATCCTGGTTTATCAGCGGAATCGGTCTATATGACCCTGGCTCTCTCATCTTTTCCTTGTTTGTGGAGAACTTTAATATAAGCCGTGTTTCCCGAGCAAAATGGTGTTTTGCAACGTGAAATTAAAAACTTTGACTAGAGTATTAGTTATATCATCCTTCAGCAATTTATAGAATTCCCCTGGAAGTCCACCCGGGCCGGGGCCTTATTACTCTTCACATGTGTGATCGTTTTGACTAGTTCTTCTTTCTTTATTAATCCGTTTATCTTATCTCTGTCTGTTTCATTAAGCTGAGGCAATTGTAAGGAGGCAAGAAAGCGAGTCCCCTCCGCCATAGTCGGGTCTCCTTCTTTGTATAAGGCTGAATAGAAATTGCTAAGAATTTTAGTTATTTTTTTGGGTCACCCTGTATAATACCCTCAGAGTCTCTTAGATTATATAAGGGATGAGCCTTTTACCTCTAGCCATTTTTTTCAAAAGAGATCCGGCCTTATTCCCAAATTTAAAGAATTCTGCCCATTTTCTTTGCCCCTCTGATTTTTCTGATTTTTCCAACCAAAGGTCAAACTCTGATTTTGATTGTAACCTTCTATCTCTATTGGAAACTGGCGGATTATTGATATATTCTGTGTAACTTACTCTAGTTTTCTGACTTGCTTCATTATCGGCTATCCTCGTTTTCTTTTATAAAGAATTGACATCTCCAATTATTCTCCCCCTCACAACAGCCTTTGCTGTATCCCATTATAAATGCACTGAACCCCTATGTTCTCTATTATCTAAGTCAAAGTCTAACCACCAATTTTTTTTGATTTTTTGAAAATTTTCATCTTGTGCCAAGAACGTCGGAAATCTCCATAAGATATCAGAGCCTTTTGGGAAAGTGTCCTGCAAGGATAACGAGACCGGGGTATGATCCGAAATAATTAGATCTAGAATGTTAATATCATTCAGCCTATTCACCAAGTCTTGAGAGATCAGAAAATAATCTATTCTAGACCAAGAGTTGTGAACCTGTGAAAAATGAGTAAATTCTCGATCTATTGGATGAGATGTACGCCAGATGTCTATCAACCCCGTGCTTTCTAGGAATGGTGCCACCACTCTGTCACTTGATCTACTACTGTCTGTCTGTTTCACTCCAGATCTGTCTTCAATGTTACTCACAACTGTGTTACAATCACCACCATTGATTATCTTTTCCTCCTCGTCTTCCAATATTTGAGTTTCCAGCTCTCTAAAAAAGCTTTATTGTTCCCATTTGGAGCATATATGTTATATAATCTAACCCTGCCCACCGGGGTGCCTAATAATACTCTTATCTTCCTTCCAGATTTATCTGAATCCCAAGATATTACTTTACACTTCGCCTGTTTGCTTACTAAAATCAGTACACCTGCTATCCTATTCACCGACGGAGATCCCAAAACAGAACCCACCCACATTATATCCATCCTGCAGAAATCTTGCTCTTTTATGTGCGTTTCTTGTAGCATCGCAACGTCTACTTTAAGTTTCTTAAGGTGTCTCAAAACCATCTTTCTTTTATGTGGGGATTGAAGCCCTTTGACATTCCATGCTACTACTTTCATATTAAATGTATAAAAAGAAATTAAATATTTTTGAACGAAACAGTCTGTTGAATTAAACAGCTTAAAACCTAAAGAGTATTAAGTCTTTTTCTGACCTCACTTTATTCGCACATGTATCTGTGGGCACTCTGTAAACCCAGCCTTTCTTTCACCAAAGCTAGACTTTCCCCCTCCTTTAGAACTCAGCCTCCATCTCCTCCATTTTATCCCCCCCAAAATCAAACATATTATACAATTTATTATTTTGCAATGCGTGCCTTAGGAGAAAAAAAAGAAAGAATTTGCCGTCTTCTAACAGATTTTGCCATCACCTCTTAATACGACAGATTGTTATAGTCTCTCTCCATCTGGGTCTCATCCAGGGACTCGTCGGCCATTATTCTGAAACAACTTCTTCATATATTCTCTGGCCATGTCCGGTGCATTAAAGCATCCTCTACCTCCTTCTGGGGGAAATATCTTCAGAGTAGCAGGAAATTGCAGCGCGAATCTGACCTTTTTTCCCACCAGTTCAGTACACAGATCACTAAATGCTCTCCTCTTCTTTGTAACTTCTACGGAATAATCGTTGAATAATAAACCTTTGTAGCCCTCTAATAGTGATCTGAGTCGACTTTTTTCTGTCATGTTGTAGAAGGGCAGATTTATCCACAAAGTCCAGATATTTCACAATTACCGGTCTCGGTCTACTAGAAGGAGGGAGAATTGTGCTGCTGCGGCAGAGGTGGACCCACTCTGGGGGCTCTTTCTACTTTCATACTGTTTTCTATCCCCAATGATCTGGGAAGTTCCTCCATACAAATCTTCATTAAATGAGTAGGGGGGATAGATTCTGGGAGACGTATTATCCTTAGATTGTTTCTCCTCGATCTGTTTTCTAGGTCATTTACTTTTTCAAACAATTGCAGGCTCAATTTTGTGGCTTTTCTCAGCTTTAGTTGTATATTCTGAAGTTCATCCTCTGCTGCACTCAATCTGTGCTCAGCTATATCAAGCCTTTCAGATCGCTGGGTGATGGAAGCCTGCAGCTGCTGCAATGATGCAGAAACTGTTTGTTCAAGAGTCTTTATGCCTGGTGCCAATATTTTAGCCTCCTATGCAGCCAGAGCTTTATATGATATATTAAGTCCTGCTGGTAGTTCCCCCTCTTCCTCCCCCGTCTGTATCGTATGCGGTGCTGTGCCCGAGGACTTACTAGATTTCTTTGCTTTTGGAGCGTCGGCGCCATCTTGTTACACGCTTCTAGTGGTGTGTGGGGATTTAAACTTTTCCGGGACCAGCTTCTGTTAATAAATCTCTCCATGCGCCGATGGAGATGTCTGGAGAGTCTCACTGACAGGCAATTAGCCAGTCACAAGGTTGAATAGGTCCCAGGAATCTCACTGAGAGAAGCTGGTTTACGGAGCTCTTGTCACACTGGAAGTTCCTGATATGTGTTTTAGCGCATTTATAAATATTTATATCCATGTTCATTTTATTTAACATTTCATAAAATTCAGTAAAAATACCTATTTGAATAAAAAAGCATAGTGAGCTCTTACTTCACTGCCTGCAGAGCAGGCACCGAGAACGGAGAAAAAGAAGGAGCCGATCGCCACATCAGATGGAAGCTCTGGGATGGAATTCCTCTTAGTGCCGAGCTCAAAGAGTAAGATCAACTCAATTCAATAATGTGGGAATTCACTCTGCTCACAACTAACAGCATGAACAGGAAACCAGAGAGGTAATATACCAGGATCATGGACAGGAAACCAGAAAGGTAATATACCAGGGTCATGGACAGGAAACCAGAGAGGTAAGATACCATGGTCATGGACAGGAAACCAGAGAGTTAATATACCAGGGTTATGAACAGGAAACCAGAGAGGTAATATACCAGGGTCATGGACAGGAAACCAGAGAGGTAAGATACCAGGGTCATGGACAGGAAACCAGAGAGTTAATATACCAAGATCATGGACAGGAATCCAGAGAGGTAAGATATCAGGATCATGGACAGGAAACCAGAGAGGTAATATACCAGGGTCATGGACAGGAAACCAGAGAGGCAATATACCAGGATCATGGACAGAAATCCAGAGAGGTAAGATACCAGGGTCATGAACAGGAAAGTAGAGTGGTAATATACCAGGGTCATGGACAGGAAACCAGAAAGGAAATATACCAGGGTCATGGACAGGAATCCAGAGAGGTAAGATATCAGGATCATGGACAGGAAACCAGAGAGGTAATATACCAGGGTCATGGACAGGAAACCAGAGAGGCAATATACCAGGATCATGGACAGAAATCCAGAGAGGTAAGATACCAGGGTCATGAACAGGAAAGTAGACTGGTAATATACCATGGTTATGGACAGGAAACCAGAGAGGTAAGATACCATGGTCGTGGACAGGAAACCAGTGAGGTAATATACTAGGGTCATGGACAGGAAATCAGAGGTAAGATACCAGGATCATAGACATAAAACCAGAAAGGTAATATACTAGGGTCATGGACAAGAAACCAGAGAGATAAGATACCAGGATCATGGACAGAAATCCAGAGAGATAAGATACCAGGATCATGGACAGGAAACCAGAGAGGTAATATACCAGGGTCATGGACAAGAAACCAGAGAGGTAATATACCAGGGTCATGGACAGGAAACCAGAGAGGTAAGATACCAGGGTCATGGACAGGAAACCAGAGAGTTAATATACCAAGATCATGGACAGGAATCCAGAGAGGTAAGATATCAGGATCATGGACAGGAAACCGGAGAGGTAATATACCAGGGTCATGGACAGGAAACCAGAGGTAATATACCAGGATCATGGACAGGAATCCAGAGAGATAAGATATCAGGATCATGGACAGGAAACTGGAGAGGTAATATACCAGGGTCATGGACAGGAAACCAGAGAGGTAATATACCAGGGTCATGAACAGGAAACCAGAGAGGTAAGATACCAGGGTCATGAACAGGAAAGTAGAGAGGTAATATACCAGGGTCATGGACAGCAAACCAGAGAGGTAAGATGCCAGGGTCATGAACAGGAAAGTAGAGTGGTAATATACCAGGGTCATGGACAGGAAACCAGAAAGGAAATATACCAGGGTCATGGACAGGAAACCAGAGAGGTAAGATACCAGGATCATGGACAGGATACCAGAAAGGTAATATACCAGGGTCATGGACAGGAAACCAGCGAGGTAATATACTAGGGTCATGGACAGGAAATCAGAGGTAAGATACCAGGATCATAGACATAAAACCAGAAAGGTAATATACTAGGGTCATGGACAAGAAACCATAGAGATAAGATACCATGATCATGGACAGAAATCCAGAGAGATATGATACCAGGATCATGGACAGGAAACCAGAGAGGTAATATACCAGGGTCATGGACAAGAAACCAGAGAGGTAATATACCAGGGTCATGGACAGGAAACCAGAAATGTGATATACAAGGGTCATGAACAGAAAGCCAGAGAGGTAATATACCAGTGTCATGGACAGGAAACCAGAGAGGTAAGATGCCAGGATCATGGACAGGAAACCAGAAAGGTAATATACCAGAGTCATGGACAGGAAACCAGAGAGGTAATATACCAGGGTCATGGACAGGAAATCAGAGAAGTAATATACCAGGGTCCTAGACAGTAAACGAGAGAGGTAATATACCAGGGTCATGGACAGGAAACCAGAGAGGTAATATACCAGGGTCATGGACAGAACACCAGAGAGGTAATATACCAGGGTCATGAACAGAAAACCAGAGGTAATATACCAGGGTCATAGACAGGAAACCAGAAACGTAATATACCAGAGCCATGGACAAGAAACCAGAGAGGGAATATACCAGGGTCATGGACAGAAAACCAGAGAGGGAATATACCAGGGTCATGGACAGGAAACCAGAGAGGTAATATACCAGGGTCATAGACAGGAAACCAGAAACGTAATATACCAGGGTCATGGACAAGAAACCAGAGAGGGAATATACCAGGGTCATGGACAGAAAACCAGAGAGGGAATATACCAGGGTCATGGACAGAAAACCAGAGAGGTAATATACCAGGGTCATGGACAAGAAACCAGAGAGGTAAGATACCAGGGTCATGGACAGGAAACCAGAGAGGTAAGATACCAGGATCATGGACAGGAAACCGGAAATGTAATATACCAGGGTCATGGACAGAAAACCAGAGGTAATATACCAGGGTCATGGACAGAAAACCAGAGAGGTAAGATACCAGGGTCATGGACAGGAAACCAGAGAGGTAATATACCAGGGTCATGGACAGGAAACCGGAAATGTAATATACCAGGGTCATGGACAGAAAACCAGAGGTAATATACCAGGGTCATGGACAGAAAACCAGAGAGGTAATATACCAGGCTAAAAGTTATGAGGTCCAGAATAAATGCCTGAATCATTTCTTATGTACTGATGTGTATTTTTGTGGCAATTTAAATGTATAAATATTTTTAACCATGTTAATTTTATGTAGATTTTATTTTAATTGTTTAAATGAAAATAATTATAAACTCAAACTTCACAGCGTTTGGAGCAGGCACAGAGGGCAGTAAATCAGCAGAATGAGCCGAACGCTGCATCACTTCAGAAAGTGAGGTGAACGGAGTTCAATATTTTGGGAATCCGTTCTGCTCACAAATAGCAGTATGAATGGGAGACCAGAGCACAGTGTAGTAGGGCCACAGAGAGAAACATGGGTTCCAGGACATATAGGCCCCGATGTCCTGTTAAAAAACTAGAAATCAGGAATATCAAGGAATTTATGGAAAAAAGAAGAAAAGAGAAAATGTTGATGGGTAAGTTTTTCATATTAGGCTCAATATATACCTGGCTTGGCTTTAATAAGGTGAAAATATAATTTTCCCACCAGGTACAGGAATTGTCAAGGAAGTTATCAATTGTAACCAGAACCTTTGAAATTTCGGGATATTACAGACCCGCTTTCTAGGTTGACATATGTTAAATCTACTGATCTCAAAGAACAACTGCCCATAATAATATATGTTATTCACCATAAATACTGGATGTGAAGCACCATGTATCTTATCAATGGTATCTAGTGGAGCAGAAGCTATCCTCCAGGAACAACAGACCGATATAGTATATCATTAATCTGCAGAGAGCTTATCACTATAGTCGGATGGTAGATATATATCTAGATGGGAAAAGATGGCTAGGGAGAAAGGGGGAGTATGGAAGTAAGATGGGGAATTGTGGCCAGGGAGAGAGCACAGTAGGAGCTCATCCGCGCTGATTCTACCGGCAAGAATCTTCTTATGGGTGACAAAGAAGGGGGAAATACAATATATTTGATCATATATATTATATTTATACCTAATTTATAACCCACTTGCTGATTGTCTCTCTTAGGCCAGACACATCACACAATCACAGGGAGTGAGTGTGAGGACAAAATAGTATTGTGACCCGGTCACTGCTTCACATAGAGTCTTCATTAGTGTTGAGCATTCCGATACCGCAAGTATCGGGTATCGGCCGATACTTGCTGTATCGGAATTCCGATACCGACTTCCGATATTTTTTCAATATCGGAAGTCGGCATCGGAATCGGAAGTTCAAAGTTGATTGACAGCCTGACGTCATCATGATGCGCGGTGTGTGCGCATCATGATGCGCCGTCATTTCGGGCCTTCCGGGGGTCTCTGCCGGCCTGCCGGGGGGCTGTGTGGACTGCCCGGGGTCTGTACCGGCCTGCCGGGGGGCTGTGCCGGCCTGCCGGTGGTCTGTGCACCCTGTGGGGGTCTGTACCGGCCTGCCGGGGGGCTGTGCCGGCCTGCCGGTGGTCTGTGCACCCTGTGGGGGTCTGTACCGGCCTGCCGGGGGGCTGTGCCGGCCTGCCGGTGGTCTGTGCACCCTGTGGGGGTCTGTACCGGCCTGCCGGGGGGCTGTGCCGGCCTGCCGGGGGGCTGTGCTGATGTCCGGGGGTCTGTGCAAGCATCGTCCGATGGGACTACAAGTCCCATCTGGCGATGCCTGCTACCATGACAGTGATTGACACATTAGCCAATGATGGGACAGTAGTAGTCCCATCATCCGGCTAATGTGTTAAATGTTAAAAAAAAAAAAAAAAAAAAAAAAAATACTACATACATACTACATGCTACATACATACTACATACATACCACATACATACTACATACATACCACATGCATACCACATACATACCACATACATACTACATACATACTACATACATACTACATACATAACACATATATACTACATGCATGCTACATACATACTACATGCTACATATATACTACATACATACTACATGCTACATACATACTACATATATACTACATACATACTACATGCATGCTACATACATACTACATGCTACATACATACCACATACATACTACATACATACTACATGCATGCTACATACATACTACATGCTACATACATACTACATGCTACATACATACTACATATATACTACATGCATGCTACATACACACTACATGCTACATACGTACTACATATATACTACATGCATGCTACATACATACTACATGCTACATACATACTACATATATACTACATACATACTACATGCTACATACATACTACATATATACTACATGCATGCTACATACATACTACATGCTACATACATACTACATATATACTACATGCATGCTACATACATACTACATGCTACATACATACTACATATATACTACATGCATGCTACATACATACTCCATGCTACATACATACTACATATATACTACATACATACTACATACATACTACATGCATGCTACATACATACTACATGCTACATACATACATACTACATGCTACATACATACTACATATATACTACATGCATGCTACATACATACTGCATGCTACATGCATGCTACATACATACTACATACATACTACATGCTACATACATACCACATATATACTACATACATACTACATACAATACATTCATACAATACATACATAGACATACAGTACATATAACATAGAGTAACATACTTACCAATACTTGTCACATTGTTCCCCGAAGCCATTGTCTTTTACGGAATAAATATTAACATAACAAACCACAAAAATACTCACCCACGATCCGAAGCAGTCCACGAGTGTGTCCCACGACGATCTTGGGTAGAGAACTGCAGCATCAGCTGTTGCTGCCGTTCTCTACGGGCTGCAGGAATCCAATGACGGAAGGTAGGTATCCTTCCGCACTGTATTCCTCCACCACTTAAAAAAAAAAGTCCCTAGTCTCACTTTATGCCATTGCTGTGTGGGAAATTCCCATGCAGCAATGGCATAAAGTGAGACTAGGGACTTTTTTTTTTTTAAGTGGCGGAGGAATACAGTGCGGAAGGATACCTACCTTCCGTCATTGGATTCCTGCAGCCCGTAGAGAACGGCAGCAACAGCTGATGCTGCAGTTCTCTACCCAAGATCGTCGTGGGACACACTCGTGGACTGCTTCGGATCGTGGGTGAGTATTTTTGTGGTTTGTTATGTTAATATTTATTCCGTAAAAGACAATGGCTTCGGGGAACAATGTGACAAGTATTGGTAAGTATGTTACTCTATGTTATATGTACTGTATGTCTATGTATGTATTGTATGAATGTATTGTATGTAGTATGTATGTAGTATATATGTGGTATGTATGTAGCATGTAGTATGTATGTAGTATGTATGTAGCATGCATGTAGCATGCAGTATGTATGTAGCATGCATGTAGTATATATGTAGTATGTATGTAGCATGTAGTATGTATGTATGTAGCATGTAGTATGTATGTAGCATGCATGTAGTATGTATGTAGTATGTATGTAGTATATATGTAGTATGTATGTAGCATGTAGTATGTATGTATGTAGCATGTAGTATGTATGTAGCATGCATGTAGTATGTATGTAGTATGCATGTAGTATATATGTAGTATGTATGTAGCATGTAGTATATATGTAGCATGTAGTATGTATGTAGTATGTATGTGGTATGTATGTAGCATGTAGTATGTATGTAGCATGCAGTATGTATGTAGTATATATGTAGTATGTATGTAGCATGTAGTATATATGTAGTATGCATGTTGCATGCATGTAGTATATATGTAGTATGTATGTTGCATGTAGTATATATGTAGTATGCATGTTGCATGCATGTAGTATATATGTAGTATGTATGTTGCATGTAGTATATATGTAGTATGAATGTAGCATGTATGTAGTATGTAGTATGAATGTAGCATGTATGTAGTATGCATGTTGTATGTATGTAGCATGTATGTATGTAGCATGTAATTTTTTTTTTTTTTTTTTTTTTTTTTACATTCAACACATTAGCCGGATGATGGGACTACTACTGTCCCATCATTGGCTAATGTGTCAATCACTGTCATGGTAGCAGGCATCGCCCGATGGGACTTGTAGTCCCATCGGATGATGCCTGCACAGCCCCCCGAAGCCTGCACAGCCCCCCGGCAGGCCGGCACAGCCCCCCGGAGCCTGCACAGCCCCCCGGCAGGCCGGCACAGCCCCCCGGCAGGCCGGCACAGCCCCCCGGAGCCTGCACAGCCCCCCGGCAGGCCGGCACAGCCCCCCGGCAGGCCGGCACAGCCCACCGGAGCCTGCACAGCCCCCGGCAGGCCAGCACAGCCCCCCCGGCAGGCCGGCACAGACCACCGGAGCCTGCACAGACCCCCTGGCAGGCCGGCACAGCCCCCCGAAAGGCCCGTACAGACCCCTGAGAGGCTGTACAAGGGAAAAACAGGATTTTTCTTATTCCGATACCGGAAGTCCCATAGACTTGAATGGGACTTCCGGTATCGGAATAGGCGATACCGATACTTTTTTTTAAGATCGGCCGATCCATTCCGATCCGATACTTTGAAGTATCGGACGGTATCGCTCAACTCTAGTCTTCATCACTAGTGCACAAATCAAGAAGCAGGAGAACGTGGTGAACCCCACAATGTCCACATACCAAAGAGGCAGACACAGACAAGACCGATCTATAGAGAGGATTACATTACCCAGAGGCGCTCTTTTAAGCACGTTTCACTTGTAATGCTTCCTCAGAAAGTGGTTTCTACAAGAGAAACGCGTGTAATGTGCAGTTTGCCCCGTTCTGCTGCTTCTGGATTTATGCACCAGCAATGAAGACTCTATGTGAAGCCGTGACCGTGTCATGCCCATAATGCCACACATGCCCTATGGAATCGGCTTTATAACATTCATTGTTTGTACTATTTTTTTAATGTTTCCATGAGCACTGTCACTTTATGAGTCTACAATGTAATATTTATTCATGTGTGGATTGTAAACCCGTTCTATATATTCTTTGTATCTGGGTTTATTGTGAATTGCTATTGACCATTCGGCGGAGACCTTACACCTGAGATATGTAATGATATAGGGTGATAAGCGATATAATTGTTATACTTCTTCCATATGTGCTTTCCACTTACAATTATATATATGAGTAGTATCCAGAAGGAAAAAAGTCGCACTCTACGGGAAATCGTTGAAGTATTTATTGACACTGAATTACATGTCACGTCGGGGATGTGAAGGAGAGTGTGTCAAATGGCTGACTACGGCCGTTTCACGCTACTCGAGCGCTTCCACCCGTGGACCCGTGGATGCGCTCGAGTAGCGTGAAACGGCCGTAGTCAGCCATTTGACACACTCTCCTTCACATCCCCGACGTGACATGTAATTCAGTGTCAATAAATACTTCAACGATTTCCCGTAGAGTGCGACTTTTTTCCTTCTGGATACTACTACTGCATTTGAAGTCAGGCACCCGGGAATCCTGGATGTGAGCTCTCCGCCTGCTGCCAGCCACTGCTCCTATCAAGGTAATAGCGGTGCCGCCCGCTCTCTATTATTGACAATTATATATATGTAAAGGATTTTTCTAAACTATATTTTGGGACAGATTTAGATACGTTTTATATACATACCTGATGATTTTTCTCTGCATAATCTCTTCTTTTTACATTTTTATGTGTTTTGTTGAAATAAAGATATATTTCACACTGAAATGTTATTTATGGGAGTAACGTTTGTAGGCCATGTTGTTGATTTCTACTTCTGAATATATGGAGGACCTCATTTGGGCTTTTTATATATATATGGTTAGACAAACGAACTACATATAGTGTTAAAAGGTGTATACATGATAACCTCATACTGCAGGGAAGACATGTATTCTAGAATACTAAAGAAAGTGACAATACAAAATGACAATATTTAGGAGTATTTCACCAAACCCCATTACAGTCCATAAATCCCCATGTCCCTTTTATCTAATGTCATTACTCACATAACTCTTCACATATTGACTACTGTATTGTCCTCATCACAGACACTACTTACTACCATATGACACCATTATTTACTCTCACAATGCCCTGCAGCTCCTCCTATTAACCCTTGTGTATGCCAACCATACCTGCTAATGGCTCTGACTCTGATGTCATTTTATGGCTAAATTCTGGCTAGAGCTCCCATAAGGTCATCTCATTAGCTGCAAAGTTAGTTAGCAAAAGATTTTCCATGATGGCAGCTCAGTCTGACATGGCTGTTCAATATATTTAGTACTGATCCTTCTCGTACAAAGAGTGTTTTTATTGTAACATGGCCAAACATGAGGAATGGGTTGTCCTAGTAGTGGTCAACCCCTTTAAGAAGATACAATTTTGAGTTAAAATATTTCCAACATTTTGAACATGAAAAAAGCTTCTCCCCGTATGACTTCCCTGATGTTTATTAACAGTTGATTCCAGTAGAAAACATTTCCCACATTAAGAACATGAAAAAGGTTTCTCCCCTGTGTGAGTTTTTTGGTGACTAAGAAGAGATGATTTCATCACAAAACATTTCCCACATTCTGAACAGGAAAAAGGCTTCTCCCCTGTGTGAGTTCTCTGGTGAGTAACAAAATGTGACTTATCTGCAAAACATTTCCCACATTCTGAACAGGAAAAAGGCTTCTCCCCTGTGTGAGTTCTCTGGTGCTTAACCAAATCTGATTTCTGGATAAAACATTTCCCACATTCTGAACAGGAAAAAGGCTTCTCACCTGTGTGAGTTATTTGGTGCCTAACCAAATCTGATTTCCGGATAAAACATGTCCAACATTCTGAACATGAAAAAGGCTTCTCCCCTGTGTGAGTTCTCTGGTGCTTAACCAAATCTGATTTCTGGATAAAACATTTCCCACATCCTGAACAGGAATAAGGCTTCTCACCTGTGTGAGTTATTTGGTGCCTAACCAAATCTGATTTCCGGATAAAACATGTCCAACATTCTGAACATGAAAAAGGCTTCTCCCCTGTGTGACTTCTCTGGTGCTTAACCAAATCTGATTTCTGGATAAAACATTTCCCACATTCTGAACAGGAAAAAGGCTTCTCACCTGTGTGAGTTATTTGGTGCCTAACCAAATCTGATTTCTGGATAAAACATTTCCCACATTCTAAACATGAAAAAGGCTTCTCCCCTGTGTGAATTTTTAGATGTATATCAAGATTACATTTTTGTATAAAACATTTCCCACATTCTGAACATGAAAAAGGCGTCTCCCCTGTGTGAGTTCTATGGTGGTTAACAAAATGTGATTTCCGTTTAAAACATTTCCCACATTCTGAACAGTAAAAAGGCTTCTCCCCTGTGTGAGTTCTTTGGTGCCTAACCAAATTTGCTTTCTGGCTAAACCATTTCCCACATTCTGAACATGAATATGGCTTCTCCCCTGTGTGAATTCTCTCATGTGTAACAAAATGTGAATTCTGAGTAAAACATTTTCCACATTCTGAACAAGAAAATCTATTCTCTGTTATGTGAATTTTTTCATGTTTACGAAAAGTCTTTTCAAGAAAGCTATTTCCATATTCTGAATCTGAAAATGGCTCCTTTCCTTTAGAATCAATTAGTTTTTTAATGCTTATATTGTGACATTGATTTTCCTTAGTAGTTGGTAATAAACCAAAAGATGGGACCTGTTTCATAGGATCAGATGACAGATCTTTGCTGTGAAGGGATGATGGAATATCTGGAGTAATGGCATTAACTTCAATTGGATTCTGTGAGATCTCAAGATCATCAGATTTAAAAATTGAAGATGTCAGCGTTCCCTCTGATCTCCTGGTACAGTCATCTGCTAAGATAAAACCAATTAATAATTTTGAATAAAATATCCTCAAATGTTATACTTTTGGACATTTCTACTTAAGCTGTCCATAAAAAACACAAACTTTTTAAAAATATTGAATTATTCTCCAATACAATGAGAGTTCACAGTCTAATCGAAAGCCTCATAGCATGAACCAGTGCATCATGGTGTTCAATGGTTTGTTCATTCTGCTTCCCAAACATGGAATAAAAAGCCACCAAACAATGTTATATAGGTAAAAATTATACCAATAAAACTTCTACTCATCTCACGGAAACACAAGACACCACTAAGGTCCATCATCTGTCAGAGGAAAACCAAAAGGTTTCCACAATATTTGTGGCTCAAAAGCTCTTGAAAAGCAACATGGCTTCCATAAACCAATCCAGCAATATCCGCTCTCTAAAGTCAAATATCCACTCTCTTCTGAGCCTTGTAGTGCACCCAAACCATATTTCGCATCCATATATTTGGCAATACTATAGTGAGAAGAACCCACTTAATTTACGGTGTTTGTCTCCTCGAGCACAATCTGGGCATTATGTGTTGGATAATAAAATTGCAAATGTGCAATTTTCATGTTGCAACATCCAGTGCGAGCTAATTTCCATAAAGTGTCAGTACTCCCATAGAATAATTCACTGAGGGTTATAATTTCCATAATGGAGCCACTTTATGGGGATTTCTACTGCTTTAGTTTCCTGTAATTGTGTTATATTAGGGCATCTGCAGATGGTGTGTCCCCTCTCCACTGGAATCTGCTCCTGCGATGTTTGATTCCATCACCAAGCAGCGCCTTATTTATTGTGCAGGCGTTGCTGGTAATAGAAGAGACGTCGAAACCAGAAGCTCTGGGTGGCGCTGGCTCTGTCCAGCCACTAAGATTAGGGTGCCTGAAACCAGTAGTTTCATCCAGCCTGGCAGTATGGGTTTGTGTGCTGTCCAGCAATCTGGTAGCAATCTGCTACCTGCTTAAGCCAATTAGAAAGCACCAAACCCTACTAAAGCTTGAAGCCTATTCCCGGAATCTGCCAGATACCGCCTTGTTCTCCTCTGGTTCAGTCCTCTGTGCTCAGCTGGTGTATTTGTTTCCTGGTGTAATCCCAGCCCGCTTACTGACTACACTTGAGTCTTCTGATTTTGTATTTTCTCTGCCCTCCTGGTTATGGCCAACTACCTGACTATTCTTCTTGCCATCTCACTCCACAGAATAGCAGGTAACACAATGGCCCAGATCCATGTAATGGTGTTAGATGAGCAAGGCAATCACTGGGATCTGGAAAATAGAGTAGATAGAGCCAAGCCTTCTCATGGTGGCCATCTTTTGATCTGCCGGGTGATCACTAACAGTGCTCCCAATACATTTTGTCTGCAAACTATTCCATCAAGGTCTGTGTACGAATAGCTAAATGGCGCTCCTTCCTTTCTTAACCCTACCATGTGCCCAGAGAGTAGTGTACAACCAAATATAGAGTATTGTTGGATTGAAGAGACATTGGTAAATAATTTGTAAGGTCCATTTGTTTCCTATTATCCTGGTGAACACTCTCTGGGTAATTAGAGTATGGGGCTCGGTGGCTCTTGGCAATCTAAACTATCGTAAGGGCCAATATTTTCCATCAGATGAGTTTTAAGAAGAAATATTAGATATTCATAGAGAACTTTTTATAATAGTGCAGAGCTGATGTGTCTTAAATTTAGATCTCAGGCATTAGGCAGAGGTAATGGAGACCTTATTTTAAAGGCTACCAGGTAGTTGCAGACTCACATAAGTGAGGCAGGTCGATCCCACCATCATCACTCTACCATACAAAATGAACCTGTACAAAAAGAACTAGAAAAAAAAACATGTTACCGTATTTTTTGGACTATAAGACTTTCCTGATTATAAGACGCACCCCAAATTTTGAGGAGAAAAATAGGAATTTTTTTTTTTTAATAACATGGCACTTCTTATAATCCATGCGTCTTATTGCTGTGATGAAGTGGGGTCATAGTGTCGCTGCTGGAGGAGGCAGTAGTGGGGTGCTGCTGCTGCTGGCGCTGCCCGGGGTTGCCACCGTTGCTGCTGTCTGGGGTGTCCGCCGCTGTGGGGGGACTCTGTCAACATTTTATGAAATGCCAGAGCCCCCCCGCATGTCCTGTGCGGTGGACTCTGTAAACATGGCTGCCGGGGGGGGCGGCGCATGCGCTGATGCCGATTTCGGTATCAAGATCACAGGATATGAAATTTCAGCCCTGAAATTAGATCTCAGGACTCTATGAAGCCAATAGCATCATTACCCTCCGCTTTCTCTTACAGGCCCATCATAATATTTTTCTTCAAGTGATCTTCTAACTTGTCAGCACATTCTACGTACGCTGTCATTTGGCTTTATAGTTTACAGATCTGGGCAGGTAACGTCAGCATTTTAAAGTAGATGGATCCTCCAGGTTATAAGTTCTATAGAAAAGGGCTTTCAATGCCCAAAGTCATTTGAACAGTTTTGGGTGGAGGAGAATGTTGTGGTCTAGAGGCAAAATGGTGATCATGGTAATATGGCCGGACTACACCACCGATAAAGCAGCCACAGCCGGTGACTGAGAGGAATCTGTGACTTCTCTGCATTCAGTGGTTACTACTCACCTGGGTAGTCATATGTGGGAATCTCCTCTTTACACTGCTCATCATCTCTCACATATGTCTCTGTAGTATTAATATGGGTCAGATCTTCACCCTGAAACAAATATTGGAAAAGTCACAGACAGATGGAGAAGTCCCATCTATGATCAGCTCTAATCCTGCCATCTCCACCATTCTCATTACACAAGTTGTTGGAATATGTTTGGTACAAAAACTCAATCCTGTCTATGAGTGTTTAGTTGCTAAATTTGTAAACTATTTGTAAAGCTTAAAAAAAAACTCCCAGAGGCTCAAACAGGAAGAGCGTGTGACTGTATTTCCTGTTTTCCTGCTGTGTCTGTGTATGAGAGAAGCAGCCTGCTGTAGATGCTGCACAGATAGAGACACACAAATGATTTATTCCTGATCTATTAAGCTTACAAGAGACAAAAAAACTGACTGGCACATCCAAACTAATGTGAATAGGTACATACCAAGAGTAGCTACCCCCATATACAATATACAAAGAATGGTTGCACTCTATCATGCTAAGTCATGTCAATCAGATTTGAGGCCGCCTTGACGTTGGCTGGTGGGCAGATAATATTTGGCCAAATTTTATGCTAAGAGTCTCATATATTTTTTCAATAATTCTAAAGCTGTATTGCAATTCTAATTACATATATTCCACATTGACATGCCTTAGCATGATAGAGTGCAATCATCCTTTGTATAATATATATGATCTATTAAGCTTATCATACAGTTAGGTCCATACATATTTGGACAGAGACAACATTTTTCTAATTTTGGTTCTAGACATTACCACAATGAATTTTAAACAAAACAATTCAGATGCAGTTGAAGTTCAGACTTTCAGCTTTCATTTGAGGGTATCCACATTAAAACTCGATGAAGGGTTTAGGAGTTTCAGCTTCCAAATGCAAGCACCACACCTCAAATCAACTCTTTATCTGCTTAATTGAGAATGAAATAATGAAGGGATTGCCCACACCTGTCCATGAAATAGCCTTGGAGTCAATTGTCCAATTACTTTTGGTCCCTTTAAAAACAGGGTGGCACATGTTAAGGAGCTGAAACTCCTAAACCCTTCATCCAATTTTAATGTGGATACCCTCAAATGAAAGCTGAAAATCTGAACTTCAACTGCATCTGAATTGTTTTGTTTAAAATTCATTGTGGTAATGTCTAGAACCAAAATTAGAAAAATGTTGCCTAACTGTATATTGCTCTTGATTGTTCCTGAAAAAACAAGTTCTGTTGTCACATGCTTGGATAGAATCGTGAGTAATCCACCAACAGGTTATGGGCCCAGAGTAACACAGCAACTATAGCCTAAAGCAAAAGCATCACAGAGCAATAGAGATGTCCACTAGCAGCAATCCTGTCAAGTTCTCAGTGCCAAGCCTCAATAACCAGAACTACCAGTCCTGGAAATTCAAGGGAAAGATGCTGTTAATAAGAGAAGATAGGTAGAAATACACTAAGGATCAAGTGCCTCATCCATTATCAGATGATTGGCTAGAGAAGGATCAGAAAGCACAAAGCACAATCTCCCTCAGTGTAGATGATAATCAGATTGTGCATATATGCAAGTGTGCAACTGCAAAAGAGATGTGGGATGAGTTACAGAAAGTGCATGAAAGATTAAATCTCAGCAATAAGCTTTATCTCATGAGAAAGCTGTATCAGTTTAAGCTAAGTGATGGACGTAATATGCAGGATTATATAAGAAAAACCCTATAGATTGTGGAGCATCTCAGGGGTTTTGGAGAAGAAATTAAAGATTTTCATGCTGCTGCATTTCTATTAAGTGGTCTTCCAGTGAGTTTTGACAGACTTGTGACTGCACTAGATGCACGGCCAGATGATGAGCTGACACTAGAGTACGTTAAAGGCAAACTTGTGGATGAATTCAAGAGAAAAACGCAGCATGTAAGCAGCAGTAATGAATCCAGAGCAGAAACAGCATTAAAGACACAGGATTTCCCTAAATATAAGAGCAATCTAAGAGAAACTCGTGAATGTTTTGTCTGTAAAAAGCCCGACCCCTAGAGTTGAGCGAAACGGGTCGAAAAAATTCAAAAGTCGCCGACTTTTGGCAAAGTCGGGTTTCATGAAACGAAACCCGACCCTAGGATTATGTCGGCCACGAGGTCGGCGACTTACGCGCCAAAGTCGCGTTTCAAAAGTTTGTTTTGCGCTCTTTTTCAGTCAATCAGGATCCACGGACACTGTGGGCAACGTGATGACATAGGCACGGGTCACCACCATCTTTCAGAAGGGCAAGCAAGTGATTGGCTTGCTTTGGTGGGCGTCACAGGGGGTATAAAAGGGCGTGCACGCCGACCGCCATCTTACTTCTGCCGATCTTAGTATAGGGAGAGGTTGCTGCTGATTCTGTAGGGAGAGCGTTAGGCAGGGAAGAAGACAAAAAAACTGCTTCTGCTGCTAGCGATTTGGCCTGCACAACACACAAGTCACTGTGTGTGCAGTGCAAGGGGAGGCTATATTGTGGTGTATCAGTGGTGTTGGTTGTTGGGCTGCCTTTTAAGGCTTCCTGACACGCTGGCATTGCTGTTTACCCACTGCTCCGCAAACTGCTTTTTTAAAAGCAATCCAATCTCCCTTATCCTCTCGTCACTTTGGTCACAGGCAGCTGTGCCATCGAGCGTGTCACATAGCGCTCAGATATCAGTGGGCCGCACACAATCCACAAGTGTCCAGTGTCCAAAAGTGTACGCAGAGATTCAAAATCTCCATTATCCTCTCGTCACTTTGGTCACAGGCAGCTGTGCCATCGAGCGTGTCACATAGCGCTCAGATATCAGTGGGCCGCACACAATCCACAAGTGTCCAGTGTCCAAAAGTGTACGCAGAGATTCAAAATCTCCATTATCCTCTCGTCACTTTGGTCACAGGCAGCTGTGCCATCGAGCGTGTCACATAGCGCTCAGATATCAGTGGGCCGCACACAATCCACAAGTGTCCAGTGTGCAAAAGTGTACGCAGAGATTCAAAATCTCCATTATCCTGTCGTCACTTTGGTCACAGGCAGCTGTGCCATCGAGCGTGTCACATAGCGCTCAGATATCAGTGGGCCGCACACAATCCACAAGTGTCCAGTGTCCACAAGTGTACGCAGAGATTCAAAATCTCCATTATCCTGTCGTCACTTTGGTCACAGGCAGCTGTGCCATCGAGCGTGTCACATAGCGCTCAGATATCAGTGGGCCGCACACAATCCACAAGTGTCCACTGTCCACAAGTGTACGCAGAGATTCAAAATCTCCATTATCCTCTCGTCACTTTGGTCACAGGCAGCTGTGCCATCGAGCGTGTCACATAGTGCTCAGATATCAGTGGGCCGCACACAATCCACAAGTGTCCACTGTCCACAAGTGTACGCAGAGATTCAAAATCTCCATTATCCTCTCGTCACTTTGGTCACAGGCAGCTGTGCCATCGAGCGTGTCACATAGCGCTCAGATATCAGTGGGCCGCACACAATCCACAAGTGTCCAGTGTCCAAAAGTGTACGCAGAGATTCAAAATCTCCATTATCCTCTCGTCACTTTGGTCACAGGCAGCTGTGCCATCGAGCGTGTCACATAGCGCTCAGATATCAGTGGGCCGCACACAATCCACAAGTGTCCACTGTCCACAAGTGTACGCAGAGATTCAAAATCTCCATTATCCTCTCGTCACTTTGGTCACAGGCAGCTGTGCCATCGAGCGTGTCACATAGCGCTCAGATATCAGTGGGCCGCACACAATCCACAAGTGTCCACTGTCCACAAGTGTATGCAGAAATTCTAAAACTCCCCTGTCCTATAGACACCTTGTACCTTGTTTTACATTACTATATAGTTTGTTGGATTTTGTCTACATTTCTACCAAAAATGAGGAAGGCTGGTGGAAGAGGCCGTGGAATTGGGCGGGGGTTGGCAGCTGGTAATGATGGTGTTGGTGGTGGATCTGATGGTAGTGGCAAGAGCAAAATAGGACCGAATGCAGGAGGTGCTGACCCTGCTTCATCGTCTGGCTACATAAGGCTTCGAACGCTTAGTTTTCTAGGAGTTGGCAAACCGCTTTTAAAGGCAGAGCATCAGGAAAAAGTTTTGTCTTACATTGCTGACTCAGCCTCCAGCTCTATCGCCTCCTCTTCTTCAGTTGTAAAAAGTAAAAGCACTGAGTCGTCATTGGAGGCTCATGTTCATGAACCACACCTTTCCTTGTGTCCTTCACCCCAACCAAGATTGAAGGATGACGCAGGCCATACTACTGATTACTCCATGGAGCTGTTTTCACATACCATGCCTGGATTATCAAGTCAAATGGTGAATTACCCAGGCCAAGATGAATCTGACATGGAGTGCACTGATGCACAGCCGCTGATGGATGATTCTGCTGGTACATTCACTCAGAGCACTACATTGTCCTCGCAGTGTACAGAGCCAGATTTTGACCCTGATGAGACTCAGGTGCCCCTTCCCGCACACTATACCACCATACACGGTGACACAGAGAAAGGTGCACATGACATAGAAGAGGAGGTGATGGATGACCCAGTTGTTGACCCAGATTGGCATCCATTGGGGGAAGAGGGTGCTGCTTACAATAGCTCAGATGAGGAGCATCCACAGCAGACATCGACATCGCAACAGCTGTTATCTGGCAGGCCCGGAGCACTCCAAAGACAGGTTCCAAACATCAAAAGAGTTGCTGGACAGCTTGTCCAGAGGGTCAAAAGATCACAGCGTGTTAGGCCGCAAAATGTCTGCCAAAGTAGGAAGAGTGCAGTGTGGCAGTTTTTTGAACAAAATCCTCATGATCAGGCCAAGGTTATCTGTAAGAAGTGCGCAAAGACCTTTAGCCGAGGGAAAAATCTGAAAAATTTGAATACCAGTTGCATGCTTAGACATTTAACCAGCATGCACTTGCAAGCGTGGACACAACACCAAACCTCAAGTGCCACATGTGCAACTGATCACAACGAAGGTAGTCAGCAACGCTACATTGTTTCCCCCACTGTAAGCCCACCGGTTAGCACAGCAGCAAATGTTGAAGTGTCGTTGCAAGGCCACAGCAGTCAGGGAATCCCACTGTTATAACAACGAAAGACTGATTCTAGGCCATCAGAAAGAACAACAACTCCATCACCATCATCAACCCTCTCTCAGTCCGCCCTGTTCACCGCTACTTCCACCATATGCAGCTCTCAAGTCCAGCTCACCCTCCCAGACACTATGAGTAGGTCAAGAAAGTACTCAGTCTCTCATCCGCGTACACTGGGTTTGAACGCCCACATTGCCAAACTAATCTCGTTTGAGATGATGCCCTTTCGGTTGGTGGAAAGCACAGCTTTCCGCGAACTCATGGCCTATGCAGTACCACGCTATGACCTACCCAGTCACCACTTCTTCTCTCGCAAAGCCATCCCAGCCCTCCACCATCATGTGAAAGACCGCATTGTCCATGCACTCAAGCAGTCAGTGAGCGGAAAGGTGCACCTCACAACTGATGCATGGTCCAGTCGGCATGGCCAGGGCCGTTACGTGTCCATCACTGCGCACTGGGTTAATGTGGTGGATGCAGGGTCCACAGGGGACAGCGGTGGTGGGACAGTGCTGCCTAGCCCACGGTATAGGAAACAGTTGGCTGTAGGCGTTCGACCCTCCTCCTCCTCCTCCTCCTCCAGAAGCGACAGCTCGTCCACAGAGCGCTGTCGTACGAGCACTCCATCTGCAGCTGCCACTGTTGCACACGATGTGTCCCCCTATCGAGCAGCTAGTGGAAAGCGTCAGCAGGCTGTGTTGCAGATGATGTGTTTGGGCGACAGACACACCGCAGAGGTGCTGGCCGAGTACTTGAAGCGACAAACTGAGTCATGGCTGGGCAGTGTACATCTTGAGGCAGGCAAGGTAGTTAGTGATAACGGCCGTAATTTTGTGGCAGCCATAGCCCTTTCAAAACTCAGCCACATACCTTGCTTGGCTCACACCTTGAACCTGGTGGTGCAGTGCTTCCTCAAAAATTATCCGGAGTTAACAGCCCTGCTCCAGAAGGTGCGAAGACTGTGCGCGCACATCCGCCGGTCGCCTGTACACTCCGTTCGTATGCAGAAGCTGCAGCGATTGCTCCACCTTCCCAACCACCGCCTCATTATCGACATTGCAACAAGGTGGAACTCCACCCTGCACATGGTGGAGCGGCTGTGCGAGCAGAGGCAGGCCATAATGCATTTGTGGGAGGATACACGGCCAGGCACTTTGAGAGCAGACATGGAGTTGACAGGCGTGCAGTGGTCGAAGCTGAAAGACCTTTGTAAAGTCCTTCAGTGTTTTGAGGAATGCACACGGCTGGTAAGCGCAGACGACGCCATCCTAAGCATGAGCATCCCACTTATGCGTCTGCTTATGCAAACTTTGACGCACCTTAAGGAGCAGGCGTCTGCAGCCAATGTTGATGAGGAGGAAGAGGAGGAGGGAATCCTTGATGACATTCAGCCATTGTCTGCTCAGGGACCTCTCCTGGACGAGGTGGAGGAAGAAGAGGAGGAGGAGGAGGAGGATGATGGGGATGATTACTTAGGGGAGGAGGATGCATCTCGTGGGGCAAGTGAAAATGTTGGCGTGGCAAGGTCTGGTACAGGGTTTGTGCGTGACTGGAGGGATGTGGATTTGCCAGAAAGTGCTCCTCCACCCAGCACTCGCAGTGCATCATTGACACTGGGAACATTGGCCCACATGTCAGATTATGCCTTGCGGATCCTAAAAAGGGACCCCCGCATTGCCAAAATGATGAACGATGACGACTACTGGTTGGCCAGCATCCTGGATCCACGCTATAAAGGCAAATTACAAAACATCATGCCACAGGAGAACCTTGACCTAATATTGGCTAATAAACAAGCAACTCTGGTAAATCGGTTGCTTGAGGCATTCCCAGCACACAGCAGCGGTGATGGTTCTCACACGAGCCGTACGGGCCGGGGGCAGCTTGGCAGAGGTGTTCGTGGTGCACACAGCAGAAGTGGCGTTGGAGACAGGGGTTTCATGACAATGTTGTGGACTGATTTTTCAAATACCGCTCACACAACTGGTAATACTGCATCGATGGAAAGTGACAGGAGACAGCAGTTGTCAACTATGGTTACAAACTACTTTTCCTCCCATATCGATGTTCTCCCACACAGGTCATTCCCCTTTGATTATTGGGCCGCTAAACTGGACACCTGGCCTGAATTGGCACAATATGCCTTACAGGAGCTCGCTTGCCCAGCTGCAAGTGTGCTATCGGAAAGAGTCTTCAGTGCAGCTGGATCAATCCTGACAGAAAAAAGGACCCGTCTGTCAACCCAAAATGTGGATGATCTAACCTTCATTAAAATGAACCACGCATGGGTTTCCAAGGATTTTGTCCCACCTTCCCCTGATGACACATAGGGTGACAGAAAAATGGCTTGCTTTGGTCCACCTCTTCCTGGTACTTCACCTATTTCGCCTTTTGCATCAGTTGAATGTCCAACATCAACATATGCCACTTTCTAAAACTCCCTAACTGTGCTGCCTCCCCCCCATGGCCGGGGTCACCACCTAGCGCACGACACCGGGCGAGTGCCGTTGCCCTGGACAGGTGGGTAGGCCGACTCTTGGGCGCGGGCACTGGCACAGGGTCCCTCATAGTGCAATCAAGTGTCTCTGACGGTGGTGGTGCACACCCGCCGTCAGACACACCGCTGTACTATGAGGGGCCCAGTGCCAGTACCGACGCCCACGAGTGGGCCCCCCTTGCTTGGCCAGGGCCCCAGCATTTGCAATCTTTACCTCTCCCTGCTCCTCCGCTGTGTAATCTGGGCCGTCAAATCCATACTGTGCCTGACACCGTCTGAGCCTGCCTCCTGAGACATATATTTTGAATGTGTACGCTATCCATACATGTTATCCAGGGATACGGTACCCTTTCTAACCTTTGTGCAATGACGTGCAATCCATACTGGGCCTAACACCGTCTGAGCCTGCCTCATGCTGTATAGACATATATTTTGAATGTGTACGCTATCCATACATGTTATCCGGGGATACGGTACCCTTTCTAACCTTTGTGCAATGACGTGCAATCCATACTGGGCCTAACACCGTCTGAGCCTGCCTCATGCTGTATAGACATATATTTTGAATGTGTACGCTATCCATACATGTTATCCGGGGATACGGTACCCCTTCTAACCTTTGTGCAATGACGTGCAATCCATACTGGGCCTAACACCGTCTGAGCCTGCCTCATGCTGTATAGACATATATTTTGAATGTGTACGCTATCCATACATGTTATCCGGGGATACGGTACCCCTTCTAACCTTTGTGCAATGACGTGCAATCCATACTGGGCCTAACACCGTCTGAGCCTGCCTCAGGCTGTATAGACATATATTTTGAATGTGTACGCTATCCATACATGTTATCCGGGGATACGGTACCCTTTCTAACCTTTGTGCAATGACGTGCAATCCATACTGGGCCTAACACCGTCTGAGCCTGCCTCATGCTGTATAGACATATATTTTGAATGTGTACGCTATCCATACATGTTATCCGGGGATACGGTACCCCTTCTAACCTTTGTGCAATGACGTGCAATCCATACTGGGCCTAACACCTTCTGAGCCTGCCTCATGCTGTATAGACATATATTTTGAATGTGTACGCTATCCATACATGTTATCCGGGGATACGGTACCCTTTCTAACCTTTGTGCAATGACGTGCAATCCATACTGGGCCTAACACCGTCTGAGCCTGCCTCATGCTGTATAGACATATATTTTGAATGTGTACGCTATCCATACATGTTATCCGGGGATACGGTACCTCTTCTAACCTTTGTGCAATGACGTGCAATCCATACTGGGCCTAACACCGTCTGAGCCTGCCTCATGCTGTATAGACATATATTTTGAATGTGTACGCTATCCATACATGTTATCCGGGGATACGGTACCCCTTCTAACCTTTGTGAAATGACGTGCAATCCATACTGGGCCTAACACCGTCTGAGCCTGCCTCATGCTGTATAGACATATATTTTGAATGTGTACTCTATCCATACATGTTATCCGGGGATACGGTACCCCTTCTAACCTTTGTGCAATGACGTGCAATCCATACTGGTCCTAACACCGTCTGAGCCTGCCTCATGCTGTATAGACATATATTTTGAATGTGTACGCTATCCATACATGTTATCCGGGGATACGGTACCCCTTCTAACCTTTGTGCAATGACGTGCAATCCATACTGGGCCTAACACCGTCTGAGTCTGCCTCATGCTGTATAGACATATATTTTGAATGTGTACGCTATCCATACATGTTATCCAGGGATAGGGTACCCTTTCTAACCTTTGTGCAATCACGTGCAATCCATACTGGGCCTAACACCGTCTGAGCCTGCCTCATGCTGTATAGACATATATTTTGAATGTGTACGCTATCCATACATGTTATCCGGGGATACGGTACCCCTTCTAACCTTTGTGCAATGACGTGCAATCCATACTGGGCCTAACACCGTCTGAGCCTGCCTCATGCTGTATAGACATATATTTTGAATGTGTACGCTATCCATACATGTTATCCGGGGATACGGTACCCCTTCTAACCTTTGTGCAATGACGTGCAATCCATACTGTGCCTAACACCGTCTGAGCCTGCCTCATGCTGTATAGACATATATTTTGAATGTGTACGCTATCCATACATGTTATCCGGGGATACGGTACCCCTTCTAACCTTTGTGCAATGACGTGCAATCCATACTGGGCCTAACACCGTCTGAGCCTGCCTCATGCTGTATAGACATATATTTTGAATGTGTACGCTATCCATACATGTTATCCGGGGATACGGTACCCTTTCTAACCTTTGTGCAATGACGTGCAATCCATACTGGGCCTAACACCGTCTGAGCCTGCCTCATGCTGTATAGACATATATTTTGAATGTGTACGCTATCCATACATGTTATCCGGGGATACGGTACCCCTTCTAACCTTTGTGCAATGACGTGCAATCCATACTGGGCCTAACACCATCTGAGCCTGCCTCATGCTGTAGACATATATTTTGAATGTGTACGCTATCCATACATGTTATCCAGGGATACGGTACCCTTTCTAACCTTTGTGCAATCACGTGCAATCCATACTGGGCGTGAGAACGGCTGGCGAGCTGTTAAGCAAGCTACAGCACCTGTCCAGACAAGTACAGGGATTCCCTAGCGAGGAGACTTATTTGATTGTTTTCTATGTTGGGACAGCAATTTTTGGGGAGCACTATACTCTGGAGAATGATAGATGGGGCCCACCATACACTGGAACATTCCAAAGGTGTTCCCCTTATGTTGTGAGGTCAAGAAACTTTTCAAAGTGCTTTATGATCCATGTAGTGCTGGACATGTGTTTATTTGACCACAACATTTTATTGGGTCCTGGTGTCTCAATTTAGTGTTATTGATTAACGAGAAGAGAGAGAGGCCAAAAAAAAAAAAAAGTTCTAAGTCTTATCCTCCTATATATTCAGACATAGCTTGGGGATAGCATTTATGCAGGGGGCATTTATGCACACTTTATCCAAGTACAGTTTATCAAAGTACTGGCAGTTATAACATGGCAGTTAGACAGGGCAGGAGACAGGTAAGACATTTATATACATCTACTCCCTGTACATTTGGAGTACAACAAATATATACCATATGCATTTGTGTAATTTTAATCCTGGCCGCTGCATTCACACAAATCCACCGCCCTGGCATTAACTCTCTACACTCCATCCACATTGGCCCCTCGCTTCTTTCCTCTCCTATGTATAGCACTCATGCTCTTTTCACATTGTTAAATTGCACAGATCCAGTCAGTCCCACCATTCAACATCAGAGACGCTCTCACAAATCACTTAACCATCTGCTCACTCTTTCTATCCTCCTTCTCCTAGTCGCAGGAGACATTGCTCCCAACCCTGGTCCCCCATGTTATAGAGAGTCAAACCCCCCGACTGCTACACTTAGAAACCCCTCTAATCTTATTAATATTCCCTGCATGCCATCTGTCTCTCTTAATTGTGCACTTTGGAATTCTCGCTCAGTGTGTAACAAACTCTCCTTCATTCATGACTTTTTCCTTTCTAATTCTCTTAACCTCCTGGCTCTTACTGAAACCTGGATCCAGCAGTCAGACACTACCGCTGCTGCTGCTCTTTCATATGGGGGGCTTCACTTCTCTCATACCCCAAGATCAGACAGTAGAGCTGGTGGAGGCGTTGGTCTGCTCCTATCACCAAAATGTACCTTTCAGGTTATCCCTCAAGTACCCTCACTTGTCTTCCCTTCTTTTGAGGTCCATGCCGTCAGACTCTACACCCCCTTCTCCATGCGAGTGGCGGTGGTGTATCGTCCTCCCGGCCCCTCCCATCAGTTCCTGGATCATTTTGCCACTTGGCTTCCACATTTTCTCTCCTGTGACATCCCTACCCTCATCATGGGAGATTTCAACATCCCCATTGCTCTTCCCCTCTCACCATCTGCTACTCCTCGTTTGGCCTTTCGCAGCTTACTAATTCTCCAACGCATGAAGACGGAAACTCCCTCGACTTGGTCTTCTCTCGGCTTTGTGCAGTGGATTATTTTGCAAACTCCCCTCTCCCGCTCTCTGACCACAATCTTCTTTCATTCTCTATCAAGAACTGCCAGGCTGCTCAGGTCACCCCCACTGTCCAGACTTATAGAAACATACAGGCCATTAACACCCAGAAACTTATGAAGAACTTGCAGTCTTCATTGGCCCCTATCTCCTCCCTCTCATGTCCTGATTCTGCATTGAAGCATTACAATGAAACACTTCAAACTGCCCTGGATGAATTTGCACCCCCTATAAATAGAACACCACAACGCAGACGGCGACAACCCTGGCACACGGTGCAAACACGTTTCCTGCAGCGGTGCTCCAGGTGCGCCGAACGTCTGTGGAGAAAATCCAATCTACCCGAAGATTTCATCCATTTTAAGTTTATGCTTAGAACATACAACACTGCCCTTCACCTCTCAAAACAAACCTATTTCAACACCCTCATCACCTCACTGTCCAATAACCCGAAACATCTCTTTGACACTTTTCATTCTCTACTCAATCCAAGAGTACAGACCCCAACCACGGAGCTCCGAGCTGACGATCTGGCCAATTACTTCAAAGAAAAAATTGACCAGATCCGACAGGAAATTATCTCCCAATCACCTCATACCATGCACTGTCCTCCCTCCCCCACTGCATCTAACTCACTCTCTGATTTTGAACCAGTCACAGAAGAAGAAGTAAGCAGGCTCTTTGCATCTTCTCGCCCAACTACTTGCACCAGTGACCCATTTCCGTCACAGCTCCTCCAGTCCCTTTCCCCTGCTGTCACCCCTCACCTAACTAAAATATTTAACCTCTCTCTCTCTTCTGGTATTTTTCCCTCCTCATTTAAGCATGCCATCATACATCCACTACTTAAAAAACCATCCCTCGACCAAAACTGTGCCGCTAACTATAGACCTGTCTCTAATCTTCCCTTCATCTCTAAACTCCTGGAACGCCTGGTCCACTCCCGTCTTATCCGCTATCTCTCAGAAAACTCTCTTCTCGACCCTCTCCAATCCGGTTTCCGCTCTTTACACTCCACTGAAACTGCCCTCACTAAAGTCTCTAATGATCTGCTAACAGCTAAATCAAATGGTCACTACTCCATGCTAATTCTCTTGGATCTCTCTGCAGCATTCGACACTGTGGATCATCAGCTCCTCCTCACTATGCTCCGTTCCATTGGCCTCAAGGATACCGTTCTCTCCTGGTTCTCCTCCTATCTCTCCGACCGCTCCTTTACTGTATCTTTTGCCAGTTCCTCCTCCTCTCATCTTCCCCTTACTGTTGGGGTCCCCCAAGGATCGGTTCTAGGCCCCCTCCTCTTCTCCTTGTACACTGCCCCTATTGGTCAAACAATCAGTAGATTTGGTTTCCAGTACCATCTCTATGCTGATGACACCCAATTATACGCTTCTTCTCCTGACATCACGCCAGCCTTTCTAGAAAACATCGGCGATTGTCTAAACGCTGTGTCTAATATCATGTCCTCACTATATCTGAAACTGAACCTGTCAAAGACTGAACTCCTGGTGTTTCCTCCCTCTACTAATGTACCTATACCCGACATTGCCATTTCTGTGTGTGGTTCCACTATTACTCCCCAGCAACAGGCCCGCTGTCTTGGGGTCATACTTGATTCCGAGCTTTCCTTTGCCCCCCACATTCGATCACTGGCTCGCTCTTGTCATCTGCACCTCAAAAACATTTCTAGAATTCGACCTTTTCTTACCTTTGACTCTGCAAAAACTCTTACTGTTTCTCTTATTCATTCTCGTCTCGACTATTGTAACTCTCTTCTAATCGGTCTCCCTCTTACCAAACTCTCCCCTCTCCAATCTGTCTTGAATGCTGCAGCCAGGATCATATTCCTCACCAATCGTTACACCGATGCCTCTACCTTGTGCCAGTCATTACACTGGCTACCCATCCACTCCAGAATTCAGTATAAACTTATTACCCTCACTCACAAAGCCCTCCATGGCTCAGCACCGCCCTACATCTCCTCCCTTGTTTCAGTATACCACCCTACCCGCGCCCTCCGTTCTGCTGATGACCTGAGGTTAGCATCCTCAATAGTCAGAACCTCCCACTCCCGTCTCCAAGACTTTACACGTGCCGCGCCAATTCTTTGGAATGCACTTCCCAGGTCAATACGATTAGTCCCCAATCCCCACAATTTTAAGCGTGTCCTGAAAACGCATTTATTCAGACTGGCCTATCGCCTCAACACATTAACCTAATCTATCCCTGTGTGGCAGAGCCAAAAGTCTTACCATAACCAGGTTCCCCGCATCATTCTCCCACATGCTTTATGCATCCATTAGCCCTTTGTGTCCGTACTGTCACACACCTAACATTATGGCTGGTCCATACAATCAGGGCAACTGTTACCACCCACCTTTCGTGTCTACCTCTTTCCTCATAGACTGTAAGCTTGCGAGCAGGGCCCTCTTTCCTCTTGGTATTTGCTATAATCTACTGTATGTGATTATTGTTATGCTGTAATGTCTATTGTCTGTACAAATCCCCACTGAAATGTAAAGTGCTGCGGAATATGTCGGCGCTATAAAAATAAAATGTATTATTATTATTATAAAGGTGGACATCAGACACTGGAGCAGCATTTACAGGGCCCATTATACACTAGAGCATTAGAAATGGGGCCCATTATGTTTGGAGCATTATTTGGGCCCATAAGACAGTGGAGCTTCATCCATGGGGACCAACATATACTGTAGCATTATGTGGAGCTCATCATATACTGTTTCAAACATTATATGGGACCAATGATTTTGTATGGAGAAATAGATGGGCCTCGTCATGAGATGTAAAAAGTGAGGTATTTTTCATTGTACTATACCGCTATTTCTCTGCCGTATCGGAGCATGATGAGTTGTGGTATGTGTTAAAGGGGCGCTCTTTCGCCCAGGGCACATGAAAACCTGCAGCCAGCCCTCCCCCCCCACAAATTTTGCCAAATAACCCCCATTTTTCAGTGCGTAACTTGTATTATGAAGTTAATTAAGGTTGACAAGCTTAAGTAAGAAGAATTGATGCTTTTGGCATTCAAATGGGCACTGTAGGTGTGTTTCCTGTCCTCCTCTCACTGCCGACTTTTATTCCCCATTGACTTACATTGGGTTTCGTGTTTCGGGACGACCCCGACTTTTCCCTATAATCGGACGATCTTGCTCGACCCGACTTTTGGAAAAGTCGGGTTTCACGAAACGAAACGCGACCCTAAAAAACCAAAAGTCGCTCAACTCTACCGACCACCTTAAAGTAGACTGCAGAATTTGGAAAGTAAGAATGAGCCAGCTTAAAAAGCAGAACAGTCAACAAAGGGTTAAAACAGCTGTAAAGGAAGATTCTGCATGTCCTGAAGCTGCATTTAATGCCAGAACAAGCCCATCTGCAAAGTCTATATGGTGCATAGATTCTGGTGCAAGCAGCAATATGACAAATAATAAGGATTTCTTCACTGACCTTAATGAAAGCTAATCAGAAAAGGTCATCTTAGCGAATGGTCACTATATGACTTCAGAAGGAATAGGATTCGGCTACCTCCACTGTCCAGTTTCCTCAGCACAAAGCAGAAAGATCCCAATAAAGGTGTAATGCTGCTGCAGAGCAGTAGCGTGCAACCTCCACCAGGGGGTGCAGCTGAGGGAAAAAAGGATGCACTCACAGCAGCCAGGTCGGTAATGGACAGGGAATGCAATACCAGAGGAAACAGCAATTCATGTGGTCAGATCCAAGCCAGAGAAGTCAGAGCTGGTCAGGAGCAGAGATGCCAGAAACATGAGACAGTCAAACAGGTCAGAGATCAAGCCGGGTCAAATACCAAAGGGTCACAGCACGGGGAGCAAACACTAGAACTATAACTGACACTTCCTGCAGGCAGCAGCAGACTGAAATAGCCAAACAGATCCCAAAACGAGGCAGAGAAAGTTAATCCTCGCATGACCAGGCCGGGGAGAGAATAACAAGAAACAAACCCTGACCTGGATCATGACAAAAGGATGTTCTCTATGTTCCCATCCTTGAAAGCAATCTTCTGTCAGTAAAGAAGCTCACACAAAACAGGAATGTAGTTACTTTTAGAGATAACAGCTGCATCACCTAAAAGAAGGGTCACAGTAGGAAAACTCCAACATGAATTTTATCAGCTAAAATGCAAAGAATGAGTGTACAGTGCTAGACAAGATTTGCATAAGAACTGTATCCATGTACGGCACAGATGTCTTAGGCACAGATACCCAGATGCAGTAAGGA
The DNA here is from genome assembly GCF_039654945.1 of Dendrobates tinctorius. Lineage (NCBI taxonomy): Eukaryota > Metazoa > Chordata > Amphibia > Anura > Dendrobatidae > Dendrobates > Dendrobates tinctorius. Next base: position 4,585,973 of record NW_027362032.1, on the reverse strand, counting down.
AGCTAGCTCATCTTGCAAATGGTATTGAAATCAACCAGTGCAGTCAAATGATGACATGCACTAGCTGTCTTAAAGGGAAAATGTCCAGAAAATCCTTTCCTAAAATAAGCACCACTAGATCTGCAGAGCCTCTAGATCTGATACATACAGATGTATGTGCTCCAATGAGTGTTCAAACTCCTAGCAAAATGAGAAATTTTCTCACATTTATTGATGACTACTCCAGATATACAGTCGCCTACCTGCTTCACAGTAAGGATGAAGTTCCACAGAAACTTGAAGAATATCTTGCTGTAGTGTAACAAATTTGGAAGAATGCCAAAAGCCCTGTGTGCAGATAATGGAACTGAATATACAAGTGGTGAGGTGCAAACCATTTTGAAAAAGGATGGAATTGTGTTCCAGACTACCATTCCATACAACCCAGAACAAAATGGCATATCCCTGGTATGCAATGCTTACCCTACTTTTTGTATCCATAATGTACTTCATTCCTCTTGTGTCTTCCATGCATATCTCTGAGTGGGCAGTCTGTTATGAATGGGTCACCGAGGAGGATAACAGGACCAGGCTAAGCCACCAGAAAACCAGAGAGGTTGGTAACTAAGCGGATTGCAGACCCCTGATCCTATCCACACAACTAGCAGTAGCCGTGGGGCATACCTACGAAGCCCTAGATGCCTCGGCACAGCTGGAGAGCTAACTAAGCCTAAAGCAAGAAAGGTAAAATCTAAACTGCCCCGGAGCAGACACCAAAGGAATAGACTGCCCCCAAACATATATTGTCGGTGAGACAAGATGAAAACACAAACACAGGCAGGAAAATAGGCTGAGCAAACTGATTAGACAGGACAGGAAAGGAAAGACACTGTTTGCAATCACGCAAAAACCCTGAAAAATTCAACACGTCTGATGCACAAAAACACTGAAGTCACACGGCTTCGCCCCCACTATATCAGCACTCTGGTATATACTGAAAGCAAAGCAAAAAGAGACCAATACAACAGGGGACAGAACAAACTGACACAAGCAGTAACATATGGGCGGTGATCCAGCACAGCCCCAGCAGGAGCAAGCTGACCCGCACAAAGCAGAGACAGACAAAACCAGATCAAATGCAAAAAGATTAGTAAATGAACCACTTAGCTGAACCATGCAGAAACAGAGCAAGAGACGTCAGACATCAGACCTTAGAAGGGACAGGAAGAAAATCACCAGCAGGGATTGAAGGAAGTCAACTGTATTAAATACACCAGTCAGAAATCCCAGATCTCCAGTCGTCATCATTATCAGGTGGCAAGCCTCTGTCAATCTGACCGCTCCACTACCTCCATTAACCACCAGAGGGAGCCCAGAAAGAGAACTTGCAACACCTTTGCTAATCTGACAAGCTCCACTACCTTCAGTAACCACCAGAGGGAGCCCAGGAAGAGAATTCACAACAGCAGTCCCACCCCCCTTTTTATCACCTTTGGTTAACTCTGAACATGTGGTCTGCCCACACACGCCCACATCCCCTCTCACAACTGATCCCTCTCAGCCACAGATACATTCAGGGCCATGTGTCTGACGTAGTCCGAGCAGGCTTATTTCAAATTCCATATTTCAAATTACAGATTTCTAATTATACTACTCTGAATTAGACTAGAATTGGACTGGAATTTGACTTTAAGGTAATGTAATAGATAACCACTACAATGTTTTGGTTTCTTTCCACTTTCACCCCCATACTACTCTATTTTTTTCTAACTCCTGTAATCCCCCCACCTAGTAAGGAACTAGTCATTTCCCCCTCCATCCTCCCCAGCCATCTCACCTCGTCCTCAGAACTGTTCCTCCACATACAATCCTTTTTTCTACAGACATACACGGCAACATCATGTCCTATCCTGCTCCCATATTCTAACGCTCTGTCTGTTACTCCTCACTGCTGGTGACGTATCCCCAAATCCTGGCCCTCCTAAACACTTCCCCACACTCACTTCTAACACCCTACCATGATCTACCTATCTGGACCTGACCTCACCTCCTTGCTGACCAAAATCCCACAATGTCTTTCTGCTATTTCAGCTTTCTACTCTGCTCGCTTTCTAAAACTGAACATGGACAAAACAGAATTCATAATCTTTCCCCCATCTCACTCTACCCCTCCACCAGACCTATCCATCAATGTCAATGGCTGCTCACTTTCGACAGTCCCGCATGCTCGGTGCCTCTGGGTGATTCTTGACTCTACCCTCTCTTTCAAGCCACATATCCTTGCCTCCTCCTGCCGTCTCAAACTCAAAAATATTTCCCGAATCCGTGCATTCCTTGACCATGAAACCACAAAAACACTAGTGCACACCCTTAGCATCTCCCGCCTCGACTACTGCAACCTCCAACTCTCTGGCCTCCCCTCTGGCACCACTCCAATCCATCCTATACTCTGCTTCCCGACTAATCTACCTGTCTCCCCGTTATTCCCCAGCCTCTCCTCTCTACCAAGTCCTTCATTGGCTTCCTATCATCCACAGGCTCCAGTTCAAAACCCTAACTATGACATACAAAGCCATCCACAACCTGTCTCCTCCATACATCTGTGACATGGTCTCCCGGTACTTACCCACATGCAACCTTCGATCCTCTCAAGATCTCCTTCTCTACTCCCCTCTTATCTCTTCTTCCCACAACCGCGTACAAGACTTCTCCCGTGCTTCCCCCATACTCTGGAACCCTCTACTCCAACACATCAGACTCTCGCCTACCATGGAAACCTTCAAAAAGAACCTGAAGACTCACCACTTCCAACAAGCCTACAACCTGCAGTGATCTTCAGTCTACTGAACCGCCGCACGACCAGCTCTACCCTCTCCTAGTGTATCCTCACCCATCCCCTGTAAACTGTCAGCCCTTGCGGGCAGGATCCTCTCTCCTTCTGTACTTGTGTGTGTCTTGTATTGCTAATGTTTATTGTACTTGTCTATATTTGCCCCTTTTCACATATAAAGTGCCATGGAATAAATGGCGCTCTAAAAATGTATAATAATAATAATAACTGCAGAGAGAAAGAACCATACTCTCTGTGAAAGTGGAAGAAGTATGCTGTTTGATGCGAGTCTACCTAAAATGTATTGTGTAAAAGCCATCATGACAGCTTGCCATCTTTAAAACAGAGTGCCAGGTAAAGCCACAAATAAAACTCCATATGAGCTGTGGAACTGTGAGAAGCCTAAGGCCTCTTTCACACATCCGGTTTTCAGCATCAGGCGCGATGCGGCGAAAAGTGTAAAAACCGGATCCGGCGCCGGTTGCCACCGGATCCGTTTTTTCCCCCATTCAGTTTCATTATTGCCGCATCGTGCCGGATACCTATGCGGCGTATCCGGTTTTTGCCTGATCCGGCAAAAACAGCCTGTCCGGCGTCTGGAAAAAACGTTCCATGTAACGTTTTTTTGCAGCGCCGGACCGGCTTTTTCCACAGCGCATGCCCG